>NC_000077.6:91274120-91874120 GCF_000001635.26 Mus musculus
GTCATGGACTTGTGAATGTTCTGCCACGCTAGAATGGTAGCTGCTTCAGTTGGTTGCTGTCAGAATATTCCCAAATGGGTGCTGGACTTCTTTACCTGTGTTTACTTGTAGATAATATTAAGAGAAGATGGCCAGAGCTGGCATGCGGCTGGGATATTTGTAAAGGCGGTGTGGCACCCAAGTGTTTGATCAAACTCTGATGTAGATGTTTCTGTGAGGTATTTTGTAGGCATGGAGCTTGTGGGAATTGACTTCGAGGAAACCACATTAGCTTCTTTGATGTGGGTGGCCATAATATGGAAGACTGAGATCTCCTGAAAAAAAAAATAAAGAAGTTTGTCTTGAGATTGTCTTTGAATTCAAGACCAAAAAGTTCAACTTTCCTTTTCCACTCTGCTGGAACCATCCTGCAGAGGTTTTATTTGTTAATATGACACAGAATGAACTAATTCTTTCAAATGAATTTTTCTCGCCATTTTCTCTCTCTCCCTGTTGCATAAGCATACTGTCACTATCAATCTATTGGTCTTGGGTTTTCTAAGAGAACTCTGAGTAACACTGAAACTTATGGTGAACATTTTGCAAGAAATTAAATGCCTTGAATTTCATGCCTCATCCCTCATGTTCCCCTCTAATCACATTGTCTGCTATTTCTCCAGAGGATGACCCCCCCAGTAGGTGTTCTGAGGAAATGTTTTATTTGGCTCAAAGAGCAGGATTTGAGGGACCTGCTCACTGCTAGTCCATCTAGAGTGGAGACATAGGCACTGCCTGCTGTTATCAAAACCTATTGATCCTTTTGTCAGCCTTTTAAAAACAGCTTTTGGAGCTCATCGAATTCTTTTCCTTAGCAAGAGGATACATACTGTAAATAATCAGAATTGCAGTAGTGAATGCTTTGGGGAGATGCAAGTCATTCAGGTGGATTGGGGATCGCTGCTATCAACCAACAGAGATCTCCTACACAAATAACTCCAGGGACTTGCGTTCTTATGCTTACTAAAGGTGGAGCTTTATGAGGCGATACATAATATGCATAGCTCCGCAGAAGAGCTATTGTTAAAGTGAAGGACTCTCCACCCTGGGAGAATGAACACAGGACTATATAGAAGCAAAAGCCAAGAGCTCCAACAGAGATAGATCACTGAAATTCTGAGGATTTCTCTTCCCTGGGAGGTGGCAAAAAAAAAAAAAAAAAAGGTCATGTTTCCATCTCTATTAACAAAATGTTGCTAAGAAACATCTTGTTTCCAGAGCATCTTGCTAGTTGCTTACTAGAAGAAAGAAAGACAGTTTGGAAGAATGGGCAAGAGAACAAAACAATAGGCATTTTATAAATATACACTGCAGAGATATACATAGCCCACGAACACTGTCCTTCAGGCTGACTGCTTTGTGCATGGCTGTGAGGAGTAGGGAAAGAAATTGTTATAGAAAATATTTCTTGCCTCCTCTTTGGTAATTATATTCAGAGGCAGCTTGCAATCCACAAAGGATCTTGGTCATTTAATGTATTTGATGATGTACTACAAAGGGCATGGGCTTTCTGAATTTAACTTCAATGGTATTTTTTTCCTGTTCTGTAAAATGAGCCTAATGCTAAGCTCAGGACAGCATAGTGACAGCCACGGGTAATAATCGTAATTTGCACTTTTAAATGCTTACTTACATCAGGCATGGTTTTTTAGCACTTTGGTATATGACTACAGCACTGCGCAGGAGGCACCATTGATACTCTCCATTTAGAAACCTAAGAACCAGGCTTTAAAGGAGGAAAGGAAGTTATACGAGGACACAATTCAGTAACTCCTAAAAACCAAAAGTGGTTTCAGTTATCTCTGCCTCCTAAGTCAGTGTCCCTTATCAGTATGTCATAAGATAGAAAGATAGATAGATAGATAGATAGATAGATAGATAGATAGATAGACAGATAGACAGATAGATAGACAGATAGATAGATAAATTGACCAGAAGAGGTATCTATTATGCCCTGTGATTATGCATGCACACATGTATACAGACACAGGCAGATTTACATGATATTCAAAGTTAATTGATAGCCCACTCCTTTCTCTGACTCCTTTTAGTATGGAATGGTTGTTTACAGTTATGAAAACAAATAAGAGCTATGATCAAACTTGGGAAAATTGCTAGGTAATTACCCAGAAAACAAGACTCTCAGGTAATCAAGTCAGTCTAAACAGATAAACCTAGAGAAGTCAACTTGAATTTCTAGCTACTTCCCTTTGCACACAAAAGCAAAGAGGTCCTCTCTTTTACAAGCTCCTCTTACAGGAATTTGTCAAGGATAATAGGCCTCTGCTTTCAGCGGGTCAGTCTACTCCCTGGAGTATTTAATTGGTTCTTGCCATGTGCTAGAACAGTCCAGTTGTAAGATTTCTGGGTAAAGGGAAGGGAGAAAATTCACTAAGTTACATCTTTCAGAAACCAGAGGCTTTATTTCATCTGTGCCATGAGATAGTGATGCATGGTGTGCTAGTCTGTGTACCAGACACTGTCCATGGAGATCTGTGGGGCTCAGGCCCAGCTGGAGAGACCAAGGGAGGAGTTGTACTCTGTACAGGGGAGAGGGAAGTCAGATCAAAATGGCCTCTGCTCTCTCCTGTTGCCCCCAACTGCTGCAGAGCCAGTATAGCAGTACAGTATGTCAGCTAGAGGGAGACAGAGGAAAGGGGTGTGGGGATGAGGAGGGGGGATTGGCTAGGGAGAACTCTCTTCTCCCAAAAGTGTTATAGCTCTTATATGACAGACACGCTCAGATGGTTCTTGATGAAATAATTCTTATGCAATAATTCTTATGAAATTATTCCTTCTCAACAGGGTCTTATATACACTGTAGGGTGGGTTGGGGTCTGAAAGCAGATGCTTTCTATTGGCTTGGTCTGAGATGTTAAGAATGCCTCATCTGCCTGTGGAGCAGCGTTGGGGCACTGCTCCTATGTGATTGATTGTCATGGTGCCCTCCATGGAGTGCCTTGGTCACAGGACAGCGATCTGGTCCAGAGTAGATGAAACATCTACTGTCCTCAGGTCTGAGGGTTCTGGGGTTTCTGAACCTACCCAACCTTACCAAGTTTCCTGTCACAGTCTATTGTCCCACAGTGGTATTCACATCTTAGAATTCAACATAAGTTCACTGTTTTCAGTTAAAGTACTATGCAGAGGACACAAAGATGGTGTAGTGGCTATTCCTGGTTGTCAACTTGACTATATTTGGAATGAACTACAATCCAGAATTGGAAGGCTCACCAGTGACCCTTATCTGGAGGCTAGGAGATAGAAGTTTCTGATCTGGATCTTGGTATGGAGATCTTGAGGTATAGTGGCTATGGATTCCAGAAGATTAAATCTCCGAGTTCAAGTTCATCTGGGATTAAAGGTGTGGTGGAACACACGCTTAATCTGGGCTACACCTTCTGCTGGAGACAATATAAGGACATTGGAAGAAGGGAGTCTCACTCTTGCTCCTTTGCCTGCTTGCCGTGTGGGACTGAGTGACTGCGAGATCCTTGGACTTCCATTCACAGCTACTACTGAACCATTGTTGGGAATTGGGCTGCAGACTGTAAGTCATCAATAAATTCCTTTACTATATAGAGACTATCTATAAGTTCTGTGACACTAGAGAACCTTGACTAATACAGATGGCATCCCTAGATCAGCAACCAATCTCTCTTCATATGGAAGAAACATCAGACTATACGAAGATACTACTGGCTTTCCAGGTGATGGGTGATAGTTAACAGATATTTAAAATTGCTTATACCATTTTTGATTGGCCACTGATCATCTGGTCCTTCCCTGAGCTGTACCAGTGGTGAAATGTTTTGAATATGTGTGAAACTGAATAATGCTTCTGTAGCCACACATAGCACTAAGCCAGGTGACAGTTGACTACTGACTACGAAGAGACAGTTGAGCTGTAAACTACAGTGACTTCTGATGACCAGTGACTCTTTTTGACCTGCTCACTTCTGTTCTGCGAAAGGTGATAGACAGATTAACTCAGATAAGAGAAATATTTGTTGATACTTACTGTCAAATGAAAAAAGATAGTAGCTCATCACAGCATAATTGCCTACCAGGAGAGTAGCAGCACAGCAGGAGAGGAAGGAAGACAATGAGCCCTGTGGTCCATAGTAGGAGAACAAACAAACAGAGGAATTATGCTATGCCCATTAACTTGTTGAAATCAAAACCAAAAAGTATTAGTGAGGAGTCTTTGGTTCTAGACAATTGGTGAATATTAGGATGCATATGCCACATAATAACAATTCTTTATGACTCTTTTATTGTAATAAAATTTATTTCTAAACCCATATGGCACAGTCAGTTCAGTATATCCTGCAGTGAATTATTATCTGAGCTGATATTCAATTCAATAAAGCATGTTAATGCAAAGTAACCTACACCACTGTAGCTTTATACTCAATGATTCCATAGCCTATCAAACTTTTTTCCTATAAACTTTGCCCTTACTTCCATAAAAAATAATAAAGGACAAGTCACATGACCAGGAGAATCTATCAGTAATATTTCTGCTTTGCCTCAGCCTCTGTCAGAATGACCCACAGGTCCTCTCCTGGCTTTGGTCAATCTCTTACCTGGTTCCTCTTTCCTCTCCTGCGTTATATTTTCTGTTTATGTGTAGACCATTGTTACTCTTTCACATTTATTATAGAAACCTAAGGTCTCGTTGAAACAACACTTAATGATTTATTAGGTCTACAGTACCTTCCTCATACCACAACTGTACTTAGTCTGGAAGAATTGTGGTAGAAACCTGAGATATTGTCTAGTGGAGATCATTTAGAGCAAGAGGAGAATAAGGGTAGATCTGGTTCTCTCACATGGACTTAATTTTGTTGCATTTGTGAAGTGGTAAATAAAATTATAAGACTGTAATGAGTGTAAAATAAGATGTTGCACGTGTGTGAGGTCCCAGAAGGCATGGGTACCACACAGCTGGAATTCAATGAGTATGACCTATATAGCTTCTTGAGAAAGCATCCAATTTCACATAGTTTCTTGGGGATTAATACTGATGCTCTAGCAAGTCACTTTGTATATTTGGGGGTAATTCCTCATCTGTAGGAATGTGGCTGAATTAGCCAATTCCAAGCATCTAGGCTGCTAGTAGCTTGTACTTATCTCCTTCTGGCAGTTACAGGATCAGTACTGGAAGGGACTCCGCACAGGAGAGAATTCTAAGATGCAAAAAATCTCCAGACAAGACCAAAAGTTACTTTCTGGCATACACTGAAATTCAAAAATAAAAACTGGCAGTAAAATACTTGTGATCAAAGGACTCAGCCGAGAGGACAAGAAGGTCTACAGGTTGCATGCAAAATCAATCTTTAGTTTCTTTCCTAGCTCTCTGCTTTCTATTGTAACCTCAGTTTCGCTGTCATAATTTCCAGATGTGGTTGTCGACAAGTCCTAACACGGGTCTTCCTAGCAAAAGCAAAGCATCAGTAACTAAACCCCTCAAAACCAAAAGGCCTCACATTCACTGATTCAACAAGGATAAGTGAGTGACTGTGTACTGATTATTAATTATATCAGGCACTATCCCAAATCCGGAGAACACTGGGGTCAATAATGGATACTCAGTTTTATTCTTTTTAGAGGAAACCACAAACAGTGGCAATATAGTGAAGTTCTGTGAACACAACCAATGGATGAAAAACATTGTCTACATTGTACTTCTTACTCAGGGATGATTTTTATATTCCTTGGGAATTTGGTAACATAGTTTGCCACCACTAGAGTCCTAGAATTCTACCAGATTCTAGTGTGCACAAGGCACAGCCAGTCCCATACATCATGCAACCATTTCAAAATGTTAATGGCGGCAAGGTAGAGAAGTCCTATATAGATGTAATAGACCAAGTGATGACATACTGGGCAAAGAAACAATTAATTTGAGAGCAGATGAGCATGTGTTAACAATATGTAAAATTTAACAATATGGAAGGTGGTTGTGACTGTGGTAATGAAGACTCAGAAATGATTCGAAATGGAAAGAGAATACAAAGAACGTGGGATGGGTATGGTGACATCCACCTTTAATCCCAGCATTTGGGATGCAGAGGCAGGCATATTTCTGTGAGTTAGAGGCCAACATGGTTACGTAGCAAGTTCCAGGTCAGCCAGGGATAAATAGTGAAAGAATAAAGGAAAGAAAACAAGATAAAAACAGGAGTAGGGTAGAATGCTTGTGTTTTGTTTTTGTGTTTAATACAGAGCACTTGAATAAGTGAGATGATGATGAGAGAGAGAGAGAAAATGTGCTGTGCTAGGCGATTAATGCTACTCAAATTGTGTTGGTGTGAGTTCCTCACTATTTGCCTCAATATTCTTAGTTCCAGAATGAAACACACAAACACACACACACACACACACACACACACACACACACACCTCAATGGTTGGCCCACTCCCAAGCTTTCACATTGCCAATGCTTCCCCTCCTATCTCTTGAGTTATTACTTACTAAAATCTATATCCCATCCTAGCCTCCCCAGACCCAGGTCTACAGCCATCTTGGGCCATTATACCCAATTCTTACATGTAGGCTGTCTCTCTGTCCTACAGCTCTCTAGCTTTAACCTTATTCTTTTCTGGCATAGTGATTCTCCTCCTCTCATCTTGCTGGTGAATCCTAAAGTCCCACCTCTGACTCCCTGCCCAGCCACTGGTTGCCAGCAACTTTATTTACCAATCAGAACCAACTAGGGACAGGGACCCTTAGCCTCTTACATGCAGGATACTTATGCAATTTTAGGGATCTAGCTAACATAATAAGCATTAAACCAAATGCAAGGAAGACATTAAAAATGGAAGAGGAGAACTTGAGGAGATGGCTCAGTAGGTAAGGTAGTAAGATTCTGGCTAGTCAAGCATAAGGACCTGAGTCCAGAATCCTAGAACACAGGTAAAGCTGGGCTAGATAACTCATTCCTATAATCTTGACATTCCTATGGTAGATGGCAGATATGACAGGCACAGACAAGGGAATCCTTAGAAACTCACAATGGCCCAGCTTGCCTGGCATACACAGTGACTAAGAAGAAATCCTATTTCAAACAAGATAGATGGTAATCTTTAGAATGTCTTTTGACATTCACAGACTCGTGGTGATGTTTGGATATTTTTGCTTACATACTATATAGTTTCATGTACAGGAAATGTCCACCCAAAGGCAAATCTATTGATGCTGAGAAGAGATGACTGGCTGGGGGATTGAGGTTCCATAGTTTGGAGATATGAGGGGTGACTGTTAATGGCTATGTCTTCAAGGCTATGAGGTAACATCCTTTAAACCTTGTGAATATTGCCCAACTAACTTCATGACTAGACTACAATCTGTCAATTTGACCGTGTGCTAAGTTTAAATGAAGATTCTCTGAAAAATAGAGTAAGGATGCCTAGTTGGGGAAAACATAATTCATCGAAGAGGTGGTATGGTGTGTTTGGGTATGAAGAGCAACAGTTTCCAGTGACAGTAAAGGAAGTGAGTATCTGATAGATTCACTGAGGTTTAAGGCACAGGAACAGGAGGAGAGGCAGTACTAATGGTTTGTGTTTTATTTGTAAAATAAAAACAAATGACAGATGATCAAGGAATCATGAAAGGGTGTGAGATGTGAGATGTGGGGAAAGTGCACATTACTTGGAAATAAGCAACCGAGAGGTAAGTGATGGATAAAGAGTCAACTTTCTTACTAATAACAGCTGGAGGCGAATAGCATTTGGTAAATGTGACTTAACAGGGTCAATAAATTATCAGGCAGGTACCTCTACCCTCAGAATTGGCAGAGCTGCCATTCAAAGAACAAAGAGGAACTATGAACATTTGAAGTCAGGTTTCTTCAGGAAAGACCCATTAGTAGACGGAGATAGAGAGGCGTGTGTAGAAGACAAGAGCAAGTTCAAAGTGCAGATCTAGGAGAATACTTGGTGAGAAGTGGAAAATGGAAGCTGAACTTCCAGTTGAAGACTAAGTCCCTTGCTTACAGAATCCTGAGCATCTACTACAGCACACAAAGTCCTGGCAGTATAGATTTTCATGTATTAATCATGTGTCACAATGCTGGAACATGTGTACATTCTGTTATTTAGTAAATATATCTTATTCTGTTGATGAAACTCCAAGGCTTATAAGTAACACACATTTTTTGTTTTACATTTCTGGAGGATAGACGTCCAACATCAAGGCTCTGGTAATTTGGCCTGAATCACTGATTATTAATGCTTCTTGATGAGTTCTCACGTGATGGTAGGGACAAGTGAAATTTCTGAGGTTTCCTTTTAAAAAAAATGGTTGGATATTTTCTGTATCTACATTTCAGATGTTATCCCCTTTCCCAATTTCCCCTCTGGAACCCCCTCCCATCCCCTGATTCTATGAAGATGCTCCTTATCCCACCCACCCACTCCCACCTCACTGGCCTGGCATTCCCCCTACACTGGGGCATCCAGCCTTCATCGGACCAAGGGCTTCTCCTCCTATTGATACCAGACAATGCCATCCTCTGCTACATATGCAGCTGGACCCATGGGTCCCTCCATGTTTACTCTTTTGTTGGTGGTTTAGTCCCTGAGAGCTCTGGGGGTGGGGGGTGTCTAGTTGGTTGGTATTATTGTTCTTTCAATGGGGTTGCAAAACCCTTCAGCTCCTTCAATCCTTTCTCTAACTCCTCCACTGGGGACCCTGTGCTAAGTCCAATGGTAGGCTGCAAGCATCCACCTCTGTATTTGTCAGGCTCTTCTTGAAAATATTGTTGTCATGATACTACAGACTCATGTCTGCACACCACAATATTGTTGATTATGTTTCATCATATGCATTTTGAGAAAATGAATACTCAGCTCACAGCTAGTGATTTCAGTTTCGTTGTATGTATGCTATTGTTTATGCCCACAGGCACTGTGGAATATAGAAAAAGGATCGTATCCCTTTATTCATAGGTATCATCTCTCCTAATTCATATAATACACAATATTGCCCACAGTGAGTATTTAATAAATGAAATGCTAGTTTTCCTAAGCAGAGATGAATCAAGTCAGGAATTTGGTAGCAGAACATCTCTATCTAGTTAGCAATTTTATCTCTTCAGGTTGGATTGTACCAATTAGAACAAATTCTTTAATGGCTCTCGAGCCTGACTCCTTAACCTTTCCTGCAATAGATGCAGCCTTTGCTGACTTTCAAGTATTCAGGGGTCTTTCTTAGGTTTGCTCTTCGGAGGCCTGAGCTGCTGGCCCCGTGTTCTTCCTGCAGCTGTCTTTTCCTGAACTGTCTGAACTGTGGACTTTTCATTGGGGATGCACTATTTGAAATTTTTTAAACTTCTTTTGCTTCTTAACGCAAACAGAATGCCCCATCTCTCTGCATCTTAAAATACAAATAACTAAGAGGAATTGGTGAACATCAAAGTTTTGTGAACATCAGGTGATCAAGTCCCAGCTGAGTACTTGATGGATCACGGGACTCTCTACCCCACCAAGGCCTTTATCTTTCTGTACTAATTGATACACAGCTGTCAATGGCCTAGGACCAGGTCTTGAGGATGCAGCCAAGAAAAGGAGATCAGAAGCTAAGGCTGTGTAGATGAGGTAAGCTACTGAACTCTACATTTGCTACACTGTCACCATTGACTTGTAACCTCCATGATCTCTCACAACCACCTGTAACTCCAGTCCCAGGAAATCTGCCACACTATTCTGCTCTCTTCAGGCACACCAAGTACCAGGCACACACATGGTACACAGACATACACGCAGGCAAAACACCTATGCCTGGAGGATTGTATTACAAATACAAATATTTATAATGACCGATGATACTCGTGTCTGCTTTCTGATAGGTTTGCACATTAGCAGGTTGAAATTTTTTTTTTTTTATGGAATAAAGTATGTGCAGCGGCTGGGTTTAGTTTATTCGTGCAATGGAGCATCATTATTTATCCATAGCTGGTCTTGAACTTGCTATGTAGATCCAGCTGCTTCTGCCTTCCTTAGTGCAAAGATTAATGGTGTACACCACATATCTGACCAGACAGAACCCTTTGTGAAAGACATAGCAATATAATTCTGTAAGGGATTATCATTATTAAATTGAAATGACTCTCTTATGGCTTCACTTTTGCCAAGCCATCCTCTCTGTCCTTACGCTTAGCTAATTGTCATAATCTTCTCTAATGTGTTAACTAATAAGAGCTAGAGGTGAGATTTCTCCCTGGGGTGTCTGGATAGAAATTCTCATATTTATTTAATTATAATTATTATTCTTTTAAAATAATGAAAGTAATATATGCTCATTATAAAAGTTAAAAAAATAAAATAATAAAGGAAACAAAATTAGCAGTGATCCTTCCATAGCAAGATAAACATTTTTATGTCATTACTTGCAGATCTTTATTGTAGACACCAGGATGTAAAATCCATTTCACACATTGTGATCATCGTAGATATTAGTTTTGATATTGCTTTTTCATTTGAGATCGTACAATGAGAATTTTGTGATTAAGTGTTCTTCACAAATCGCTTTCATGGTTTTGTAAGGGTTCATTATGTGGACATAAATCATTTTAAAGCTAATCATTATATTCATGATTATTTTTATTGTCCTTATTAGATTACTTTTAATCTAATTAACATATTATTTTCACACAGCACTTATTTGTGGTTTTCCTAAATTTCTACTTTTCTCTTTTAGGATCGTGCCTCCAAATGGCATTTTTAGCAAACAGGTTGTCAAAGTGTTAAATTTTGAACAGTTATAAAAATATAAAAATTTACACATTGGGTGGAGAGCAGGGCAGAAAGGATGTGTGTTAATGAAACTCTCACGTACCCGTCCATTCAGAGCCTACACAGCACAAGGCAGTGGCTTGTTTGCTCTCACATCACTGTGCCTTTCTAAGGCATCCATCCTTACACTTCTGAGGCCGTACAAACCTGTGCTATTTCCTCCATGCATGTCAAGCTTTGCCCTTTCACACTTAGGATTCCTAAAGGTGACAGATGTGCCACTTACTATAATTGCCACTAGCTCGATTTAGAAGCAACATTTCAATAGAATACATGCATTTTTGAAGATTGTCCTTTGAGCATCATGTCTGCATTTTAACATCATCTTTAGGATTTTCAATTGTCCAAGGTTAAAACACTTACCCTTCTTCCTGTGAATTCCTGAACCACCCATGCCTCTCCCACACACTGAAAAAAAAAAAAACAAAAAAAACCATAAACCAAATTAGAGAGGTGGGGAATAAGAATATTAGCATTTTGACCTGTTTTATATTTTCATGTGACTGTGTAAGGTCTTGTTCTATCTGGCTTTTCCTTTTCCTGGGCCAGCTATGTTACTTGGCTATGTTCTAATTATTAATATATAGGTAAAGAAAAATTTATTGATGATTTGGGAGCCACATTGCTCATACAATTTAGTAGTAATTATCTTTTCATGGAAATGTTGAAAATCAATGAAAAGTTCTGTTTTTTTCTCTATTGTCTTAACCACAGCCTTGACATCGATTTTAAAAAGCATTTGACTTATTACATGTACTATTGACAATCCTATTTTTAAAAAAGAACTTACTTATTTTTTAATTATATGGGTATGTCTGTGTGAACACAAGTGCAGGTGCCCATGCAGGCCATAAGAGTGTCAGATACCATGGAACTGAAGTCGTGGATGGTTGTGAGCCACTATTCAGATGCTGGGAATTGAATGTTAGTCCTCTGGAAATGCTCTTAACATCTGAGCCAACTCTCCCATCTCCTAGCAATTCTATCTCGCTTTGTTCAGTAACAATGCTTTTTTATTGCTAGGCCTTCACTGGGATGCCAACCATAGGAACTTGGAACCATAGAAAGCTCAAATGGGCCACTGGTTTATCCAAAGCACTCTGCTGCTTTTCTCATGGACAAGGGTCTTTAAATTCTAACTTACACTGTTATATGAACGTTTTCACCTGGTTTCTGAAAGATTCATAGTGCCTACGCCCCACATCCCTGTGTATTTAGCATCTTTCGTCATATTGTTTATCTTTGATCATGGCCATGACCTGTGACTTTGTTTTCTACACAACTGTGCTAAATGGAATAGTTTTTACATATCAC
This sequence comes from Mus musculus, assembly GCF_000001635.26. Taxonomy (NCBI): domain Eukaryota; kingdom Metazoa; phylum Chordata; class Mammalia; order Rodentia; family Muridae; genus Mus; species Mus musculus. The sequence goes on from NC_000077.6 coordinate 91,286,274, forward strand.
ATCTTGCTTACATTTATTTATTTATTTATTTATTTATTTATTTATTTATTTCAAACTCTTCCTAGAAAAAGCCTAAGAAAGGTTTCTAAAATATGCAAAGGTCAGGTAAGGTATTCTACAAAGATCCACATTGTGAAATAGTTTTTGCCTTTTCAGTTCATAAATTTCCATTGTAGCTACTCAAGCTTATTATTTTAGCATAAACCAAACTTAACTTGTTATGTGCAGATTTGGTCCCATGGTGAGATGAATTTGGCCCATTGCCTTCTTTGTAGTTTGCTGACCCCTCTATGAGTGTGTGGAAGATTTCCAAGAGAGATTAGTTTTGCTAAAGCAGATGTGGAAATTCAGAAAGATGCCATAATATTGGAGGCACTCCAGAAAGACTCCAAATACATGAACCAAATGTCTCCTGAGATTGTATCTCAACACTTCCTTTTATTAACAAAATCCATATTTCCTTATAAGAGAAACTAAGGGGTAGCTTACAAGTATATTCAGGAATACATGCAACCCTCTAGTTCCATAAGCTTCTAGCATTTTCCCTGGAGGGAAACTGTCACGTGTGATCTGTCTCTTTGGTTCATTTTTCATTCTCCCTGCGTGATGTATTCTTTCAATCTTTCTTGTGACAATCTTTTGACCCTTCTGGAACTCCTTCTCTGATGAAGTTACTCTGGAATCTACTTGGTTTTACCTCATCTGTTACCTGAGAGTCTACGAAAGCAGAGCAGTGTGCTTGGCTCACTGTGGACATCCAGAAGCCAACAGAGTACCTTGCATTTATAAGCACTTATTCAAATAGTTGGTATACGACTTTCTTGAAAATACCCTAGGGAGTGCTAAGCCAGGTTTGTGAATTTGGAAGGAGTGAATTATTGAGGAGTAATAGGTGGGAACTCGACGGTTGTGGCATGCAGGTGATGGGTAGTCGAGACGATGAAAAACCATCAAAGACAATGTAAAATTCTACATTGAGGACTTTGAGTAACTCAAGCACTGTCCAACACGACTCTGTTTCCATTCGTTGGTCTCAAATATAAATACGTTCTATTATTGTGCTTTTCAAAGACCTGGCTTGGACATAGTTTTAGAGATCCTAATGCATAAGAGTACGTGAGCAAGTACCATTTTCTTTTCTGTTCTCATTCTAAAAGATTGTACTCTCATGAATTATTAAGTAAAATATACCCAAAATGAGTGAAATTATATTGTTAAGGGAGAATAAAATCTTCCTCAACAACTTTTACTCAACTGTCAATTTTGATCATCTGCTATGACTATCAGCTCGAATGTCATCTACCGAGAGAGTTGTCAATAGGAATAAGCTTGCAGACTTTGGGTGGAAAACCAGATAATTAAAATGGAATGATAAGTGTGAGACAGGTGAGCACACAGAATTGTGCCCGGCTCTCTCTCCACGGAGCTGGGCAGTCCAGGATGGGTTCCTCAAGAATCTGAACCTCTGCTTCGGTGTTTGCGGCGATGCAGAGGGCGATACTTCACTTAGCTCCCCCGAAACCCATTTCTTCATATGGGGAGTGAAGATATTAAGAATCCAGCCTTTTATAATTGGACTGGGTATCAGATGGGTTAGAGAAAATAACCTGGTGAGCACTGAAAGATTCAAGGTAAGACTGACCTTGAGTGTCAAGGCAGAGTTTATGAGGCTGTAAATGGGGGGTGGGGGGGGGTGGGGAAGAACCTTATACAGTAGTGCTGGGGGAAATCATTTTAGAATAATACTTGCATATCTATAGTACATTGTGACCACCACCTTGCAAAGACTTGATTACAAATACACACAGAGCCTCAGTTAACCAGGACCCTCAATTAAATGGAGCCATTAGCATGCTGATCTTCTGAGAATGAAGAAAATGAGAACAAAGCAAATGGCTAGCAGGGAATCAGCGTGGCTCCAGACTATACTTTCCAGGCAGCACACATTCAGATTAATATCTCCTGGCCCTGTTTCCCTTTAATGTCTTTGCTGGACACAGATACTCTCTTTAAGATGGCCTCTTTCCAGGCCCAGAAAGGCATCTTTAAAGGACATGTACTAGGTGTTCACTATGCACACAGTGCAGCAGAGACAGGGAACTGGCTGGCTAATTTTAGCTCAGAAATTTGAATAACAAAGCTTGGTATAAATATTCCACCAATTATATTTTTCGAAAGCAAGCAAGCAAGCAAGCAAACAAACAAAAACAAAAATCCCCAAACCTTTCAGAGACTGAACCACAAACTAAAGAACACACATGGGCTGGCTCTAGGTCTCCCTGCACATATGTAGCAGATGTGCAGCTTGGTCTTCATGTGGGTCCTGAACAACTGGAGGTGGAGCTATTCCAAAAGCTGTTGCCTATACATGGGCTATGTTCTTCTAGCTGGGCTGTGTTGTCTGGCCTCAGTGGGAGGGGATGTGCCTAGCCTCACAGAGACTTCATGCCCAAGGGTGGGGGGATACCCAGGCAACAGATTTAGGAACAGCCTTTGCTCCCCTTTTGAGGGGGATCTGCATGAAGACAGAGCTGCACACCTACATATGTGCAGGGGATGGGGAGAGCAGCCAGTTTTTTCCAGCTCTTCCTCTCTCTCTCTCTCTCTCTCTCTCTCTCTTACACACACACACACACACACACATTTGAATGTTACCTAAAATATCATTTAAATAAACTGCCATTTAACTATCATATTTAGATAACATAATTGTTAGACTGACCAATGAAAGATCAAGCAATCATGATCCTGTAAATAATCTAAAAACTTTGAATGATGTCTTCAGAACTTCTATGTTAACTCTATTGCTTCATGTTAGGTTTGTACCTTCTTTTGTAATGAGACCTCGCCACATTTAAAAGTGTGTGTGTGTGTGAGAGAGAGAGAGAGCGAGAGAGAGAGAGAGAGGGAGAGAGAGATGTGTGTAAGGTATGTATTATAGCAAAGTATCCCAAAGTTGACAACTTCATTATTGAGTTAATATTTACTGAATTTAATTTCGTGGAGACATGGCCAGCCATCACTCCAGCAGGTGGCTCCCTAGCACTGCCTACTGATTTATGACTCTGTGTTTAAAGGGTTGTCAGCACACATAATAAAAATTCAAATGTAGAATCAGAAATGTACTGGGGTTCCCCTGCCTCTCAGTCTCCAATGAAGCGCAGCCCCAATGCCAAGTTGCCACATGACTTCATTGTTGACACAGGCTTTCCATTTATGATGCAAACTACACAAAGAAGTCTGTTAACATTCCAACAAAATTAGAGTTAAATAGTTACCTTTGTGATTGTTTGGGGGAGACTTAATTGACATTACATGTTGCATAAAGCGGGATAGTAAACGGCCTGGGGATTGGTTCCCTCCTTGTTTGCTCAAGGAGCTGATTGTCTTTCAGGACGTTGCAGGCCTGGCTAGGTATCATTAGCTGGAGAGAGAAGTGAGGGAATTTAGTCTCTATGAGTGAATGCTTTTTTTCCCCCTTTGATGAACAATTTTCTGTCACTCTTTCAAGTCCTATAATAAAGAAGCCGGCGGATCATAGAACTCACTTTTATTTTGTCAGTTTTCTCATTAGTCCATGAGAGACTGTGTACTAGAATAGATAGTCGGAGAGGCTGATAAACATTTCATTCCAGACCCAGCAGTTATTCATTGTGTAACTTGGGGCAGCCTACTGAATTGGGGGCTTCATCTGCAGAATGGAATCTGCTGAGGTCACCCTAGAGGACTGTGGGAGGTCAGAGATGTTTCTGTAACGCGCTTGGGTATATTAACTGCTTCTCACTTAATAGTTATGATTCCATAAATGTTTAATCACAACCATAATCCCATTGTTCTGCAAGCTATTGCTGTTTTGTCTAGCTTTGAAATATGGAGAATCACAGATTATTTATTCCATTCATTGAGAGGAAAATGTCGGGACACTTAAGAGACTCACTGTAATCACAGATTATCTTTGATCATCGGTAGCTTACTGACCATTCCAAGTCTGCACACGTGGATGTAAATACTTCTTTAATGCCTTTGTTTACACTCAAAGACCTGACGCTCTCTTTCCCTTCTGTTCTCTTCCCTGCCCCCTCCCCAGTGCCTTCTGCTCTCCTTTCCTCCCCACATTTCCTCCCTCCCTTCCTGTCTTCCTTCCTTCTTCCTTACCTTCCCACCTTTCCTTCCATCCCTCAAGTCTTCCCTGTCTTATCTCACCAGTTGCTGTTATCCTGGAGCTACTTAAGAGAATTAACTTTAGCATGGGGGTCGACTATTAACACATTAATTTCCCCAGTGGAGAAACAAATTCATAGAGACCTCATTTTTTTTTTAAGTTGGATAACACTATAAATCAGGACAGGAACCATTATTGAGAAATTTAGGTGTTTTTTTTTTGTTTGTTTGTTTGTTTGTTTTTTGGGTTTTTTTTTTTTTTTTTTTTTTTTGTAACAGAGTCCCTCACTGGCTTGGAATTCACCAAATAGGCTAGTTTGGTTGGCCAGGAAGCCCCAGGATGCACTGGTCTCCATTTCCCATTCCAGCATAGGAATTAAAAAGACTAGCCACTACACCCGGCTGCTTACATTGATTCTGGGAACTGAACTCAGATCCTCCTCCTGCTTGCAATACAGGCAAGTTACCGAGTCACTGAGTGAAGCATCTCCCTGGCCTTTTTCAATTCTCCCTCCCCCTCCCGCTCTCCCTCCCCCTCCCTCTCTCAGATAGGGTTTCTCTTTGTAACCTTGGATGGACGTTCTGGAACTTATCAGAGATCCACTTTCATCTGCCTGCCAAGGCAGATGAAACTGGGATTAAAGGCATGCACCACCCAGCCCAGCCCAGCCCAGTCCTCTCTCTCTCTCTTTTTTTTTTAAACTTTTTAAACTAATTCTAATCAGTAAGTTTAAGTTTGACATAGCAAAGAAAATGTACTTTGGAACACCTTTGACAATAGATCCAAGAGCTTTTCTGTTATGGGATAATTAGAATCTATAAAATTTAGAAAGCACAGGCAAACAAATCCATATGTCTCTTTTATGTATCTTTCAACAACCTATCAATATTCTACTTGTATGTATTAAGTTTAAATTGGGTCATGTGTATTTTTCTTATTGATAAGTGTAATTCAACATAGTGTTCAGCATATGACGACCTCAGTGTCAGTTAGAAGTTATACCATGTGTCCTCAAACTACTCTTAATCAATCTTTTGGGTCTCATGACTCTTTTTCAAAGTATATTGCCCCCCAGCCTTAGATTTACCCCTAAGAGATCATTGAATGCTTTGTTTTCTATCAGAGCAATCAAACTGTGCCTATCCAGTTAATCCCATGTGTTCTCCTTCTTCAAACGTCATAGGTTCCTTAGATCAAATGTTATTTTACATGGAAAGACTGTAATGTTAACTCAAGGTGATAATTCGTCTTCTCAGCAGATAGTGTATTTTCTAAGGAAATATTCCAGAGCCATTAGTCCATGCTGGATTAAAGCTCCTTCTTGTGTGTAAAATTAATATTATATGTAAGGGAATAATTTACATTTTACTCCCCCCCCCTCCCTTAGAGTTGGAATCAAGGATGACTGTGAAACAGCATGTGAATCCTGGGACTCAACTAGAACTCAGGTCCTCTGCAAGAGCAACCAGTGCTCTTAACCACCAAGCCATCTCTCTAGCCCCTATTTCATTCTTAACACTGACAAGTTTCCTCTTTCACTGAATGCTTTTTCTTAAGACATTTACTTTCCCTGCTTCTTGTTCCTGTGGATGAAAACAAAAAGGAGATGTTACCCCTTTCCATGACTAGGTTTAATAATCAGTGTTGCTCCTGTGGAGCTAAAGAAGCGTCAGGGAACATTTAGCATTGAGCCTTAGTGCTGCTGGTTTCTCCTGGGTTAAGAATCTCCAGCCTTTGGGATGTCATTTTGACTCCATGGGCAGGAGACCTTTTGCTCATTACTTTATGACTCTCACAGTTCATCTACAGAGGAAAAAGAGAACTCTGGTGTGTGTGTGCGTGTGCGTGTGCGTGTGTGTGTGTGTGTGTGTATGGTTGTGTGTGTGAAGGACGTTAAAATTAAACAGATAAAGTACATTCCCTGACTGGAATTTTGGGGAGACTCAGGGGTGGGAGGTTAGGAAGGAAGTGTCATAAGGGGTCTCCTCATTGACTATGAAGAAGAAAAATAGTTAAATCCTTAATCTAAAAGAATGAAATCAAGGAGCTGGAGAAGTGACTTCCGTGGATAGTGTGCTTGATGGACAAGTGTAAGCACTGTAGTTTCAATTGCTAGAACCCATGAAAATAATTGAGTGAAAAATATTGTGGTGGTTGCCTATGCTCTGGAGCTCAAAGGCAGGGGCGGGGAGTCCGAGAAACAAGCAAGCCAACCACATTAACTGAAATGGGGAGTTATGGGTTCAAGAAAAATTCTTGTTTCCATGAATGAAGAAGTGGGACAGAAGGAGACCCGTGGTGATGTCAGTCTCTGCTTCCATATACTCACATTCACGCGTGGGCACCCACATACACTTAAATGCACATATATACACACACCCCACTCCTGAAGAAAGAAAAGGAAATCACAACATGGTCAAGACCAAAACAAAATCCACCAACATCGTTCTCAGAATGAACCTGATGGATTTGGATACTTTCTGTTTTTACTGAGGACTCAGATAATTTCTCCAGTGTGTTTGCTCCACTCAAAGATGACTTATATGAAACAAAATGCTAATATTTGCTTCAAAGAACTTCTATGTAGGTTCATGCTGGATATTTGCTTCTGTGTGATGGAAGGTGGATGGTCCGAGCTCTGGGTCAGGATGTATTTTTCTTCCCTTTCCTGATATCAAGTTGCATTTAAAATTTGTTTACTTTAAATAATTAAAATAGAATTACATCATTTTCCTCTCTTTTCTTCTGCAACACTCATAGTCCCTCTTCAGTCCCCTTTAACTTCATGGTTTCTTTCCCTTTATCTGGCATTGTAACACAGGCATGTATATGTATAAATAAATACACACAACATACTGGGTCCATTAATTGGGATTTCATGTGATTTCAGGGATGACCAGTTGAAATTTGATAACCAATTAAGGGCCGACTAGGCCATCTTCTGATACATATGCATATAAAGGAACGAGCTCTGGGGGGTACTGGTTAGTTCATATTGTTGTTCCACCTATAGGGTTGCAGATTCCTTTAGCTCCTTGGGTACTTTCTCTAGCTCCTCCACTGGGGGCCCTGTGATCCATCCAATAGATGACTGTGAGCATCCACTTCTGTGTTTGTATGCCATTTCCCTTGCCTGGCAAGCTGGCTTCCTCCCACCTATGTTCTTCTACCTGTGACTTGTCCACATTCCCAGGGCCACCCAAGTGTCGCCCCAGGCAGAAGGGCTCAGCTTTCCTTGAATTGCAGGTATTGGAGCATAAGTCACACTGCACGCAGGTGTCTATCAGTCAGCCTGCTCCCACCAAGTGGCCAGATTGCTTGAGGAGTCAAAGCCAGTTTCTGATGCAAGTCTTTGTGCTCAGGAAGCAACATAAACAAAGAGAGCACACAATGAAGGTGGGGGCAAGGAGAGGTGGCAAATCGGTGGGATGGCCCAACAGGTATGTGGCCTCTGATTTTTCACTTTGTCTGCCATGCAATTAGAGATCATTTTTCTTTTTTATTTTCTCAATCGTTTCTTTTATTTATTTATTTATTTTATTACATATTTTCCTCAATTACATTTCCAATGCTATCCCAAAAGTCCCCCATACCCTCCCCCCCCACTTCCCTACCCATTCATTCCCATTTTTTTTTTTTTTTTTTTTGGCCCTGGTGTTCCCCTGTACTGGGGCATATACAGTTTGCATGTCCAATGGGCCTCTCTTTCCAGTGATGGCCGACTAGGCCAACTTTTGATACATATGCAGCTAGAGTCAAGAGCTCCGGGGTACTGGTTAGTTCATAATGTTGTTCCACCTATAGGGTTGCAGATCCCTTTAGCTCCTTGGGTACTTTCTCTAGCTCCTCTATTGGGAGCCCTGTGATCCATCCATTAGCTGACTGTGAGCATCCACTTCTGTGTTTGCTAGGCCCCGGCCTAGTCTCACAAGAGACAGCTACATCTGGGTCCTTTCGATAAAATCTTCCTAGGGTATGCAATGGTGTCAGCGTTTGGAAGCTGATTATGGGGTGGATCCCTGGATATGACAGTCTCTACATGGTCCATCCTTTCGACTCAGCTCCAAACTTTGTCTCTGTAACTCCTTCCATGGGTGTTTTGTTCCCAATTCTAGTGTCCACACTTCAGTCTTCATTCTTCTTGAGTTTCATGTGTTTAGCAAATTGTATCTTCTATCTTGGGTATCCTAGGTTTTGGGCTAATATCCACTTATCAGTGAGTACATATTGTGTGAGTTCCTTTGTGAATGTGTTACCTCACTCAGGATGATGCCCTCCAGGTCCATCCATTTGCCTAGGAATTTCATAAATTCATTCTTTTTAATAGCTGAGTAGTACTCCATTGTGTAAATGTACTACATTTTCTGTATCCATTCCTCTGTTGAGGGACATCTGGGTTCTTTCCAGCTTCTGGCTATTATAAATAAGGCTGCTATGAACATAGTGGAGCATGTGTCCTTCTTACCGGTTAGAACGTGTTCTGGATATATGCCCAGGAGAGGTATTGCTGGATCCTCCGGTAGTACTATGTCCAGTTTTCTGAGGAACTACCAGACTGATTTCCAGAGTGGTTGTACAAGCTTGCAATCCCACCAACAATGGAGGAGTGTTCCTCTTTCTCCACATCCTCGCCAGTATCTGCTGTCACCTGAATTTTTGATCTTAGCCATTCTGACTGGTGTGAGGTGGAATCTCAGGGTTGTTTTGATTTGCATTTCCCTGATGATTAAGGATGCTGAATATTTTTTCAGCTGCCTCTCAGCCATTCAGTATTCCTCAGGTGAGAATTCTTTGTTTAGCTCTGAGCCCCACTTTTTAATGGGGTTATTTGATTTTCTGGAGTCCACCTTCTTGAGTTCTTTATATATATTGGATAAGTCCCCTATCTGATTTAGGATAGGTAAAGATCCTTTCCCAATCTGTTGGTGGCCTTTTTGTCTTATTGATGGTGTCTTTTGCCTTACAGAAGCTTTGCAATTTTATGAGGTCCCATTTGTCTATTCTCCATCTCACAGCAAAAGCCATTGCTGTTCTATTCAGGAATTTTTCCCCTGTGCCCATATCTTCGAGGCTTTTCCCTACTTTCTCCTCTATAAGTTTCACTGTCTCTGGTTTAATGTGGAGTTCCTTGATCCACTTAGATTTGATCTTAGTACAAGGAGATAGGAATGGATCAATTCGAATTCTTCTACATGATAACCGCCAGTTGTGCCAGCACCATTTGTTGAAAATGCTGTCTTTTTTCCACTGGATGGTTTTTGCTCCATTGTCAAAGATCAAGTGACCATAGGTGTGTGGGTTCATTTCTGGGTCTTCAATTCTATTCCATTGGTCTACTTGTCTGTTGCTATAACAGTACCATGCAGTTTTTAATCACAATTGCTCTGTAGTCCAGCTTTAGGTCTATCTTGCCAAAAGCAATCTACAGATTCAATGCAATGCCCATCAAAATTCCAACTCAATTCTTTAACGAATTAGAAAGGGCAATCTGCAAATTCATCTGGAATAATAAAAAACCTAGGATAGCAAAAACTCTTCTCAAGGATAAAAGAACCTCTGGTGGAATCACCACACAGATACATTTTATTTCTTACATTTAATCTTTTCTACCACATGCCATTTGATTTTAAGTACTTTATGTTGAAGTCCTCATTTGAAAATTTACAATGAGAAGGTAATGAAGTCACTTGATGGTAGCATCTAGATTTCTTCTTAAAAGTGTGTTGTGTTTCTTTAATGTATGTATCCTCTAGATTCTAAGATAGTTATTAGTCTGCAAAGTTATTATTGTAATATAGAGGCAGGAACATGTGTTTAGATATTAAATGAGTAGTAAAATCTTTAGGGAGTTTCTACTGTCAAAATCAGAGCTTCCTCCTATACAGAATTGATAGAGGAGAATCTAATTCTGTAGATTGTGTTAAGGATTCATTAACAGGACTCATCAGCTCTGACATAGGCGAGCAGTTTTTCTTGACAATATTGGACCTATCCTATGGTCTCTGCTTTTGAAATTGTGACATATTTGGAGAAAAAGATTTTAAGTCATATGTAATTAGGATTCAAGTAGATAAATACTATAGTATCCGTATATAAATATGTATATTCATCTTTCTCTCTCACACACATATATATATAACATAGATGCACACATATGTATGTAATATTTCATAAAATGAATAATGGGAATACTGTGTTCATTCTAGAAATGAAGACACTTCTATGAAAATTTTTTATAGGCCAGAAGTGCCGCAATGATGAATAGCAAACATTTCAGGAAGATAATGTGTTTGGTCATTTTATTTTCATGGTTTTTATATTCCCGATTATTATCCTTTCTACCTAACTGTAATATAACACATGTTCTTAATATGTAGGGTGTTTGTCAATATTGTAAATTGTCCTTATAGTGTTTGACTTACTTAATGTAAGGTTTGTGGCTACTCATTTCTGTATGTTATTTCTAATACTGAATATACTGTAAGGCACATAGAGTATAGTTTTGGTTATTTTGCCGTAGAAGCAACTTTCAAAAACATACAAGTTGCAGGAGATACAAATTATGATCAGGAAATAGTGAGAGCATTTATTATTGCCAAGTCATTGTAATTCCAAACAAAGCCCGGGAAGAACATAAATGCACTGGAAGAAATTAGAATTTCATCAAAGTAGTTATTGACTAATGATTAGTAATCTTTATCCAGGGGGAACACAAAACTTTACAGATATAGACAAAACATCAACATCAGAACACACAAATGCAATCCTCCATTTTTTTTAAATCATAACTATATTGAATTTGAAACTCTATTGGATCTATTTACAAAGGTCTTTTTTTTAAGTACTTCAGATATGCTGTTTTAATTTGTATCACAATCTTAGGCTCATATTAAATTGTTGGTATACAAGTGCAATTTTAATTTTTTTAAATATAGGACAAGTATAATTGACGAGACTGAACAAATCTAAATTAAACTCTAATTAGAATGTCAGGAGTAAGGGATAATACACATATTTACAGTGGTATCTAAGGTGAAGTTTAATTACACCCCTTACTCATACCAGACTATGGTGGCAGTAATTTTCCTCCTGCACTCTAAATCCATCAGGTGTTCTCAGGGTGCCCATAACTAACAAAGCTAAAACACAGCTGTGAGAAATCTATCACAGTTCTTCTGGGGCCAAAACCAAGTTTTCAGCTTCACTCTTTTGGATCTTAAAGAGGAAGTATTTGGGGAAAGTTTCCATTTCTAAAATACACTACATAATTTTATTCTATTTTGGGCAGAAAAAAATGCTGCTATATATTCCAAGGTTATTCACGTCTTGGTAACACTATTTCTGCACCCATTCTGTGGCTATGACATTTTTAACATCTCTGCATTCAGAAAGTACTGAACAATTTAATTTTATAGACAGTAGTGTCAAAATCAGAAAGAAAAAAAATATCCAAAACACCATACATGAAATGAGGAATGGCTCTTCTTCTTCTTCTTCTTCTTCTTCTTCTTCTTCTTCTTCTTCTTCTTCTTCTTCTTCTTCTTTTCTTTTTGCAAAATTGGTTATAGAAAACATCTTAGGTTCTCTCAAAGCATGCAGTTATAGTCATTCTCTACAGGTACTAATTAGAATTACTTTTTTTCATGACTAGTTACTTGTAGGATTTTTAAACTGTGGTTTTGTGGATAGCCCTGGGGCTAATTATATTTGAGGTAAATTCTGTACTCCTGTGGGTGGCTGCAAATGAGGAATGAGTCAGCACTCAGGTGATTTCCTGTAAACCTGCTTCCCACCTTAATTTGTAAAATAAAGGAGAGTTGATGATTGGGCAGATAAAAGGGAAGGTGGAGTTGAAGGTAGAGAGAGAAGGGGAAAATCAGAGAGAGAGGACTCAGGAGGAGAAGGAAGAAGAAAAGCAGAGCAGAAGCACATGGCCTGGAGAAACCTCAAGTTCTAAGGGGTCTCATAGTTGGAGAAGATGGTAGTGTAGTGGTAGATCTGCCCAATCTAGGTACACGGCATGTATTTATATTAACTGAGTTGTGTTTTCATTGCCAGGGCTTATTTGGGATGGAAAGTTACTGCAACAATGTGGCTGCTAATAACCAGAACAAGGGGATTTTAAGATCTGGGCATCTGGAAAGACTAAGAAAGTATTGCTTGAATACAGGAATTCTTGGTTGTTTTAATGTAAGCAAGATCTGAAACCCTAAAAATTAGGATTCTAAATAGTCATTCCAATTGAAGAATAGTAACATGAAGGTAAATGTATGTATGTGCTAGTACAAAACACAGTAATATATGTGCATGTGATATTTTAGATCAAATTCAAATTTCTTAATAATGTAGGCACTAAATGTAGAGTCTGTATAGAATTTAGATAGTTTTTGACTGTAAGTGAAGAACTTTTCTAGCACAAGCAAAATAACCCCAATCCATGTTTATGCAACCTGAATAAATGCAGTGGGCCACAGAGTCTTTAAAAAGGCATGTATGGAAGGACATTAGGGAAGAGATTTGATAGGTGAAGGAAGGAGAAAAGAGGGGATGATGAGAAAGACGGATTGGAAATTATAATCTATATGATCTTGTGTCATATGATTTATGATATGTACCCTACATGATATTACCATTCAAAAAATACCATTCAAAGCTACATACTCCAATATGTACAGGTGTAAAACCAATAACTTTCCAAATATCTGAAAATAATTACCTTGCTCCTTTCAACTCTAAGACTGATAGTTTATATTTTTCATTAGTTACTTTGCTGTTGTGATAAAATACTCTGATAATAAAAGCAAGATGGGAACAAATGAGTTTATTTTGACTAACAGCTTCGGAGGGGTAGAATCTCATGTTGATGAAGACATGTTAACTAACAGGAACATGAGGCACAAGGCTGGCTGTTCTGAAGCACAGTGAACCACATTTGATGAGCACACCGGAAGCATAGAGAGCAAAGAGGAAGTAGGACAAGCTGTAACCCTCAAGCTCGTTCCCAGTGACATGCATCGTTCAGTAAGGCTCCTAAAGGTTCCATAACCTTCCCAAGGTGCTTCACCAACTGGAAACCAAGTAAGCATTTGAGCAATGAGGCATCCATGGACCTTTCTTTCCTTCTCTCTCTCTCTCTCTCTCTCTCTCTCTCTTTCTTTCTTATAATCTAGTTTTACTTATTTATTATATGTAAGTACACTGTAGCTCTCTTCAGACACACCAGAAGAGGGCATCAGATCTCATTATAGATGGTTGTGAGCCACCATGTGGTTGCTGGGATTTGAACTCAGGACCTCTGAAAGAGCGGTCAGTGCTCTTAACCACTGAGCCATCTTGCCAGCCCTCGATGGACATTTCTTATTGGAAAAAACAAAACAAAAACCACTCTTCATGATTCTCATAGAATACAGACATGCTTTGTCAGTTTATAGGATGTGTGTCCTTTAGTCCAGCTCTTGAAAGAGTCTCCTTTTCCCTTTGTAGACCTTTTTTTAAAAAAATTCTTCTTCTTCTCTTCTTCTTCTTCTTCTTCTTCTTCTTCTTCTTCTTCTTCTTCTTCTCCTCCTCCTCCTCCTCCTCCTCCTCCTCCTTCTTCTTCTTCTTCTTCTTCTTCTTTCTTCTTCCTTCTTCTTCTTCTTCTTCTTCTTCTTCCTTCTTCTTCTTCTTCTTCTTCTTCTTCTTCTTCTTCTTCTTCTTCTCCTTCTCCTCCTCCTCCTCCTCCTCCTCCTCCTCCTCCTCCTTCTTCTCCTTCTCCTTCTCCTTCTCCTTCTCCTTCTCCTTCTCCTTCTCCTTCTCCTTCTTCTTCTTCTTCTTCTTCTTCTTCTTCTCCTCCTCCTCCTCCTCCTCTATCTCCTTCTTTCCTCTCTTTCTCTCCCTCCCATTATCATCTATCTATCTACTATCTATCTATCTATCTATCTATCTATCTATCTATCATTTATTTACATCCCAAACACTGCTTCCTCCACCATGGTATGTATTTTATCAACATCATGAAAAGTTAAGTGAGACTTATTTTAAAAGTAATTAAGTTATTTAGTGGGAGAAATTTCAAGACAGAGCACATCCAGGCTGTGGGGATCATTTATAGCTCATTCATCTGCTCTTCAGTGAGGAAGAGTAGAAAGATATGAAAACTGTGCAGTTGATGAAGAAAGGAATGTGGTTAAGTTAAAAATAGAAAAGGGTGGTGACAGTAAACAGCTGTTATTATTATAAAGATTTGTTTCATTAAAGAAATACCTTATACTCTTTATCTAGACAATAGGAAAGGTACCTCAGGACAAGGCTCAGCCAATTGAATTCTCAAATTTTTGAAAGTGAAATTCATTCAAAATAAGAGATACTGAATTCAGAATGCTGCAGAAGGTGTTCATTGAAAAAAAAAATCCAAAACTCCAAACTACGCAGGTATGTGTTTTCAGTGGTATACCAACAAGATACAAAGAGGATTTTACAGTTGTGGTGAGAGGGGCCAGAGTAGAACTATCAGCAGAGACTGGCTTTGCAGGCATGCAAAGTGCAAGGTTTACATGGTTAAAGTAGCTTGTATTAAAGTTCCAGAAAGCCACTGAGGCCAGGTTCTATATGGCAGTGCTATGCTTTCTGCATGGGGACCCTGGGAGGTCATTGAATAAATCTGTGAAAGTGACATGTAAGTTTCGATGAAGCCTCCATGACACCAAGTATGCCATGACCATAGGAAGTCTGCCAAGGAAAGCTGCAAACACAAAATGGAGCTGTCCCATGGAAAAAACTATGTGTTCTTCATACATCATAACTGAAGAGGCAGGGATGCCCAGGGATGTTGTAGCAAAGGTAATGCCAGAAAGAACCACAGATGCTGAGATATAATGCTGAAGAAATTGGCATTTCCTCGCTGATTCTTGGCCTTGTTTTGGTCTGGTCTTTTCAGGCTATGTATATCGATCCATTTTACAATAGGAGCTTAATAGAATTAGAGCTTCTGTTGTATACTGGAAGAAAAAAAAAAAAGAAGAAATAAAAGACCATACTTCTCAATGAATCATTCTTTACATTTACTACAACAAACACTTATTGAGTAATAGTACACTACACTTTCAATAAGACATTACACTCAAAAGATAGTCATAAAAGCTATGAAATTGTAACAGATGTTCTAAAATATGTCATAGAAAAAAAATAACCCTATTTGTCTTAGTTAGGGTTACTATTGCTACAATGAAACACCACCACCAAAAAGAGAGTTGAGGAGGAAAGGATTTATTTGGCTTACAGTTTCCACAATGTAGTCCATCATTGATTGAAGCCAGGATAAAAACTTAAACAGGGGATGAGGCAGGAGCTGTAACATAGGCCATGGAGGGATGCTGCTTAGTAACCCGTTATGGCTTGTTCAGCGTAATTTTTAATAGAATTCAGGACCAGCAGCCCAGAGACAGAAGCACCCACAGTGGACTGGACACTCTCCCATCAATTAATAATTAAGAAAATGCCTTACAGGCTTGCTTACAGCCCAATCTTATAGAAAATTTTTGGATTGTTTTGTGGGTTTTTTTTTTTTTTTTTTTTGATGTTGCTGTTGTGTTCTTTTTTTGTTTTTGTTTCTGGTTTGGGTTTTCTGAGATGTAGATTCTCTGTATAGCCCTGGCTATAATGAAACTCTGTAGACCAGGGTGGCCTCAAGCTTATGGGGAGATCTGCATGCCTCTGCCACTACTAGCTATAAGCATTTTCTCAATTGAGAGTCTCTCCTCTCAAATGAGTTTAGCTGGTGTCAAGTTAATCTAGAACTATCCAGCACATTTATTTTATTTTTTATTGGATATCTTCTTCATTTACATTTCAAATGCTATCCCAAAAGTCCCCTATACCCTCCCTCCTGCCCTGCTCACCTACCCACTCACTCCCACTTCTTGGCCCTAGCTTTCTTCTGTACTGGGGCATATAAAGTTTGCTAGACCAAGGGTTCTCTCTTCCCAATGATGGTCCAGTAGGCCATCTTCTGCTATATATGCAGCTAGAGACACGAGTTCTGGGGGTACTGATTATTTCATGTTGTTGTTCCACCTATAGGGTTGCAGACCCCTTCAGCTCTTGGATACTTTCTTTAGCTCCTACATTGGGGGCCCTGTGTTTCATCCTATAGATGACTGTGAGCATCCACTTCTGTATTTGCCAGACACTGGCAAAGCCTCACAGGAGACAGCTATATCAGGGTCCTTTCAGCAAAATCTTGCCGGTGTATGCAATAGTGTCTGCGTTTGGTGGCTGATTATGGGATGGACCCCCGAGTGGGGCAGTCTCTGGATGGTCCATCCTTTCCTCTTATATCCAGGACATTATTTAAAGAAAATGACCAATTTTCTGAGGAACCTCAAGATTGATTTCCAGAGTGGTTCTACCAGTTTGCAATCCCATCAGCAATAGAGGAGTGTTCCTCTTTCTCCACATCCTCTCCAACATATGTTGTCACCTCAGGTTTTGATCTTAGACATTCTGATTGGTGTAAGGTGGAATCTCAGGGTTGTTTTGATTTGCATTTCTCTGATCACTAAGGACTTTGAACATTTCTTTAGGTGTTTCTCAGCCATTCGAGATTCCTTAGTTGTGAATTCTCAGTTTAGTTCTATACCCCATTTTTTGATTGGGTTGTTTGGTTTTTTTTAGTGATTAACTTCTTGAGTTCTTTATATAATTTGGATATTAGTCCTCTATCAGATGTGGGGTTAGTGAAGATTTTTTTTCCCAATCTGTAGGTTGCCAATTTGTCTTATCGACTATGTCCTTTGCCTTACAGAAGCTTTCCAGTTTCATGAGATCCCATTTATTATCAATTCTTGATCTTAGAGCCTGAGTCATTGGAGTTTTATTTAGGAAAATTTCCCCTGTGCCAATGAGTTCAAGCTTCTTTCCCACTTTCTCTTCTATTAGATTCAGTGTGTCTGGTTTTATGTTGAGGTCCTTGATCCACTTAGACTTGAGCTTTGTACAAGGTGACAAATATGGGTCTATTTTCATCCTGCCACATGCAGACAGCCAGTTAGACCAGCACTATTTATTGAAGATGCTTTCTTTTTTCCATTGTATATTTTTGGCATCTTTGTCAAAGATCAAGTGACCATAAGTGTGTGGTTTTATTTCTGGGTCTTCAATTCTACTTCATTGATCAACATATCTGTCTCAGTGCCAATACATGTAGTTTTTATCACTATTGCTCTGTAGTAAAGCTTGAGGTCAGGGATGGTGATTTCCCCCAGATGTTCTTTTATTGTTGAGAATTGTTTTCACTATTCTGGGTTTTTTTTCCTTTCCAGGTGAATTTGAGAATTGCTTTTTCCATGTCTTTGATCAGAAAATTGGAAATAGACCTACCTGAAGACCCAGCTATACCACTCTTGGGAATATACCCAAAAGATGCCCCATATGCCACAGGGTCATGTGTTCCACTATGTTCATAGTGGCCTTATTTGTGATAGCCAGAAGCTGGAAACAACCTCGATGTCCCATCACAGAGGAATGGATACAGAAAATGTGGTTCATTTACACATCTTACAGTCACAACTCTGACCCATAATTTTTCCTGTCTGAAAGAATTACAGGGATGGAAATGGAGAGGAGCATGAGGAAAAGAAGGTCCAGTAACAGGTCCAAAGTGGGATCCAGCTCAAGAGGAGGTCCCAAGGCCTGACACTATTACTGAGGCTATGGAGTGCTCACAAAAGGGGACTATCATGACTGTCCTCTAAAAAACCCAACAAGCAGCTGAAAGAGTCAGATGCAGATATTTGCACCCAACCAAGGGACAGAAGCAGCTGAGCCCTGTTGTTGAATTAAGGAAGGCTGAAAGAAGCTGAGGAGAAGGGCAATCCTATAGGAGGACCAGCAGTCTCAATTAATCTGGATCCCCGAGTTCTCTCAAACACTGGACCACCAAACAGACAACACACACCAGCTGATATGAGGCCCCCAACACAAATACAGTAAAGAACTCCTGGGTCTGTGTTCATTCAGAGATGATGTACCTAATCCTCAAGAGACTGGAGGCCCCAGAGAGTTTAGAGGTCAGGTGGGGTGGGGGAGGGGACATCCACGTGGAGACAGTGGTGGGGGAGGTGTTAGGGGATGTGGAACGGTCAGAGGGTGGATGGGGTTGGGGGAATAAAATATGGAGAGAAAAAATTAATTTTAAAAATAAATGATTAAAGACAATATCCAAAGATCAAGGAAGTTATCTTTTGAGACAATCAGAAAGTTATTCCCCAAGAAGGTGACATTTAGAAGTTGATAAACTAAAGGGAGTGAGAGCCGTGGCAACAGGGAAGAGACATTCAGTGCACGTTTCTCAGACAGAACTGGTAGGATTCTGAGTGATGAAGGAAAGATGATTGACAGGAAGAAGGATGCATGGATGGTGACAGAACTGGCATTAGCTTTTCTGGTGTAGCAGTTTGAACCAAACATTTTTATTAGTGGTATTTTCAAAAGGAAAAACATTGCATGGGTCACATTCAAACACTTAAGACTCTAAAGGCTCAGTGTAAAAATGCCCCCCATAGGTATAACACTTCTTATTTCCACAGTTGGAGGGTTTAGAGCATTTATTTTGAAATAAGCTTTGTTAAGGTTAATTGGCATAGAATAACACCCACAATTTAACACATGGTGATGTATGAACACACCCAAGGACCTATAGCTACCCAGGACAATCAATATGGAACTCACACTCAATGCTTTCCTTAGGAAGCTGCGCATCTTCTCCTGGCTGCTCTTCCCTGTACCCTCCCACAGGTGAGCAGCCCTGACTCTGCTTTCTTTAACTATACATTCACTTTCACTTTATTTCTTAATTAACAGAACCACATACAAAGCATTGTTTATTTGGTTTTTTTCTCTGTGCCACAATCATTTTCAGATCACCCATATGGGGGAATGGCTTAGGGGTTAAGGAAATTGGCCGCCCTCTCCGAGGACCAGGGTTCAGTTTCTGGCACTCCCATGGCAGTTCACAATCATCTGTAACTCTGGTTCCTGGGAATCCATCAACTTTTGGTTTTTACAGGCACCTGGTACACACATAGAGCAGAGAAAAATATCCATACACATGAGCATAAAATAATAAAACCACTTATACCACTGGGTGCATAAGGTTTCAGCCTTGTAAACATTTCTGAGCATGATCTTATAAATAGATCATAATTCTCTTACACATTAACTCTTGACAGGTTCATGGGTCAGTTCTTTTTTTGGACATGAAAAATATAGCTACTATAAGCAGCTCTAAACATATTTGTGTGTGTATGTGTATGGCTGTGTATGTGTACATGTGTGTACATGTGCACACATGTACATACATGTAAATATGTATGCATGTACACATGTATACATGTACATACATGAGCATATATGAACATGTGTGTACATATGGTGTATATATGTGTATGCATATGTATATATGTGTGCATGCATGTATATGGTACATGTGTATACATATGTGTACATGTGGTGTATATTTGTGTGTATATGTGTATGCATATGTATATATGTGTATGCATGTATGTATACAGTATACATACATGTGTATGCATGTGTGAATGTGTGCATGTGTTTATGATGCGTACATATGTGTCTATGTGTGGTAAGTGCTTATATTTGTGCATGTGCGTATGCGTCTGTGAAATATTTTCTTTCATGTTTCTTAATCATTGTATCAGTTGCCAAGTTTGTTTCTATAACAAAATACCTTACAAAGCAACTTTAGAAAAGAAGAGCTTATTTTGCCTCACAGCTCTTTGGGGCAGTAGATTTTGGTGGGGAAGTCAAGACAGCAAGAATGTGACATGATTGGTGTCAATGTGTCCACGGTCAGGGAAGAAAGAACTGAATGCCTGCTTCCTTTCTGGTTTTTGTTTGTTTGTTTGTTTGTCTGTCTGTTTGTTTGTTTTAGTTTAGAATTGTAGCTCTTGGTATGGTACTGTCCACATTTAGAATGGCTCTTACTACCTTGGTTAACTTACTCTAGATAATCTCTCACAGATCTGTACAGAGGTCTCAGAGACCTGTCCATTGTGACTCAAATCTCATCAATTTGATAGTCATGATTACATAATTTATGAGCATAAAAGTTAGGTTTGTTAGTGGTTTTATGCATGGTCTTTAATGAATGTGTCAAACATATTAAATTTGGCTGTACTATGTCAGAGCGCCTTCAGCGGTACGAAGAGCATCAATTGTCTTTGCCAGCCCGAACTCAATTGTTTTTATTGTACTCAATTTAATCATAACCGATAGTACTTCATTACTTTCTTGTTTAATTCTACCGGGTAACTCATCTTTTTGTTTTTTCATGTGTTACAGGACTATCCTCTTTGGTAAACTGTTACTCACATCTTGTACCTTTTCCTCTTTGGATCGGAGTGCATTTATTATTGAGTTTTAAAGAGTTTTCTTTATATTTAAAAAATACCAGAGCTTCAAAGGGGATTTTTTTTTTACTTTTTATTGATTCTTTGTTCCATATCATGCATCCCAATCCTGCTCATCTCCCCATCCTCTTGTGTCTACCCTTTGCCCTTGCAACCTCCTCCCCAAAATAAAACAAACTAACAAACTAACAAATAAACAAAACAAAACAAAACATAGAAAACTTCTGGTTGTGGAATCTGATGTATATCACTGCGTATCACACAGTATATCCCTCTGTCCATACAGTTTTACTTACAAACGTCACCAGATATGTGACTTCAAATATTTTCTCTAACCATGAGAATTGTTCTAGAGTTTTTCCTTGCGTTTTAAAGAGCATGTGACCAATTTTGAAGAAATACAGCTTATTAATGTAAAGTACATCTTAACTTTGGATATTTGCCTGATGCCATGGCTTAACCAAATATTTCTTGTGTGTGTGGTTTTTTTTTTAGAAGCTTTATAGCTTTAGTTCCTTCAAATACGCATATCAGACATTATGAAGTAGCTTTAGGAAGACATAGAGAGAATGAATGGGAATTTGGATACTTTTAGAATGTAGATTTCGGAAAGTTTGAGCAGTATGGGTTTAAATCTGTTTTTTCTTCACTCACTGGAGGAAAACAATGCAGGGTGCATGTGTGGGGTCTATTTGAGCTCTCTATGCTTTTTATGGAATCGAATGGCTGCTTTTGAGGATGATGTCAGCCCATCTCACGTAAGCATCAAAGTAACTGTGAAACTCAGATCCATATCCGTCTAAGGCTCTTTCTTCAATGACGAATTTGTTTGGTCTGTCTTAAGTCCCTTTTCTTAGTATATCACTTTACTAATAATTCTCCAAAGGTTTACATACAAAGAAAGAAAGAATGATCTGCAACCCTATAGGTGGAACAACATTATGAACTAACCAGTACCCCAGAGCTCTTGACTCTAGTTGCATATGTATCAAAAGATGGCCTAGTCGGCCATCAGTGGAAAGAGAGGCCCATTGGACTTGCAAACTTTATATGCCCCAGTACAGGGGAACGCCAGGGCCAAAAAGTGGGAGGGGGGGAGGGTAGTGTGGGGGGGAGGGTAGTGTGGGGGGGAGGGTATTGGGGACTTTTTGGATAGCATTGGAAATGTAAATGAGGAAAATACCTAATAAAAAAATTAATTCTAAAAAAAATCACTTGTGGGAAAGACAGTGAAAGGCAGGGATGTATTTAAATGATGAATACATCTTCTCTCTTTGCCCTAATTGTTTTTTGTCTTCTTTAATTTTCCTCTCACTTCTTCCAGCCCCAATGTTAGTGCTCACATCTTATATATTATTTGAAAGATTTCCAGTATCTATGATAGTGGCCATAAAATAATGTCTTTAAATTTTGTCATCATTTTGAAATATGGTTTGTCAAAGCTGGAATGCTGGGACTCCTTTAAAGCTGCCCGAAGAATTCTTACATATTCTCAGCTTTTGCCCCTCCAAACTTGAACGAACCTCCTCTTTTTGATGTTTGCTCTTTTCATCCCTGCTTAAAAATAACTAGACATGTATGATGCCATAAATCTTAAAAGTGGAAATACTGAATGGATGTTGGAGAGATCTTATTTTGAACTTTAATTTGGACTTTGGATTTCATAGGAGGCACAGCATTTGAAGAAGTGGAACACATTAAAGGAAGATATATTTCCTATGTGAATTATGGGCAATTTTAAGTATCACAAGATAATCATGAAGGATGCTGAGAGTGGAGAAGCAGGAGAAGCTTTTCGCTTTGATAAGTGGCTGTGAAATCAGGGAAGAGGTGTTGAGAACACGATGTTTCAAGACTAATGACAACTCTTAGATCAGAAAATACTCACAGGAATGAGCGGGAATTAATTTCCTCAATAGAGTTTCGCTAAATGAAAATTTCCTATTGCATTTTGGACAATGCTCAAAACTCAAGGTTTTAAACAATGCCTGTTAGATTTTTATGGACAGTAAAGTAAAATATTGAGTGTGACCCTTAAATCTACAACCAACCAAAGTTTCAAAGACTACAGGCAGCTCCAGATTAAAGCTGCTTAATATATAGCGAAGAGCAGAAGTGCTTGTGTTTATGAGAGTTATATACTCTTTTATTCATTGAATTATTTGTTGTCTTAAAAATATCATCTATAATGAGATTTTTCTTTGCTTATTTGTGTCATAAACACCATTACAACTTATCCTTTAGTGCTATGATTGATTTTGTCTGTTAAGAATAGATTGTGGCTGATGAGATAGCTCAGTGGTTAAGGGTGGTTTGTTCCTGCTCTTATAGAGACCTGGATCCAGTTCTTATACATATAACTAACTATAACTCCAGTTCCTATGGATGGGATGCCTCCTTCTGTCTTCTCCACACATCTGCACTCACCCATGACTAACTGTAACTCCAGCTCCTGGGGAAGAGATTCCTACTTATGTCCTCTCCACGTATCTGCACTTGTGCCTATCACCCCAATCTCCTGAAAATCCACAATTACTTAATATAACTTTAAAAATAGAGTTAATTAACCTATTAGTCAATAAGTAACCTATGTATGAAGATGAAGCATTAAAGAATCAAATGTAAAAACCACGAGGAAAGTGAAAAGAACACACTTCAAGATGTGTTTATATTTGTTAAACATTTTATGGATTATCTTTTAAGAAATGTTCATCTTCTTGGATTTTTTTATTGATAATGCACAACAATTTATGCCATGTATAAGAATTACAAATGCACTTATTTCAAATGTATTTCCAAGAGAGTTTGGTCATACTAATGATACATATAAGAAAACTATCAAATCAATCACAGATTATTTAAAAAGATGGAGAGAGTACCAAATTTTAAGAATGCTTGAAGATTCTGGTAACTCACATGCAAAAGCTTCAGACTTTAGACAGTTTTCACCCAGTATTAAAATGTCAAGGTATTTCAGACATCAGATGACTAGTGTTCAGAACAGACTTATGTCAACCAGTGGAAACAAGTCAGTGCTAGTATTTGCCAAGGTGGGGGTGGGGAATCCTTATTGTAAAGACAAAGAATATACTTTGCTTATGTTCACTGGCATTGATCATATGCTCTAAATGACTTCATGATGTGGTCACCCCCACCCCCTAATGTTGAAAGAGACTACTTGTCCTAGCAGTATGAAGCCTCCTGCTTGGACCTTTCACTCATCAACCTATGACCCTTTGGTTCACACTTAATGGAAAGGTTGACCAGGCTGACTCTGTGAAACAATAAGAGCAAGAGAGCAACTTAACTCCCTGAGGTCGACAGTGAAAATTCACTCTGAAACTCGAGAGAAGAAATTGAAAGGTTCTTGGAAAAAGAAAACAACATTCTTCTAACATTTGAATTTTTTAAAAAAGGCAGAAACAAAGGCAAACTCAGAAAGAAGTGTGGTTCTGTATCTATAATTCTCTTCAGAGCAGAACATGCTGTACGAGGCAGAGAGGAATCTCACACTATGACCGTTAGCATGTTATTGTTTGCCGAACTGTCCTATGGAGCTTGTCATATTGTGACAGATTTTATTACAGACTGAACAATAATTCTGTCAATAAGAAAAGGAAAAAACCAGAACCAAGGAAAGTTGGCTGTTTCTGCATGCATCTTTCACTTGAACAGCAGTTTGTTTACAAAGTGCTTTGACATAAAATGTTACAGCTCTTTACCCTGCCAGGAGCCTTCAATAGCATTTCTTGTGCCCAAACACAAATGTGACTGTGCTCAAAAAGCCACAGATCTGAGGATCTTCTTATCCCAGCTATGTTATTAAGATATACACACACACACACACACATACATATGTATATGTATATATTTAATTGCTACTTTCTATTCATTATGTAGAATTATTTTGTCAGAAGTCAAACTATGTTTAGGTGGGACGGCATTATGAGATTTTAGTAAGGAAGCAACATAATATAATTCAGAGAGCCAACAGCATGTGGGATGCTCTTAATGGGCTGGGGGGGGGGCGCAGAATGGTGAAATGAATTTCTAGAACTCCTAGAACAGTATCTCTGATTCATGATGGGCGAAGTGAAGGAATGGATGAATCAATACAGTGACATTCTGATACTGAGTCAGTGCTCTGATTTCTACCGTATGTCTTGGATTTAGGTAACCTTTATTTTTTTCCCCCATAGAATGTTAGTGTGGACCTTTATAGGTCAAGGTATTACCTTAACTTTTGCTTAGTATTTCTCCACGTTGCTTTCTATCAGCTAAGATCCTTTGCTGCCAAGCTCAGCTCAGCTTTCCTTATGTGATTCTGTAGCACAGCCAGAGCCCTCTGCTTCCGCCTTCTGGGAGAAATAACATCTTCATCTGATTTGTTTGGAAACGTAAAGATAAGATAACAGACCACGCTGGAGGAATGGCAAGATGGAAATCTTATGTCTCTGAAGAAACTAGACAAGAAACGGTAGCATGGAATGAACTAGGGTAGGTACTGATGATGCAGAGCATGAAAATGAGCAGTTTTAGATGACCGAAGGAGATACAGGTCATGGGCTGGACCATAGAGTCCTGGAAGAGAACTACTACGAATAAGTTGGTTATGGGTAGAAGAAAGTATGTTTGGCTTGGAAGGATCTCCAAGAAAAGCCAGAAACTAATCATGCAAAACTGTGACTGATTCTACATGATTCTACAAGATCAAACAGCCTCTTCTGAGAAGAGGTTGAGAGCATTTCACTATTCCCAACTTTCTCCCCAAAGTTGCTGGAGTTTCTGCCATCTATTCAAAAAGCAGGCTGGTAGTTACAAAGCTGGACCAGCTAGTTTGCACCTGAAATCCCAACTCCTGGGATTGAGGCAGGAGAATTGTAGTCAATTTGAGGGGACAACTTTGAGATACAGTGAGCTCCAGGTAGGGCAAAATGAGACACTGTCTTAAAATCAGTAAGTAAATAAATAAACACGCAAAACTTTCCGATTTCAAGGTTACATTTAAAATCCCACTTAGAGTGGATTAACTTCCATTTAGCTTTTTACAATTTAAATTTGAATTATATAATTTCCCCCTTTTCTTCTCTTTCCTCCAACCTGTTCTATATTTCTCATCCCATAACTCTCTCGTAATCATGAATAAATGGTCTGGACACTCTTTTAAATTTTTGTTCTATCTATATCTATCTATCTATCTATCTATCTATCTATCTATCTATCTATCTAATTTGTGTGTATATAATTACAGGGGGCTTTTACTTGGGGAAACTATTTTCCTTTGTTGTTTCTAACTCCTTTGTAACTCGGGGACGCAGGGAGGTTAGGAACCCTGTAATAGTTCATATATATATATATATACACATATATATATATGTGTGTGTGTGTGTGTGTGTGTGTGTGTGTGTCTTAAAGTCATAAGAATAGTACAACCATATCTCTAACAAGACTGTACTGTAATTACATGTATTAGACGACCCAGAGCCATTGGTATTACACTGTGATATTGTCACTTAGGAAGATGAAATAAGGTCCTACATAGGGAATTTCCTAACTCTACAAAAGTACATTTCTTCAAGAACCACTCAAAAGTCTCCCTGGAAGCATTATCAGAATACCTAAGAAAGTCTTATCTCTCTGTATTTGGGACAGCTTTTCCTAAATGCTTTTGAATATGTCGTGGAGACAGTTAACCATAATGCACTTCCCTTTTGCTAATTCTTTTGTCAGAACCCCCTTCCTGATTAGACAGTCTCCTGTTCTTTCCTTATTGACTGTCACTTTTTTAGCTGTTACATCACCACTCAGTGTTATACTAATCTTGATTAGTGTGGTGTGCTTTAACAGTATTTGTGTAAATGCTACCAACAATGAAATTATTTCATCAATCCATTCTAGGCCATTTTTGGAACTGCATGTTGTAGGGAAAACACAGCTGGGTTGGGAATCCAGATTAGCTAGGATCTAGTCTCCTCTAATCTTTTCGAGAGACGGCAACCCCTTTTTCAATGAAGTAAAGAGGGAAAAGTCAGAGCTCTGTGGCCTCCAGAAGGTAGTTGCCCACTCTTTTATTGCAACATAGCACCCAGTAGCAGCTACTCAACTTAAAGGGCTACCATTAAATTTTAGGACACCAAGTATTTAGTATTGCCACTGAAACACTTTAAAATCAAATTGAAAGTCAATATCATTGACTTTTCAAAAATCCTCACAGTTTTAGAATAAATGAAATCTGATGCGTTTTAGTTATTGAACAGTTCCTGGTAAAACAGAATCCAAACTATGCTTTTGTTAATATTGGACTTTTACACAAATGAGCTATTTTTTAAAACCATAGCATCAGAACATTAGTGTGTCATCTATGGAGCCGTTCAAATCATCAGGGAGATTTCTAGAATTGCGTCAGAAGGCTACCATCAAATAACTCATGTGGCCCTACAAGCTAATTTTGATTGACTCACCCAGGTTGCACATTCATATATAATTACACAGCATGTGTGAAATTATAGTACATAAGGCTATAATCTTTATGTACTATTTACTTTTCCTAACTGCCACTAGGGTATTGTCTAATATGCCTGGCTCATTTCATAATTATAGCAGAAAGTGAATATTATTAATTAAGCAAGAGCCATAGCATAGTCATTAATAATTGGTTCACTTTGCAGATTGCAGTGTCAGACAATCAGTGATCAAGATCTTTTCATTATTAACTAGTCCAATAACTGTGATAACCCTACCCATCTTGGCTTCACATTTTCTATTTGCAAACAGTGGAATAATACCTTGGCACGGGATCAGTATAGTGTTTAACCTTTGTTACAAGGTAAATTCCTAGTAATCATTACTTGCTATTTCTGTCAATTGTAGGAGAATGTAGAACCCTGTGATTCTATTTCACTTCAATGACAGTAAGAAGCCATGCCATTGTAAATGGTTGTTTGCAAACATAAATTATGCCTTGATTCTTCAATTCCCAGAAATATGAAGATATCTTTTCATTTTTCATTAGGAAAGGAAAACTATATTGGTGAAAAAGGTTAAGTTCTACACTAGCATGAATATGAATTTCGGCTATATTTTATACACATGGGAAAGCATCACTGCTTAACTCGGTCCATTGCAAATATTTAGAAATCGTTATTGACTTGGTAATAACCAATAACCTTAACGTACATATCATGGTCTCCGAATAATACACCATTAAAAGCAACCGGGCTTCTTTGGAGGTAAAGAAGAATAAATATGAAAGAACTTAGATTAATTAGCAATGACAAGAATGCAGACAGAAAATTATAGGCTGTTGTGAGTGTAATTAAAAGATTTACTAAAGAGCTGAGATGCTATTCAATTGGTAGAATGCTTTCCTTGTATGTGGGAGGTACAGGGTTCAGTGCCCAGCAGTGTATAAATTAGGCATGGTAGCACATACATCATACATGGTGGTATGTATGATCATAGTACATGGGAGGCAGAGACAAGAGTATCAGAACTTCATTATCAGCTACCTTGTGGTTTTGAAGAAAGCCCAGGGAATAGATCTAGTGAGAATTCTAATGGCCATTAACGAGGAAAGAGAGCATAAAGAAGTATAATGAACAGAAAACATAAAATGTATCATATGTTAAAACTTATGAGATCTAAGATAAGAAAAATGGTAGTGGGGTTAGTTGGTAACAATTTGACTTACTACTTAAAAATTGACAAAGTGAAAATATCAACCTTTTTCAACCTGTTAGACTTTTTAAAAATGTTTTTAATCATGTGTGTGTGTGTGTGTGCGTGTGCATATCGGTGTATGTATGCATATGAGTATGACTGACTCTGATGGACAGACAGAAGAGGAGGCTATGCGATTCTCTAGAGCTGAAATTATAGGTGTTTGTGAGTTGCCTGACATGGTCCTGAGAACCAAACTTTGGTCTTCTTTAAGAGCAGCCAGCACTTTTAATTTCTGAGCTATCTCTTTATTCCCTTCCATGACTCCTTCTCCATTGTATCTTGTCCCCTCCATATGTATCTTCATATATATTTCCCCAAATATATCCATATCCATATATCTATAGGTCAATATTTGAACTGTAAGTAAATTACAACTTAACCAACTAACCCTCCACCATTTTATCTTATCTTTAACTTATAAGTTTTAACATATGATACATGTATCCTTTATGTTCTTTATACTTCTTAGTGTTCATTTTTCTAATTGGTGGCCATTAGAATTTTTCATAAGCTAGAATATTAATATATGCATATATTTATCTAAAAATCAAACAAATAAGCAGATGAGATAATTTTCTTTGTTGATATGCTCTAGTTAATAAAGGGAGAATAAAGGGAGAATGAAAGGTGACGTTAAAACACTCTTCTTCATGACTTAAGGATTTAATAAATACAGTCTTTGTCAACAATTGTTACTACTAAAAGGGAACATGTATCTCATAGCAGATTTGTTAGAAAAATAAACAATATATAAAGTCAATGGACCTTCTGCATGTAGTTTATAGGAAACATAGGATAAAGAAACTATGTTCAATACTGAAAACCACAAGGATATGTCAAGCAAATCCAAAAAGTTTCTGTAGATGAGAAACTGCATGTAGCAAACACCTTGAATTATTCCACAAATTAGAGAAAGAGGTAGAGGAGGAGAAAGGAGGAGAAATAGGGTAGAGGAAAGAGAATAAGGAAGAAAAAGCAGGGAGACATCTGTGTAGTGAAGACATAATAATCAGCCAACCAACCAGCCAAATTATTCTTCCTAGATGCTACAAATGTGAAAAATCTTTTCATTTTCCATCCAAGTCCAAGCCAACTTTTCTAATATTCAAAATGACTAGTTGTGAAAGAAAATCATACATATGAAATTTACAAGAAAAAAAGCGCCAAACTCTGTTTGAATTGTATTTAGCTTCCTGTTGTGTATTTGTAGGGATGTGAGTTGAAAGAAAAAGAAAGTTAGCTGAGTGCAGTCAACAGGCCAGGCTCTTCATATATAATCTTTGAATTTCCAGGGCAGCTGAAGGATAGTTTATCCATTTCATGGTGGAGATAATAATAGGCTTCAGATGAGCATAATAGAGTCACATTAAGCTCAGTTCAGCTG
This sequence comes from Mus musculus, assembly GCF_000001635.26. Classification (NCBI taxonomy): domain Eukaryota; kingdom Metazoa; phylum Chordata; class Mammalia; order Rodentia; family Muridae; genus Mus; species Mus musculus. The sequence goes on from NC_000077.6 coordinate 91,315,948, forward strand.
TGGTGAGGTGAATCCTTACCGTATTCCTGACTCAGGAGCCCTGTATACTCCTTCAATCATAGGGAAGTACCCTTGAGACTGAGATTAGCCTTCAGGTACAGGAGTAAACTCATTGAACCTGTTGACAAAGTCTTTCTTGATAACTTAGTAATAGATGCATGGCAGGAGAATAAACAAGATTGGCTTGTGTTTCAAAGAAAACGACTCTAAAAGGTGAAAGTGATTATTCATTCAGGTAACTTACAACTAGATAAAGAATGATGTCATAGTTCTGAAGGCTATTTTACAAGTCACAGATGCAGAGGAAAGAAGAAAAGCATAACCTAAGCTTTTGTGAAGACAAGAAAGGGGTAAATATTGATCTTTTAATGAAAATAGGCATACTGACCTTAAGAATGAACTGTAACACAATTTTAAAAAGAAGCATACTTGAGACTAGGACATAGTCCAGTGGGTAAGAACATTTGCTGAGCAAGCATGGGGCCCTGACTTTGAAGCCCCAGCACACATGTCACCAGTCAGCAGGGGCTTCTTGTGCCTATAACCCTAGAGCGGAGCAGAGCAAACACACAGAACCCAGGAGCCTGCCCAGCCTAACTGAAGTGGAAGCTTCCAGATCAGTGAGAAACCTTGATGGAACATGATGGAGTAAGACCCTAGATATCTTCCTCTGGCATCCAACGGCATGCTTACATGAAGACTAACATGCATACACCACACAATGATACCATGCCCTACATATAGCAATGCAACACACTGAAAATAACAACAAAGAAAAGATACTTAAATACTTGCATTTTTCCTAACAAATGTATGAGCTAGTCAAAGGCTAATGAGTCTCGTCTTCTCATCATTTATTAGTTTGAATAACTAACATCTTTTCTAATAAAGAATTTTGAGGAACATTACACTGTATAGTACATTCTCTTTGGCAGGACACTTTCCACCCCGCAAAAGCAAAAAACAGCTTCTGGTTTAGTCTTCCAAAGGCAATGCTTATTGTTACAGAGATGTCTCTATAATAAACTCCTTTCATACTGGTTCGCTCTATGGTTTATCTAAAGGTTTTATCCACACTGATTTTTGTTCTTTGTTCATTTCTCTGTGGTGCCATTAGAAAACTCAATAGGATGGCTGTGTTTTGCTATTATGCTGTTTCCTTGCAAAGAAATATCCAAGATTCTTTTTTTTTAATGTGTGCTTAACGGTAACACTGTTAGCTGCTGAATGTCTCAGCTTGAGCAGAAAAATATAGTTCATTGTACAATAAAAGCAATATTCTTAATTTAAATCTGGGGTCCCTGGGCCTGTGTGGTATTGTTCTCAGCTCTAGATATAACTTTAAAGCTATTTTCTTTTTTTAAAATGCATTGCTCCTTTGGTATATATCCAAAGATTTGATCTTCCAGAACAAAGCCACACCACATCATGATTCAAATGAGATAACACAGGCTGTGGAAAGTTTCATGATGAATAATTTGTAATCTCAGGTGTCATGTCCACAGAAGAGACTCGCTATATGCTAACCTGTGCGATGAAATCTGTCTTGACTAGAATTGTTAAAAAGGACTACCAAGTTTTCAAAGAAAATGATATCTAAAAGGGGGAGCAAAACAAGCCAACCCTAAGGGTTAATTTATGTAACAACTAATTGAAGAGAGTTATTCACTTAATTATGAGAAGTTGTTTGGTTTAAATTAAATATGTGATTATCTATGTAAATTTGACATCTCCTGAAAACACTCTTCTACTTAAAGATGTCTCACTGTCATCTCACAATGATCAGAGCTATGGAAATTCCATGCAATGCACTCCACCTTCTATGAGTGAGATCTTGTCAGTCAGATCACTTCTCTCATGTGAGAGGCACACCTATTATGTCTGTCTCCATTTTGGTTTTCTCAAGGCATTTGTTATCAAGAACATTCCCCAAATTTCAGTGTACTACTGATTTTCATGCATGTATCAAACCAGGTCTTTTATTTTAACTAGCTTGCAATAAAATTTCTCTGAGGGTGATGGGAGTCATGGACCAAATGGCCTTTTCATTGTGGAAAGAGCAATACAAAAGGCACCTGGTGAAAGAACAACATTAGAAGAGTTATAACAACCCTCACAGAAAGCACACGGGATCTATACTGCATCTGGTTGTCATGCCTTCTACAATCCTAGGTTTTCACCAGTCTTTGAGGTTTATAACACATCTGAAGTGCTAGTAGTCTACAGAATATATTTCAACTCAGGCTTGATCAGTTTTCCTTCAGGGTAAATTCAATTTTTAGCGTCAGTGTAGAGTGTCCTTGGTACACTCTGACAGCATGTACCATATGGTAAGATGCTACATGATTAGTGCTGAGTTTTTAAAAGTGGTTTCTATAGTATTTTCTGTAAAATAATTTATACTTTTATTCATGGTTATATGTATATTAATATACAATATATAATATTATACATAATATTAATATAACCAATATAATATCACATAATATAATTATATAATATATAAATATTATATATAACAGATGTTTATAATATATGTGAAGAGATAATATGCTATTGCTCAATCAATCCTGTTTCACATTATACATCTTTCCATTTATGATTCTTGTTAGCAACAAAAATATATAAATTGTTTGTCTTTGATGTATTTTGAAGTTAACATGTGAACAAGTACCTGGCATACTAGATAAAAATTTGAACACCACAAGACTGCAAAAGACTCTGGGATTTGTATCTTGAGGAAAAAATGACCTTGAGAATGGAATGTGATTCTTGGAGAAGAGAGCAAGATTAAGGGTGTTCTTCTGAGTAGAAGCCCACCATACTAAATATCAGATCACCATTAGATATTCAAGTAGCAATGTCAAATAGACAGTGGGTAAATGAACCTAGAGTTCAGGAAGAGACATGAGTGTAGGTGTAAGTTTAGAAGCACTGTATAGAACACACTTCTACCATGGATGCTGAAAAAGAACCCAAGGTGGTACATAAATATAGGGAGATGAAATTCAGTGAGTTGGTCATGGAACAAATTCAGGTGAAGAGATTAAGAATTTTGGAATACAATTAAGCCAGTATAAGCCATAGTCACAAGAACATAAAAGTCTTAGTATAAAGAACTTGGCAAGGGCAGTGGAATCAAGGGAAAGAGGCTGGGAGGCTTAAGTCAAATCCCATAGTCAGGCAGGTTGATTTGATCTTTTAGCCCTGTGAGAGTAATGCATGGACTCTTTGCTGGAGTTTCTATGTACTCCACCCATGTGACTTCAATACAAGTAGGAGAAACACAAATTGTGTTAGTTATTCTGCATGAAAGGAAGGCATGACTGCCCAAACCAGAACTGGTAGAGTGCTCCAGATGCCAGACATTTTCTAGAATTTAAGCCATGAATTATTTCTTAGATTAAAAAGACAAAAGTGTAAATTATCTCAAAAAATCAAAGAATGTTAATTTGGTAATGACTTGGAGAGGGGGTGGTCCCATTAGTTTGGTATCCTTTCCCTTTCCCAGAGTTAAATGGAGGTGCAGGTGTGTTCTTTCTTACAATGCATGGCTCCTCCTAGGCCTTGAAATGTCACAGAAGTGATGAGGTATGGCTGGCTGTATTATATTTTGCCGTCATTATTTTAGCATTAACTTGGAGGTTTCCAATTTATAATTCTTACGGGGAAAAGAACTGACTGTGATTTATACAAGTGAGGCAAATTAATCAATAATCCAAGTATTATTCAACTCCAGCAATTACATCATTTTAAACTAAATTTCTGCTTTATTGCTCCAATTCATCTACAAGACCTTGTTACACTTCAGTTTAAGGAAGATAGATTAATGTAGATTGGAATAGGGCAAATTTCTACATTAAATATGCAATATAAAAAAGCCTTTAGTGTTTGGAGATCAATATTCTTTTAGGCAGAGGGATAAATTAAAACTATCCTAGGGTAATCATAACTTAATCAATAAGACAGGCAAAATTATTCCTTTTGATTTATCAAGTACTCTCAGCCTTAATTCACTTAAAATTTCACCTAATTGCCTGAAGGGAGCATATGGAAATGATAACTGTAGTTTTTAATATTATGAAGCTAAAAATAACTGTATTGTTTTACTGTTTTGTATTTTTTTAGTGTGTGACATATATTTTACTATATACTTAAAATATTATGCTATATTGTATACTTTTAGCATGAAATTGTTTTCTACAAACACAAACTTAGTGCATTCATGCATACGCACTTCCTCCAATGGTTAACATTTATTAAAATTAGCATGTTAGACAAAGTGGTAAGAAGTAGGAAATCTCACTTAAAATATTCACTCAACCTTATTTAACCAAATCTTTTTTCAGATTTCTGAATCTTCTAAACAGAGCTCACTGGGATGATGCTGGGCTTGGAAAAACTAATTAAGGACGATCTTCTAAAGCTACTTAGTATTTAGGAGAGGCACCGCACTCCAGTGTTTGGAGAGGGAAACCAAAGTCACATACAGGGTGGTTGGAGGATGTAAATGTTTATTTCAGTGCTTTAAAATTAATTTTCAGCACTTGTTATATGATGAACAATTAACTGCTAATGAATGGATATATCAATATGTAAAGGCATACACATAAAAAAAAACTCTTAGAAATGACATATGAAACATTTACTTATTTAATGCAAAAGCCTGACCTAAACTTTCAGTGAAATCACCAGTTATAGTAGAGTCTGCTGCAATGACCCTGGCTATGTCTTTGGTTTATTTTCTTGACTATTGTGTCATACGTGCTTCAGGGAAGAGTGTCCACACTCTTAAACTACACTGGTTTTCAATATTCTCCGCCCTCCTAGGCATGCTAAATAATTTCAGTACGGTTATTTGAAAGAAGTTTATGATATGATTATGAGAATAGAAATAGGAAACATAAAATAGAAAAAACATTATTATATAAGTACTGTTGTCAATTAAAAACTTTCCTACATTAAGTCATATAGAGATCAATGGCACTAGCTGTCATCCTCCGCATGTGCATCTCCCCTCTCCCCTGCCAAGTGCACATATGCCATGCTCACATTCACACATATACACATGCCATGCTCACACTCACACATATACATATGCCATGCTCACACTCACACATATACATATGCCATGCTCACACTCACACATATACATGTCTGTGATACAGAAACTTGGTATGAAGAATTCCCACAAGGCAGTCCCAGTGATTACCTATACACTCGATTAAAATGTCTTTCTCTTTTGCGCACATATAATTCTTCCTTTCCTCTGTGTATACCAACATATTTATCCTAATTGTGATCCAGTGGGTAATTTAACACTGTCAGAGTGCTACCATCATAGACTTCATTTAAAGTTTACTCTTGTTTCTGTCAGTATCTTTTTTTTTTCTTTTTTCTAGCTCACAAGAAAATTTAAAACACACTTATGTGTCTTCAGACTTTCTCAACTAAGACTGTGGTTTGGTGAATAGCACATGTTAAGTAAGATTTGTAAACAAGTTCATTGTTATAACAGCTATTAATTTATGTTATAACATTTTCTTAAGTATTATATTTACATTTACATTTTGACATAAAATCCAAGAAAAGATGTCATATTCTGTTACATCATGCAGAGTATTGTCTTACCTGTTCATATGTGCAAAATGACAGCTTGGTAACATGTTTGCAGTGTGGATATGTTATTCATTTGGTGAATAACATTTATTCAGTTAAGATCCCCTTTTTATTTGCATTGCATTTTGGGCATCTCCCCATTTTGTGGTACATTTTATCTCCTCTTTGTGTCGCACTTCCTAAGTGAAAAAGTTATCCAGATATTCTATCCCTTCCACTTCCAGTTTCTGTCCAGACACAACAAAAAGGCATGTGATGGGCCATTTTCTTCTCACCTACGGCCAGGGAGGAGGTTGATATTGCAGAGACTGAACTCAGCTCTTCAAGTGTCTAAGTATCTATCCATAAAAATCAGCTGTGGGTCCAAGAATATCATACAGAGGTTTTAGAAGCAGCTCATGAAGCAGAAAGTCTTGTATGATTCCCTTTTTGACAAGCTGAGTGAAAACAAGGATAGAACAAAGAAGCACAAAGCTGAGCTCTGGTGTGGTCTCAGCTGGGTGGTATTTCAGTGTGAACTCTGCAGTCCTAAGCTCTGCCATGCAGCTCATTCCATAAGGGATAAATGGGTGAAAGTTTTTGCCTCCTTATGTCAGTCATTACCCAAAGGCTGTCCAGGGTCATAAAGAAATAACTTCCATAATAAGGTGACTACTGTTTAGGACTGAGGATATGTCTACAGACAGGAAGTAATGCCTAGCAATGAATAATTATACCAACAGGGTAGGATGGAATCTATAGGGCACACATCTGGACTCCATCACTTAGACAGATATATCTAACACTTGGCAACCAGGAGGAAGGGTAATGGAGAAAACTTGCCTTGAGAGGCTAGGGATATGGCTTAGATGGGTAAAGTGCTTGTTTCACAAGCATGAGGGCACAAATTGATCCTCAGCAGTTATGTAAAAGCTATGAATGTTGACGCATCTACCCCAACCAGCAGGAAAGACGCAACACCATGTTGTCCTTCTTCAAGCAGGTTTATTCAGGAACACTTAGCATTGCAATGCAGGAACAGGAATCCGCCAGAACAACCCTGGGGTGCGCCTTAAATACCCTACTGACTCCTCTGAATCACCCCAGTCACGTAAAGGCAGTCCATTGGTTCACAGCAAGTGACAACACCTCAGGCGAGCTTACGAAGCATAGTGTCTGCGCAGTGCAGGTGGTTGGGATGTGGCTAAGTCTGAGGTAATGAGGAAGTCAGGCTCAGGTCATAAGACCTGGCAGCCATCCTGGGTGCCATCTTGGGGCAGCGGCCGTACCCTCTCCTCACAGAATGTTGCAGTAATTTTGCAATCCTAGAACTGAGAATGTGGAAATGGAGAGATCCCTATGACTTACTGTCCAGCCAGCACACACTAATCAATGAACTCCAGGTCAGTCAGAGATGACTCTGTCACAAAGAACATGTCAAATGCCTTCTGAGGAGCAACACCTGAGGTTAATCTTTGACCTCACAATTACATGAAGATACACACGCCCTTACATATGCATGTGATCGCACATGTTCAGGCTTGAGGATGCACACACACACACACACACACACACACACACACACTCACTCACTCACTCACACACACACATGCACACAAAGAGAGGTAGAGGAAAAGAGGCGGATAGGTAAAGGAAGAGAGAGAGAGAGTGAGAGGGGTGGGATTTGAAGGACAATGGCAACCAAGACTAATGCTTGAATGCTTGGTCCTTTCTTGGAAGAATTACTTGGAAAAGATTAGCAGGCATTTTGGAGAATGTATGGCCTTGTTGGAAGAGGTGTGTTACTAGGCATGGGCTTTGACATTTTAAAAGCCCATACCAGGCCTAATCCCTCCCTCTCCCTCTCCCTTCCCCACCTCTCCCCCTCCCCTGCCCCCACCTTCTGCTTGCTGATCAGGATGTAATGCTGTAATGCTTTCAACTACTATTTCAGTACTTTGCCTCTCTGGTTCATGCCATGATAATCACAGACTAACCCTCAATAGAACTATAATGAGAGACAGAAAGAGAAGAGGAGAGAGAGAGAGAGAGAGAGAGAGAGAGAGAGAGAGAGAGAGAGAGAGAGAGAGAGAGAGAGAAATGAGAGAAGAGAGTGAAAAAAGAGAGAAACTTTAGCTTGGTTTTCATCTGTCAGATGGGGAGAACACTGGTTGATTAGGACAGAAAAGCAAAACTAAGGTAGAAGAATCTAGAAGGACAATCCCGAAGGGAAATGAGTCTGCTGCTACAACAAGTTGTATTGTAATTAGTATTTGCCGTATTCCTTTCCCCAGTTATCAAACAGTTGAAATGGAAAACAAATTTTAATACTTCTTTCAACTTTCTAGTTAGCAATACCATCAGGTTAGTAAGTTTCAAGGAACTAAATGTTCTTACAGGTTAATACTGGAAGAATCAATTTAAAAGATACTTTCTGGAATAACCTCAGAAAATTTTAAGTCTATTTTAAATGACTTAAATTCACAAAACGTTTAACTCAGAAATTTCATAGGTAGAAATTACACTACAAATATAAAGATGAATTTCAAACTTGTTTATAAAGTACAAAAATGTAGCTAGACACTATAGAATCTGACAAAATATTGTTTGTATTGGGACACTAGTTCAAGGTATGCTTAATTGCAATAAGAATATGTTAAGCAAATATTGTTTGTATTGGGACACCACTTCAAGGTATGCTTAATTGCAATAAGAATATGTTAAGCGCTCTGTAAGTGACCACCCAGGTTTAATGAGTTTTAAGTGGGAATTTTTCTTGGAAATCCAATGCTTGCCTTTTCTTTATAAAATTGTACTAAATGGTAAAAGACCATAGTGGTACAGGAAACAAATTGAAGTACATTTGTTTCTTAGATGGCCCATGCACCACTGTGAACTTTTGAGCAATTATCTTTAACAACACTTGACTTAAAGAGAAGCTCATTAAAGGGATCCATAGATAGCAGTGTCTTCCTTAGGACACTGAACCAGCATAAGATCAGGAGTCTGAATAATAACTTCGTGCCTCTCAAGATATCCTAAGGGCAGTAATATTTGTGTTTTACTCAGGTCTATTTTCTCAGCTTTGCTCCATAAGCAGTTACACATCTGGTCTGTGTTCTCTGACCCCCTTGATCTTGCTATTTGTCCAGTGAAGCCTGCTTGATGTTGCTCATATGGCTTTTAATCAGAAAAGTTTTTTAACCAGTGATAACTTACAATATGCCAGGAAAACTTCTGTTCTGCCTGGTATCCATTCATCCAATTCCACACATATCTAGTAAATGTCAGCTGTGTTTAAGGCACTGTCAAAATATTATGAGAACTTAGAATTGACTCAAGAGCTTACAGGATGGTCTTTGAATGCAGATCCAGGCTTGCCCTTTTGATTGACTATTTCTTGACTAGACTACTTTTAGTTTAGAAAGGGCAGACATTAACTTGTTGATTTACATCTAGCGTATCTTTTCTAGTAGAATAGTTAGAACACAAAATTTATGGTTGGTTAACCTTGACTAATTAGGTTTGGACTAGTTTTGTGTTTTGCTTGTCAAGGTGTTCAAGCATTCCTTTATTAGGGAATACTACCCTTCACCTGCCACTTAAACTACTTTAAATATACTCTTAGTAATTACTGAATATAATGTGTTGTTTGACATGTGTTCATTTTATATTTTTATGAGATATAGACTCTGCTTGTCAGTGCCTTTATTAACAATGAGGAAAATCAATGTCTGTGAGAGACAGTGAAGAGCTGTCTTTGTTATGCTTGGATGACAACTGTGGTGGGAGGTGTTTATATTTAAGGGGAAGAAAAAGTAATCAATAGTTAGAGCCTTGAGGAAAATATTTCTGTCTGAATAGAGTAGTGTTTGACTCTCATTTAAAAAATAATAGTTATTAACTTTTAGTGTATATATTTGAGCAGCATATCAGTTCTTGTGGAACAATTGCCAATTCTGTCACCTGGTTACTCTCAACTTTCCTCAATGGTGCAACCTCCAAGAATACTCAGAGATGTAGAAATAAGGTAGTTGTATGTCCATGTGTGTAACCCAAGGAATGCATTGGTCTAAGACTTTTCCCACTCCCACAAAGAAAAAATCCTTCAAAAAAACATAGTTTCCTTTAAGCCAACACAAGTCATGATTACAGGGAAAGTCATTAGACTTAAGTTATTCAATGGGAAATTGTTAAATTACTAGATATTTTTAAATCAGTAAGACTTAAAATTATATCCATAGAAATCAACTCTGTTTGTCAAATAATGAAAGATAACAGAAAAATAACCAAATCAATTGATACCTAATTTTCAATATGGACAATAAACTCAATTTAACAAGAGATTCTACTGCCTTGTCAGCATGTTCAACACACAAATACTTAATGACAGAGATTTTTTTCATATGGTGATTCCAGTTGTGTGCAGATTTATATTCCTCTTTCTGGATAGTTAGCTATAAAATATTATCTTGATTTAATGATTAGCTATTTATTACATGGGAATTGTATTTATCCTTGTTCTAAATGCCTGCGAGTCACCTTTGTAGATTCAGTTTTTCCATTTTAATAATACAGCACATAGCATTCTCTTTGTAAATATTTGCCTCTTAGAAATGCTTGTTTAGACTATTTTAAAATTATTTTCTCTGTATAGGACATTTGAAACTTTAGTGCCTCCTGCTATTAGAGAGTTTTTAAATGGAAAACCATACACCTCAGAAGCCTCAAGTTTGATAGGACCAGACAGGATGTTTTGTTATAAAGGTTTAATAGTTCTCACAGGCCAAATAGACTTTAAGGTCTAAAGATTCCGTTGAAGACTAATTGCCCAGATCTCAGTTCTGTGAATTCAGGAGGATGCTCTGGCATCGTGAGGCCTTTTTCTCCCTTATCTCTCATTTCAGACATTTGGTGAAGGTAGATGTTAACTGGATGTCAGTGAAGAATGGAAAAATGATTTTGATGAAAAGCATGGTGACTTGAAGAGACACAAGGGTGATCGGAGACCCAAGAAGACAACTGTCATCAGATGCTTTTCTGAAAATTTTTCTAGTTATGAGAAAACCTGTCAATACAGGGATATATGTATATATTTTCTTTTTTTTTTAATTTGAGAACAACTGAGAAATAATTTCAGCCCTTTGCAAAACATTTTGATTTACATTGTGCACCATTCTGGTCACATTAAACAATTAACCTTGAGAAGTTTGTAAGGAATGATAAGTGACTGAAATTTCCTGGGCTTTTTCTTTTCTTTTAATTTTGTTAACTTGAATTACAAGAAACACTTTGAGCACTTAATCCTGAAGTAAAATTAAATTGTAATCCTGTGGTTTGAGCATTCAAAATAATATGAAATTCTTAAAAGGCAAAGAGCAAACATTACGGATAACAGCATTGTATCTCTTTCTGCTATGCTGGGCTCTTACTGTGAAGCACTGTTAATAACACTTTGTTCAGGCCGTCCCTCGTTTGAACCAGATCTAGTTCCTTATAAATTCTCTTATCTGCTTTGTGTCTTCACACATTTTCCTATACGTCATATTACATGTGTTCTAATCACTGAAGACAGTTTGATACTCATTGAAATGTTTCTTCATTGCACTGTATAAAAATGCTCACAAAAGAAAAACGGCATTTCATGAAATTGGGCATGGACCATTCTCCTTTGTTCTTGGAGAACATCTCTTTTCTTGATATTTGGACACAAAAAAATTAAAAACAAAAATCAAAGAACAAAAAAAACCAAACAACCCCCCCAAACCACAAAAATAGAAAAGAAAATTAATTTAAAGGTAAACAAATAATAAAAGGCAGATTACAAACTAGAGCAAGAAACTTCAGTTGTAAATCAAAGAAGTAATGAAGCATCATTGTTGAAACATCACTGTTGCTTTCATTTTTTTCAAGCCTACTTGTAATGAGAGTCTTAATTAAACTCTTTAACCTCCCTTCCAGCCTACTCCCCACCAGAGGTAGTAGAAAAGAAAGGATACATGGGAAGTGGGCCAGTTTAGAAATGGTTCTTTGGAGCAACTTCTGTCTGTGTTGTCAGCAGTTCAGTTCCCAGGTCAGCAATGACAGCTCAGACCACTCTCAGCAGCCCAGTTCATCGGTGGCCAAGGTAGCGGCAGTGGTGGCAAGACCTAGCAGAAACAACCAGGCCTCAGCCAAATCAGCATGAGTCAGCAGGAGAGACCAGGGCCAACAGGATGCCAGAACAATCCTCTGCTGTGCCTCTCTCAGCAAATCAAAGTTAAGCAAAGAGGAGAGACCAAGAAGCTGTTAGCTGTGCAAGCACGCCAAGCTCCTCTAAGTCTGTTGTGTCCTATACGCCCTCCGGTGTCCTCCACGGGGCTTGTTCTGCTACGTATCTTGCCTGAACACGTGAGTCTGACTTAGTAAAAATTCTCCTGAGTCTGTCTCAGCTGCAGTCACTCTGCCAATCAGCTAGAGTCTGAGAAAGCAGCAAGAAGTCACAACAAGCCACCAGAAGTTCATTGGTGCTTTTCTTACTATGGGATCCCAACAAAAGGAGCCATGCGGTGTAAAGTGGACCAATACATGTGTGTCTTTAGTGAAGAATCCTTTATCATGCATGCTTTCACATGCTTGCTTCAACAAAACATCCTTTCCCTTGTGTCTGCTTCAGGAAAACACTCCTTCATATATTTGCTCCAGCAAAACACCATTCAACACAACTGGCTTTCCAAAGAACCCTGAAGTTTCCACTTCACATCCTGACTTACAGTTTTACCAAGATGGGCCAATGGAGAGGATAATTTCCCCCAATCCCAAATAATAAAACAGATCTGAAACGGTGGTCAACATGGGACACTGGGCATCACCAGACAGTGATAACTGATGAGAAGAAACGAGCAAGGTAAATTATAATATTACCCTAGGTTACTTTTTTCCAATTTGCCAAGCAGTATCACAGAAAAGAAATATAGGCAGAATGCTCTAGTTTCTTCAGTGAAGAAAGCGAATATGACAAAGGCAAAGTCAAAGGTCAGTATGTTAAGGAGAGAGAGAGAGAGAGAGAGAGACAGAGAGACAGAGAGAGAGAGAGAGAGAGAGAGAGAGAGAGAGAGAGAGAGAGAGAGAGAGAAAGAGAGAAAGAGAGAGAGAGAGTTTTTGAATGGTTGATTGTGATGAAAACATTCAGGGTTAAGAAGTATCATCCATGTAGCAGAGCAGTGACCTAGGGGTTAACAGTTCCTAAGGGTTCCCACAGCAGTAGTTTACCATCCCCCAGAGTGAAAATAATCTTATTAATTCTGAATCATTGGGTAGAATACTTTCAAGGATATTATTTCTATTGTGAAGTAAAACTAGTCTGATATTTAATTTTCCTTTCTGTATCATCACCTTAAAAATGTTTAAGAGCCAACTTCAGAATTATCAAATTGCTTCTGTGTCATTTAACTATGGATGGGAACACATTGAAGGATGTGTTATAGGAGGAAAATGTTCTCCAGCATCCAGAGAAGTAAAAGGTACAGTGTCTCTCATTCGGACACAAGCTTGAAAGTAATCAAAGTACCAAGAAAATATTTCAGGCTGCAGTAGCAAATAAGATGAAGGGAATTCTAGGATCAGTAGGATACCAGGCAGTAGTTATCATTTTAAGCAGAATGCTCCAAAAGATGAAGGACAATAGAATTTATTAAACAAAGACATAAACTCTGGTGTTTTTTTTTTGTTTGTTTGTTTGTTTTGTTTTTATAATTAAAATTCAGGGTTGGAGACATTGCTCAGTGGTTAAGAACATTTGCTCCACTCTAGAAGACTCACGTGAGATTTCCAGCAATCACCTAAAAGCTTATAACCATCAGTAACTCTGCTTCTAGGATATCCAGCCCATTCCTTTGGCCTCCATAGACACCAAGCATAGACAGGATACACAGACATAGGTGCAGACAAACCCTCATACACACACAAAAAATTAAATGTCAAAATACTAATTAAACTTTTGTAAACGAAAATGACATCAATTGAAGGGGATACTGCATCAGAAATGGCAAATACCATACATGAAAAAAAAAAAAAAACTGTAGAGACCACAATAACTTTTTATCTGTGAAATCTTTTCCAAAACAAACATATTTCTGGGACAAAATAATTGTCACTCTGAGATATTTGAATTATGGAATACATATAATATAAACACAAGATTAAACTTAATACATAAGTAATGCTCAACTATTTAGGAACTAAGTAACATATTTACAAATAACCATGAGACAAAACAGAAATTAAAGAGATATTGCTAAATGTGCTGAAGCAAATGAAGATTTGAACAAAGCCTAGAAAAATTTGTACAATGATGACAGAGTACTGCATAGAGGACAATTTGTTACACTAAATCCGGCTATTGAAGAACAAAAAGGGAAATGCCGATGTTCATATGGGATGGGCCTGCATTTCAAGAAGTCAAAAATGGAGTGACAAAAGGTGAACAGAAATTTGAATAAATTAATGCATTCAAAATGGAGAAATAATTGTAATGAAAAGTAGCATGGTCTTTTGTAGAAATAATTAATCTAGGTCAGGGGTTTCTACCCTGCCTTTGATTATTCAGTTCTCAAATAGAAGACACAACATTTATATTTATAATAAGCCCTAATCAGCACTAGACCTGAGCAGGTATCTATCTCTAAGCTATTGGAATCTACTATCCTATCAGTAACGCCAAGTTATAACTGTCCACATTCCATCTGGGCCTGGGCCTTTCTAACTCCAATTGCCTAGTCCTCATGGCCATGTGCTCATGATTCACCTACCCCATGGCATCTTGTTGTCCCTTCCCCTTGAGTTATCCTCCTCAGACCCCAAGCCCAGGAACCAAAACCCCACCTACTTCTCTTCTGCCCAACTCCAGGCTGTTGTTGGTTTCTTTAGTCACACCATAGTTTTAACTTAGAGTGCAAGGACAATAACATCACTAGGTCATATTCTCTCCTCCCTAAGGCAACCAGATCGCACGGGCCAGAAATTAATAAGGATGTCTTGGTGTTTAATAAAATACATAAGTACATGAAATAAAGTAAGGAAATATAAGCAATCAAATATCAGGAATGAGTGATAGTATTTCCCTGTAGGCTCTGAAGATATTTTAAAATCCCGGGGCAATATGATGGCCTTTTGTGGGACAATGGGCTACGTGCAGACAGCCTGGTTTCCAGTCAAGGCTAGATTTTGAACCCCGGGACCTGGTAGTGATAATTCACTTACATGGGATGGAAGGAGTTCTCTCTTGTCTCCTGGACCCTGGCTCATGTCGGAGTTCCTGCCCCCACAACCCCCACAGGAGAGGCGTGGTTATCAGCCTCTTAGGAACAGCACCAAGCCCTCTCTCATGCAAATAAGGTTTCCCCCAAACTCTCAGCCCAAGCCAATGAGAGGGCCTTGCTGTCAAACTCTAGATCACTGCCAGAATTGTATGTAGGAGAGCGGTGCAGGGAATTAAAGGAATCCAAGAACCATTCCTCTGTCTGAGCCTTTTGTTCCAAGAGCTGTAACACTTGGGAAGAGATCTTCTCTTCCTCACTGGATTGTCCGCTTTTAGCCGACCCAGGCTGGGTACGGAGTGACCCGGAAGGCGTGGCAGAGGCTTCGTCTGTCTCCCTGCCCGCACTCACTTCCCTGGATTGGGCCTTCCCACCCAGCCTGGATAGAGGTCTCCGTGGAAAACTTCTGGTACCTAGGCCCACAGCCTTTCCTTAATAAATTTGAGAACTTGTATGAAACAGGAAAGTTCCTTGAAAAACACAAATCCCCAGAGACTAATAAAAAAAAGAACTAGTTGTTTGAACATACAAGTTTAAAATTAGCACACAATGTAAAATTCCAAAATACTGAGATCGCAGTGGAGAGTTCTCCGAAGCATTTGAGAAAGATTTTACCCCAATTCCAAAGAACACTGGAGAAAAGTGAGTTTTTATAGCTACTTTTAGACCCCAACTATACAATTGAAAGGGCAATACTTTAGGAGCAAGCAAGTGTTCTCTATCCCTGGTATCAGGTAGAATGTTAAAAAAAAAACAACAACAGAAATCCGCATTCTCAATTCAAAACATAGAAAGAATTTTATAATATTTAACACTGATCAGGAATAAAATAAAAAAATATGGGTAGACATGAATTTCCTCACTGTAGTAAAAATTAAATAGAGATGACATCATCCATGGTAAAGAAGACTAAGTTATTTCTCCTTCTCTTACAAGTAGAGCAAGGATACCCAATCCCTCCACTTATATCCAACATGGTAGTAGAAGCTCTCTGTAGGCCAATAAGGCAAGTGTGCATTTAGAATAGAAAAATATGATAAATATTTCAGAATCTCCAAAATACTATCTATAAAACACCTTACCTACTTACCATTTTATAAACATGTGTAGGCCTCAAGAAACAGTCAATAGCACAAAAAATATTGAATACTATGGCTACATATAATTTTAAAAGTGTATGACTATACATTTAAGTTGTAAAGCAATATGGAGAAAAATTAAAGTGTTAAGTAAATAATGTATAATTTAGACAACCCAACCATTTTGTTTTTTGTTCCCCTTTAAATTGACCTATATAGGTTGAGTATGGCATCTGATACCTATACTTGCAGTACTTGAGAGGCTGAGGCAGGAATATTGCTAACTCTCTAATCCTGAATTGGTTACATTGTGAGTTCAAGTCCATCCTGAAATGGAGATATCCCTGGCACTGAAAAGAAATTATTGGACCATTACCAAAGGTGTATGAGTTCACACTATAACATTTATAGATGAAGGCATGGAAAAAAATCTTGGAACTGTCAAAGATTTATATAAATTTCAAATGAAAAGATTACCTAACTTTAGCAAAAGTTAAAACTTTTTTTCAAGTCAGTGTAGGCAACACACATCTTTCGAAAAGTTTATCAGCAAAGAACTTATACTTCTAATTAATATATGTAAAAGTGAATCATTAACCAATAATGCAATTAAATGCAAATTATTTGATCAGACACCTATTGTGCACATGTGCCATATAGCGATTGCAAATAAATTCAATAGGTAAATGCTCTTAGTCAGTAGGAAAATGCAATTTAAACCCAAATGCCATACCTGCATATATTGATCAGAATGGCCATATTTAGCAATAGTGACTCTATAAGAACTGGCTAAAACTGGAACAACTAAAGCTCTGAGATACTGATAATGGGATTGTGAAATGGTACACTACTTTCCAAATCCATCTGGAATTTATTTTAAAATTAAATATTCATTCACCATCATAACTAGCCTTTATATTCCTAGGTAAATGTCAAGGGAAATGGAATCACATGTCCATTAAAAGACTTGTACATGAATGTTTATAGAATATACATTTTTAATATTTCTAACCTGGAAGGAACAGATATGTTCTTCAAATGTTCAATGTAGAAACAACCTGACATGTTTCTGTATTGTAAATCCTACTCAGTAATAAAAATAGAATGGATGATTGATAAATACTAGAGCATTGATTCTGCTTAAAATAACTTTTATGAATGAGAACAAGATAAATGAAGTAGTATAGTTGGACTTTGGTTCATTTTTGTCAAATTCTTAAAAATATGCAGTACTCTATTGTGGTAGAATGCAGACCAATTACTGCCTGAGTGGGAAGCCTGGGAGACCCAGACGGAAGGATTATAAAAGATGCAAGGAAACTTGGGAGCTGAGGAATGTGCTCATTATCTTGATTGCAGTGTGGGTTTCACAGAGGAAGACATGTGTCAAAACTTCTCACATTGTACTCCTTAAATATATTCTGTTTGCTGTTCTCCTTATACGTTAATGAAGCTGCAAGGAAGAATCCGCTGTTTCTAAAATTAGTGTATGAAGCTGTCTCAGTTTCAGTTAATTAATTTTACACTGGGCATTCAATTGAATATTGAGTATCTTTTCCTTTGGAAGATTTCTCCATATGTCTTTCTTTACTTTAGAAAGTCTGATGTTTGACTATATATTGGAAAATTCAACAACTACTACATACGCGAGAGTTAACATCTAGCACAGATTTGTTGAATGAATGGATAGATTAAGGAACATTTAACAGAAAAGATTATGTTTCAGTGATATGCCTTTATTTCTGGTTCACACATACTGGCTATTACATTATAAGGACTTTGAGAAATTGCTATTTTCCTTTATATGTCAAATTGTAGAAAACAAACATTTATGTATTAGTCAGGGTTCCCTAGAGTAATAGAATTTACAGAATCAATCTCTCTCTCTCTCTCTCTCTCTCTCTCTCTCTCTCTCTCTCTCCCCCTTTCTCTCTCCACATAGACACACACACACACACAAACACACACATGCACATGGTATTTATTAGATTTATGAGAATGAATGACAGGCTGTGGTTCAACTAATCCAATAATGACTGCCTATGAATAGATGGTCCAAGAATCCAGTAGTTAACCACTATGAGTCTGGATGTCTCAGCTGGTCTTCAGTATACATCAGAGTCTGCTAATGCGAGTAAAGGAATGGACCGGATAGTAGAGGAAAGATCAAGCAGACGAAGAAAGAAAGGGTCTCTTCATCTTTATATAAGCTTCCAGCAGAAGGCATGGCCCAGATAACAAGTGAGTTTCCCTGTCCCAAAATATCTGTACTAAATCTGTGTCTTCCACCCCAACAATCCAGATTAGGAGTCCATCTTCCTACTACAAATGATTTAAATCCTTCACAGGGGTACCCACACATTTTAGGGTTTTAATGAATTACAGATGTAGTCAAATTGACAACCAAGAATAGCCATCACAACTTTTTTTCCTACCTTCAGTATTCTCTCAAAATAATCTTGGAATTTGTCCATGCCACATTTTCCTATATACCAATTCTGAAGCAGTTCCCAATGGATCG
The DNA here is from genome assembly GCF_000001635.26 of Mus musculus. Taxonomy (NCBI): domain Eukaryota; kingdom Metazoa; phylum Chordata; class Mammalia; order Rodentia; family Muridae; genus Mus; species Mus musculus. The sequence goes on from NC_000077.6 coordinate 91,334,442, forward strand.
TTGATATGGAACAAGAGTTCTGTCCCATCAGTTTCAGGTCATTGGGAAACCTTGCATGGCTGCTATAGTTTTCTGTCTCAGTCACTAGAGGAAAGCAAATATCCACTTGGGCTTCTGACAATTAATGTTACATGGCTCTCACCATATCCCAATTCATTTTCCTGATAGCTCTGGTTAAAGGAATGTTGCTTTTAGAAACTCCAGTCTTCCAGAATTGGTAGGAGTAGATTTTTGATGAAAATGAGAAATGTACAGGTAATGAGACACTTGGTGTAGTTTCTATCTCGGAGGAATTTCAATAAGAAGGCTAGAGTGGCCATTTCAACCCAACAAACCTTTATTGAGCAACTAACTGAATGTGCTGCCCGGGGGAAGACAAATGAACACTGTGATGGTCTTCCTGGGCATGCTGAGGGAATGACAAGTGATGCTGTACCATGGTCCAGGTTGTAGAGTGAGAAACTACAGGACAAAGGACCAACTCCAGGGCACAAGTGTGTTCTTCTTTAGGACAGATGTGGATTCCAGGGAAAATTATATTCCAGACTTCTGTTACAAAGTCTCATCTGCCCTATCTAGGGGATACTAGATGGCAGAGTTAGAGCCCAGGACACTGACAGAGCCACGTGAAGCTGAAATAAAACTAACAGCATAAGCTCTTTGAGAATTTGTAGCCTTCACACTTTAAGTGATAATTTTGTTTTACTAGTACTGAAGCCACCTGGCAGCTTCATGCTTGTGGATGGGGATTGTGTTGTTTAGTGGAGGGATAGGGGATGAGAAGAGCAGAAGAGAGAAGCAACACCTATCCATTATGTCTTATGGAAATGAGAGTCATAAATCATACTGCTAAGACTGACTTATTTACTCAGCATTCATTTTAATCTGAAACATCCTCACTCCACAAACAGTAAAATTCCAACATAGAAATGAGAGACTCTGCCTGGCTTCTGTCATCTTTTTCATAAGGCTGGATACCCAGCCTCAAGAAATTGGTGGAGCACACCTTTAATCCCAGCACTCGGGGGAGGCTGAGGCAGGAGGATTTCTGAGTTTGAGGCCAGCCTGGTCTACAGAGTGAGTTCCAGGACAGCCAGGGCTATACAGAGAAACCCTGCCTCAAAAAAACAAAAGAAAAAGAAAAAGAAGAAGAAAAAAAGAAATGGAACAGATACCCCCCAGAGCTCCCAGAGACTGAACCATCAACCAAAGAGTACCCAAGGATGGTCTTACCTGGCATCAACGGGAGGGGAGGCCCTTGGTTCTGTGGAGGCTCCATGTCCCAGCATAGAGGAATGCTAGGGAGGTAAGGTGAGAGTGGAAGGGTGGCAGAGCTCTCTCATAGAAACAGTGGGGAGGGGTGACAGGATAGGAAGTTTGAGGAGGGGAAACCGGGAAGGAGGATAACATTTGAAATGTAAATATATAAAATAAACAATTAAAAATTAAAAAAATAATTCTCAAAAAAGATATGAAATCAAGAGTTGGGGAGGCAACTCAGTGGATAAAGTGCTTGTTATATTGGCAAGAGGTCCGGAGGGAGTTTAAAATCCCTGGAAGACACATAAATGCTGAGTGACTCAGTTGTAATTTCAGCTTTAGGAATTTGAGACAGGGGTAAGATGGCATGGAGCAAACAGGTTAGCCAGAATAGTCTAGCCTTATCAGTGAGCTGTGGAATTAATGGAACCTGCATAGAAGAGCCACTGAGGAAGACTCCTTGCATCAACCTCAGGCTTCCCCACGCAACTACACACTTGTGCATGTGAGCCCACACACATATGGACATGTATACTGTACATGTATGAACATTATGCACACATAAAGAGATGACACATTTAAAAGTCAAACTATTGTAGGAGTAGATCCAGCCAGATCTTCCTGCCACTCCTCCCTAGTTCCGTAGCTATAAGCCAGGAAAATGACTTTTAGAAGAAAGCATCAGACCCCATTACAGATGGTTGTGAGACACCATGTGGTTGCTGGGAATTGAACTCAGGATCTCTGGAAGAGCAGTCAGTGCTCTTAGCTGCTGATCCATCTCTCCAGGCCCTGTCAAAATAATAATTATTGTTTATTCATTTTCATCTTAATAATATTCTTATATAGCCAGCTTCTGTTGGTCTTAGGAGTTAGGAATGTGCTATCATCCAGAGCTTACACTGTGGCTGTTGAAAGGCAGACACCTGGCTTCTGTTCTCAATTTCACTCTAAGATTTCCTTTGTCATTTTGTTGCTGTGTCTATGTCATTCAGAATTGTTTAATGTGTGTTATGTGTGTGTGTGTGTGTGTGTGTGTGTGTTTATGTGTAAGTGACAAGTATATGTGTATGATGGGTGTATGTGCATGTGTGTGAATGTATGTGAATATGTATATGATATGTGAGTGTTCATGTGTGAGTACATGTGAGTTTATGTGTATGTATGTGAACAGGTTTGTGTACACCCATGCACATATGCATAGATGCATGAATATGCATCAGACACAGTGGCTATATTGTTTTCACTGTTATTTTCTGTTGATGTAAAAAATGCTATAATCATGTTTTCTGTCTCAGATTAATTTTTAAATTTTTTATTAAGTTATGTATTTACTTCCTAACCAGATTGCAACTTCCCCTCCCTGCTCTCCTCCAGTGCCTCCCTCAAACCTCTCCTTCATCCCTATCCACCCTTTCTCCTCCTCACCTCAGAAAGGGGAAGTCTCCCATAGATATCAGCCAGCCCTGACATATCAAATTGTAAAAAGACTAGGTGCATCTTCTTCTATTGAGGATAGACAGGGCTGCCCAATCTTAATAGTTACCTTAGGAACTGTCATCCGAGTGGCTTCATCCAGCAACTGATGGAAACTGATGGAGAGACCCACAGCCAAACATTAAGTGGAGCTTGAGGGATCTGTGGGAGAGGGGGAGGAAATATTAGAGGAGACAGAGAGGACAAGGACAACACAATAAAACTTACAGAATCAACTAACCTGGACCCATAGGGGCTTATAACGATTGAAGTGCCAGTCAGAGAGCGTGCACGACATGGACCTAGGCCCTTTGCACATATGTAACAGTTATGCAGCTCAGCCTCCATGTGGGGTTCCTGAAGCAGGAGCAGGGGCTGTCTTTGACTACATCGCCTACCTGCCTTTTGATCTCTTTTCCCTAACTGGGCTGCCTTGTCAGATAAAATTTCTCATATTACTGTTTACCCTGCATGCTGTCTTTTGATGGCAGTTGCTGATATTTCTTTCTTCTGTGACCCCAATTCTTTGCCTATGATCTATCTGTTCCATTTTTTCCCTCCACCCATTCCTTAATAGTTTGTCTGGAGGGGGCTTCCTCCTCAGTGACCTCCCGCACCTGCTCCAACCCAAAGCAGGTGCTTTCTAGGGCTGTTCTGTACATTTCTCTCCTACCCTCTTATTGTGGAATCCTGTTATCTAGAAATGTACATCTTTCCAGATAAAGTAACCACATTCCAGATTTTCATAAAAATATAAGAGATGCAAGAGATTTTAAAACAAGTCAGCCTTGTCCAATGTTTTTGTTTTATTGATGAGAAACCTAGCAGGTTTATGATGGGAAGATGGCTTTTCCACAGTTTCCAAATTGGGATGGGATAGCTGTCATGGCAACATATCTTGTATGTTTTTAAAACTTCCTTAATATTTTCTGAATAGAGGAGATGGAAACATTTCCCCACCTAGTCTAGAGCATGGGGATTCTATTTTTCCCTATAGATCTTATTATTTTTCTCCCATATTATCAACTAGACTTATTTTGAGGGGGAGAGAGCTCTATAGACACAATTTTACAAAGCTACACAGTCCTTTCTCCAATACTTCCTGCTTACTAGTTTCTCACAGTATTGTGATTGGCCTGCCTTGACACCTGGTTGATTATATATACATATATATATATATATACATATATATAAAGTAACAATCGGTCATTGTTTATGAAGTCAAAGCCCCCCAAGACTAATGAATTTTTAAGCTACTTTATTCTTTTCTTATCCTTTTGATTTGCATATAACACTAAGCCAGGAAATGAACTGTGAGACTTCCTGAATCAATAATCACCGATCCTAAGGAATTGGCCTTTCTCGAGTGACTATGCAATAAGCATCTTTGCAGTCGTGATTAACATAGCTAGAACTGTCTCAAACAGCTGTGCAACTATTACAAACACCAATTGAAGTGCAGCTCCAGATGTTCCACACTCAGAACTACAGCCCCACAAGGTGGCTGCTGCACGGAATTGGGTACATAAAAGCTGTCAGGTTTAGCATATCTTATGAGTGTCAATACAAGGCAACTATTCGAACCCTCATTGTTGTTGATGTCCAGGAAGTCTGCAAGCATTGCCCAGAGAGGATGAAAGCTAGTCAATCATAAGGATAACATCCTTTCACTGGGGTTAGGCATCCATTTCTAAGATGGACAGTGATGCAGCTATTCAGTATCTTATGTATTTCCTCCATACCAGAGCCTGCTTCCTGACAATATGATGTCATGAATTCAGAAATTAGGGAAATGGTTTACTGAACACTCATAAGTGGATTGGTGCCATAAAACTAATTCACTCACAGAATTTGAGAGATGTGTGCTATAGAGCTTCCTATACTCCAATGACTGTTGGGTTGTTAACTAAGAATACGTATTGTCTATGAAGACAAGAGCAGCAATTTGAAAATCTTTCTCTGATTTTTATGTACTATGGGATGTGGTTTCTCATACTGTAAGACCCAGAACCAAGCCTCAAAATCAGATAATTCATATGGAGGCTTGTAAACGGAAATATGTGCACTTTGGAGTGAGAAGGGTACCAAAAATTCTATCACTGATATTATACAACTATGAACTTTTATTATTAAAAGGAGTCTGAATGTTTCCACAGTATTTATTACAACATTATTTAATAGCCTGGATTGCACCTAAAATAAGACTTATGTACAAAATTATTTAATTTATTAATTCCCCCTCCCATTAAGTGAACAGAACAAATCTTTGCCCTTTACGTCGAAGGTGTGAGCAGTACAGCTCAGGATAGAGATTAGGCATTCAAACAAGAGAATAATATTACATAGTGCTAACATGAGAGATAATAAAAAGTCAAAAGTCAAAGTATGGTTTCTATATGAACAGAGGGCATCATGTGTATCTGTAAAAAACACCACAACTAAACTCCTTGTTTTGGACAATCAATACATCCCAGTAATGAGTCTCACAAAGTAGTCTCTAATCAATGAACATTGTTCTTTACCATCTTAAATTTAAAAATGATAAGTGATCCCACCTAAGTCAGGGAGGTTATGCATACGTTGGCCAATTAATACAGACTTGACTTGCTCTGCATGCAACGAAGGCAAGGAATGGAATGGAGATGTTGTGGCTAGTACATCAGCTAAAACAGTATGTTAATTTATTCTGTGTTATTTTGGAATGTGATGTTCTCTTCGAAATAAAAAAAAAAATAAAGCAAAGATCTAAGATTTATTGTTCAATGTATTTCTATAAACTCATTAATTTTGTGCATGTGTTTATAAGCTTAAAAAGCATATATTAAAACACATGTTCAATACACACACACATACACACACACACACACACAAATACATTACACATTCATACATGTATATACTATGTCCTTAAGTAATCTTATGTCCTGAATAGCCTTGTGGTGGTGGTATAGAACATGAAATATCTGGGTTATAAGAAAGAAAAATGGCTGCCCTGTATACCAGTCTCTCGCTCACTGATGCTCACTGGCAAGAAACTGTGCACTTTAGAGGGGAAGTTGTATGTGATATGTACAAACAAACAGTATGGAGCAATACCATGGGATTAAGAGGTCCATTTGAATAGATGATTCCATGAACAGTCTTCCATTTCATTTGGTACCTGAGACCAATACTGAAAAATCAGCCATCCACCTGTGGTAAATCACAAGAGGTCTTGGGAAAACTGGATGCTTCCTGAAGTTAGATTTCCGGCTCCTGAAGAGGAAGGGTATGAAGTACTTTTATTCTTTCAGAGGGTGGCTTGAAAGGTTAAAATCAGTCCATTTCCTCTCCTCACATGGGGCTTGGAATTTAATCTCTCACAGTGCAATGACTGATGGGAGATGAGTTAAGTGGGATTCAAAAGGAACCCTAAATCAAATGAGGATATCTTGTCATGACTCCCTTCTTGCAGGATTAAGATTATCTGTTTTTATCTTCCAATGAGCGAGTTCAGGAATAAGACCTGTGCTATTCTTTTGAAGGTCCGTTCCTGTTTTTTCACCAGGATTGGCCAGGTTTCTGTTACATGGTTGTGTCATCTCCAAATGACTATTCCTGATTCATCGCGCATTGATTCTTCTGTTGCTATGACAAACTGCCCAAGATGTGGGTCAAAAATATACATTTAAAATCTTGCAGTGAATAATTGAGAAGTCTGACCTGGAACTCAGCGTGATAAAATCACCTGTGTTTATTTATGGAGTCTCTAGCAGGTAGTTTCTTTCTTTAATGTATTCAGCTTCTAAAAACAAAGTTTATTTGCTTATTTTATTCATTCATTCATTCATTCATTCACTTCTATGTGTGTTTACAGTTGTGTCAATGTTCCATTCTTCTCCATTTGCTCTCCATCATTATTTTTCTTGTTTTGTTCTATTAGATATTTTCTTTATCTTTTAAATGTTTTCCCTCTGAAAACCACTCTCCCCCTGCCCACCAACCCTTCCACCCCTGATTCCGGGCCCTGGCATTCCCCTACATTGGGGCATAAAACCTTCATAGGACGAAGGGCCGCTTCTCCCATTGATGACTGACAAGGCCATCCTCTGCTACATATGCAGCTGGAGCCATGGGTCCTTCCATGTGTACACTTTGGTTGGTGGTTAATTCTCTGGGAGCTCTGGGGGTACTGGTTAGTTCATATTGTTGTTCCTTCTATGAGGCTGCAGACCCCTTCAGCTCCTTGTGTACTTTCTCTAGTTCCTCCATTGGGGCCCCTGTACTCTGTCCAATGGATGGCTGAAAGCCCTTTGTATTTGTCAAGCAATGATAGAGCCCCACAGGTGACAGCTATATCAGGCTCCTGTCAGCAAGCACTTGTTGGCATCCACAATAGTGTCTGGGTTTGGTGGTTGTATATGGGATGGATCCCCAGGTGGATCAGTCTCTGGATGGCCATTCCTTCAGTCTCTGCTCCACATTGTGTCTCTGGACAAAACTTCTCCCATGGATATTTTGTTCCCCCTTCTAAGAAGGATTGAAGTATCCACACGTTGGTCTTCCTTCTTCTTGAGCTTCATGTGGTCTGTGAATTGTATTTTCGGTATTCTGAGCTTCTGGGCTAATATCCACTTATCAGTGAGTGCATACCACGGTGTTCTTTTATGATTGGGTTATCTCACTCAGGATGATTTTTTCTAGTTTCATGCATTTCCCTAAGAATTTCATAAATTCATTGTTTTTAATGGCTGAGTAGTACTCCATTGTGTAAATGTACAACATTTTCTGTATCCATTCCTCTGTTGAGGGACATCTGGTTCTTTCCAGCTTCTGACTATTATAAATAAGGCTGCTATGAACATAGTGGAACATGTGTCCTTATTACATGTTGGAGCATCTTCTAGGTATATGCCCAGGAGTGGTATAGCTGGGTCTATTTCCAATTTTCTGAGGAACCACCAAACTGGTTTCCAGAGTGGTTGTACCAGCTTGCAATCCCAACAGCAATGGAGGAGTGTTCCTCTTTCTCCACTTCCTTGCCACCATCTACTGTCACCTGAATTTTGGTCTTAGCCATTCTGACTGGTGTGAGGTGGAATATCAGGATTGTTTTGATTTGTATTTCCCTGATGACTAAGGATGTTGAACATTTCTTTAGGTGCTTCTCAGCCATTTGGTATTCCTCAGCTGAGAATTCTTTGTCCCATCATTATGTTTTAAGCGATGACCTCAGTGTTCAGCTTAAGGCATTATGGGACTTACAGTGTAGTCCTTACAGCTTGCAAATTCAGTCTCCTGCATTCTGAGACTGCAGGTATGAAACCATTACACTTGGATTCCTCATTATAACCAAGTCAAATTTTACAAAACATTTTTAAATCTTTTTGTAAAATCCCTCTCATCATACAATCTATCCCGAATCCCATTGTGTAATGATCTTTAGACAGAACTTGGATCACTCCTTTCCAGAGGTCTCCACAGATGAAACTTCTGTCACATTTTTTTTTTTTTTTTTTTTTACGATAGGGTCACAACCTATTTTTCTCTCAGACCCAGATTTAGTTATGTTAATTTGAACATTTGCATTTTTATGCAGTCTTTCATACAAAACTACTATAGGGGTTTTGTCTTCCTGTGAGTCTGGGAGAGATTAAAGAATAAAGGCTTTGTCTATGGTGATCCCATGCAAGTGAAGCCAAAGCAAGATAGGTCTTTTGATTGCAAGATCAGTGAGTGCCATGCAACCAGTTTCCAAATTATCCACTTTTATCTGACCTTCTCTAAGTCTGCAGTTTTCTCCTGTTAATCACAATATTTATTATTCTCAGTTTTCTTTGATTTCATACCATTCCTGCACCCTAAAATTAAACCCAACTTTGGATCCCAGTATATAAATTGTAATTATTGCAAAATCATTTACCACTTTTTCTTTGATTTTTTCCCTGCCATAGTATTCTTCAAAAAATTATTAAGAGTCTAATTAAAATTATTTGGACTATTGACTCAAACTACTATTTTTTTTTTCTTGTTGGCATTGACAGTTGAGATAATTTTCAGCAAATCAATCAATACTTTCTCATCTGTAAAATGGGGTGAGGGGCAGTACCTATTTTTGAGGCTATTGTGAAGATCCAATAAATTAACACTCATCAGCCACTTAATATTATGCATCTTGCTCAAAATAAGCACAAAACGTAGCTTAGCATCATAGTCACAACCTTGTTGGTATAAATATCTCAACACATAGGCAAATAACTTCCACAAGACAGCACCAAATCCTAGCTATGTATTTTTCTATCACATGTAATTTTTAAGAATGTCTTTCTAGCTAGTGTGAAGAGAAAATCATATACATGTTTAAAGTATATTGCATAATTGGATCCTATTCTAGCTCCTGATTTTCATCTGAGCTATGTTACTGTCACACTCCAAAGCATTCCTCTGTCTGTTTCCAGCTGATTCCTTGCTTGTCACATGACCATTATCCTGTTGAGTTTTATGATTGATGGAGATCCAAAGCACTTTTTACTTTTACCTCTGGCAGGACAGTAGGAAGCCTTTTACCACTATAGAATAAAGGGCAATGAAATTTTAAATTTAATTTTCAATAAGAATACTAGAAAACATTATGGTATTTTTTTTCTCAAGAAGTTTGAAGGCTTATAAAATTTTTTCTATTACCATATAACTTCTATTATTTGTAGAATTTCCTATATAAAAATATATATTTGGAATATTAAAGTAGTGATTGAGGAAGGTTTTCTTGATTGACAATCTAGCACTCATTTTTGGTCTCTTCTTCTTAGCTGTGACTTTTCAGAGCTGCCTTTGCTTCTACAGTCAGCCACAGGACATATTTCTGGCTCTTGGAATATGAATAGATTTGATTAGAGAAGGGGCTATCTGGGAGAGGTTTTTTGTATTATTATTAATAAAACAGCTGTTGAAAGTGGCATTCATTTTACCTGTTTTCTTTCTTTGCATATCTCAATGGTAATGATGCCTGGATTTGCAGGAATAATCAAGTGAGCATGAGAGAACAAAAGCCAAAAGAATTAGAGACTTGGAACTATCATTCGAAGACACTGAACCAAAGATAGCAGCTGTCAGTTTCAGGACTTCTTGTTATTTAGGAAAGAAAAAAAGATCTTTTTAAATGCCGTGTGTATTTGAATTCTTCTATTAAGTATAGCTGAGAAAATCCATTAAAAATGTAGCCTTTAAAGTCAAGGTAACCTTACACTCATCAGTTATTAAATATCAGCTACAACCCTATGTGAAGTCATAGACTCTATCGGAGAACCTACTATTACCAGAATCCTAAACAAGTATCAATTCTAACTGTACTCTAACTACTTATTCTTATATGCACAAAAGATGAGGCTTTCATACCTCACCAAAGAAGATTCTTTTTGTAGGAGATTCAGAATGTTACAGAAAATCCACAATCAGTCAAAAATACAGAGAACAACTGCTTGTGGTATGTTCAGCACCAACTCATACATTTACAATACGACTCCTACACTTAAGACTCAAGGAACACTGGTCAAATAGACCACAAAAAGAATCTAAGAGACAGAGGACCAGAATGTCTGCTCTATGGTATTTCCTTCTACATACAATAGGGATTCTGTATTCATTAAACATAAACAACAAACAAACAAACAAAAAACCTTTATTACCTAAATAAGACCGGCATAGTGGAAATACCAGTTGACATTTCAGCATGGGTGGGGGAATTCTCACCCATCATAAGCAACAAGTAATTAATGGCTGCTGAGAAAGAGAGAATAAATCTTTTCCAGAGATAAACCCTTTAGCTGTTTATCTGATCTCTAGAATTCATCCCAAAACAAACAAATTTTTGAGCAATACTAAATGTAATGTATATAATAATGATAACAACTAAAGAAGAGCTAATGAACTTGAGAGGAGGTTGGAGGCACAGAAAAATTTGAAGGAGGTGGAAGAAATGAAAATGATGTAAATATAGTACTCATATATAAAATTTTCAAAATGTAAATTAAAATAAAATGAAAATTTAGGTTATATTTGTAGAAGGGAATTATTTATAGGTCTTTGAAGCAAATTCTGCAGTGATGGCCATATCTTACTATCTGAACTATTAAAATCTCTTAATATATTTTTCCATATCAATAAAGATGACAATGAGAAGCCAATAATTACTGTTTAAACTTAACATAGGAAATCAAAAGAAGGTAAAAATACACACCACAATAACAATATATCCAGGGATCACCAAAGATTGTTCATTGATAACTTTTAACACCAATAATCTCAATTCCCCTATAACAAAATGGATATGAAAACAGGAACCTCCCTTCTGCTGTTTCCCAGAAATATTTAACATTGAGGATAGATATCACATCAAGGTAAAAGGATGTATAAGAATATTCCAAGCAAATGGACCTAAGAAGGAAGCCCATGTAGGTATTTTAATATCTGGCAAAACAAACTTTAAACTAGAAGTAATCAGAAGAGATTAGTAAGGTTATACATACCATCAAAACAAAAATTCAACAAGAGAACATTGTAACTTTTAAAATCTATGTACCAAACAACACAAAGTTTATATTTAAAAAAAAGGCTTAAATCACATATTGACCTTCATACAATAATAGTGTGCAACTTCAATATCACACTCTTACTAACAGACAGGCTATTCAGACAAAAACTAAACTGAGAAATGCTGGAGGTACCTGGTATTATAAAGAGATAATGTATGTGCTGAAAGACAAATAAGGTATGCACTTGATTATATGTGAATATTAGCTCTTAAGTCAATATTAAACAAACTATAACCTATAGAACCACAGAGTTTAGGATACAGAGTAAGAAAATGGAGTGTGTGTGCTGAGTCCAGCATGGCCATGTAAGGGACAGTGTGACTGGTTTCCTGTCCCTGGAAGAGAGCCAGCAGGGGATAGGCCTCTACAAGCATTAATGCTTGTTGTAGGCATGAGGCTTGTTTGTATAATAGTGTACATATTTTCACATTTCTCCTTCAAGGACTGCCCTCTCTGCCAAGGTGAATTACTCCATGATAAATTGGAGACAGCATCAATCCAGGAGGTGTTTACCTATGTCTCAGCAAACTTGTAGAGTGCTGTGACCTTTAGGACAACCCTTAGGCTGTGGGAGAGGATGCTGAAAACGTGAATTTAAAAGTGTATAATTTCTCAACTATGCAAAATGTCAAGATGCAATATGAATTGTATAAGGAACTTCTCAGATTGAAAGGAGCAGAGGAAGCTGAAGTATTAGCTTGTCAGAAAGATACAAAGGCAGGAGGATACAAATGCAGGCAGAGTCCTGAGTTCAAGGTCAGCCTGGGATAGAGAGTAAATCCTCTCAGGCATGGCTGGAATGGTAATTCCAGGACGGGATCCCACCCAGCTTTCTTGTCTGTGCTTGTGATTGTCTCTTCCCAAGAATCAAGAGGCTGGGGTCATGGGATGCTGATTCATGAGTCAATCAAAAGGGAAGCTGGGGTAATGACTGAATTAATATATAAAATAAAGTTTAAAAACTGGGCTTTTGATCTGCAAGAGATGAAGTATCAAGAGAATTTTTAGAACAGCAAGGGAGAAGTGCTTGAAGAACTATCTCCAGCAGAATATAGAATGAGTAATCTGGAAGGCTGGCTTGAGTAGGACATAGGCTGCCAGCTTAGACCCGCGATTTGACTTTTAGTCATTTGTTTCACTGCTCTCAAACACACCGTCACTCAGAACCTCTTTCTAAGCCAAGGCTGATCCTTGCATGTATGGATAGATCTTCATCAGAAGGGAACTTGAAATAGTTAAGGATGGCTGGAGGACTGGAATAGGAGATCAAGGTGCAAGGGGAGTGATAAGAGAGGGACAAGAGACTGCATAGGGAGAAATATGCAAAGTTAAGGTCCATTAAGTGGTAGTATAGAAACCTAATATAATAGAACCTTTCTAAAATATATTGTTTGAGGGGGATCTAAGCAAAATCTTCGAATAATAGGTGAGACAAAGCCCCAACTGATTACCAAATGAATATTAGGATTAAGTTACATCTGATTTAGTTTTTGGCCAAAGGATTTCTATGGGAAGCCCTAAACAATCTGGGCTATTTCCAAACATATAGGTTGCTCTTCTCAAACTGAGGGCAAGTCCATATTATTGGAGATCATATCAACACAACTTATTGAACATGGAGAAATCCTACTGGTGCCTATAGGTTGCTCTCCTCAAACTGAGGGCAAGTCCATATTACTGAAGATCACATCAACACAACTCATTGAACATGGAGAAATCCTAGTGGTGCCTACCTAAATTCTTTTGCCTTACAGGCTAGGGTTCTTGGTATCAGAAGATAACTCTGTACTCTTCCAAATGAGAAATGTTAACACCAATCCAGCTACAAAACTGTAAGACCTTGAACCTATGTCAGTGGTACTTACTTGGAGATGCCCTCGAGTGAGTCACCTAGACACAAGTCAATGCAAAAGCAAGAGGTTTATTTTCCTGGGCATCGGGGCCAACCTTCAGTTAGTCCCTCAAGTTGAGTTACTAAGAAGGGGACACTGATTATGGGATGGATCCCCAGGTGGGGCAGTCTCTGGATGGTCCTTTCTTCCATCTCAGCTCCAAACTTTGTCTTTGTAACTGCTTCCATGGGTATTTTGTTCCCCATTCTAAGAAGGAACAAAGTATCTACACTTTGGTCTTCCTTCTTGAGTTCATGTGTTTTGCAAATTGTATCTTGGGTATTCTAAGTTTCTGGGCTAATATCCACTTATCAGTGAGTACATATCATGTGTGCTCTTTTGTTATTGGGTTACCTCACTCAGGATGATATCCTCCAGATCTGTCCCTTTGCCTAAGAATTTCATAAATTCATTGTTTTTAATGGCTGAGTAGTACTCCATTGTGTAAATGTACAACATTTTCTGTATCCATTCCTCTGTTGAGGGACATCTGGGTTCTTTCTAGCTTCTGGCTATTATAAATAAGGCTGCTAGGAACATAGTGGAGCATGTGTCCTTATTACAAGTTGGAACATGTTCTGAGTAATGCCCAGGAGGGGTATTGCTGGATCTTTCAGTAGTACTATGTCCAATTTTCTGAGGAACCGCCAGACTGATTACCAGAGTGGTTGTACCAGCTTGCAATCCCACCCGGGGATCCATCCCATAAACAACCACCAAACCCAGACACTATTGCATATGCCAGCAAGACCCTGATATAGCTATCTCTTGTGAGACTATGCCAGTGCCTGGAAAATACAGAAGTGGATGCTCACAGTCATCTATTGGATGGAACACAGGGCCCCCAATAAGGGAGCTAAAGAAAGTATCCAAGGAGCCAAACAGGTCTGCAATCCTATAGGAGAAACAACAATATGAACTAACCAGTATCTCCCAGAGCTTTTGTCTCTAGTTGCATATGTAGCAGAAGATGGCCTAGTTGGCTGTCAATGGGAGGAGAGGCCCTTGGTCTTGGGAAGAGTCTATGCCCCAGTACAGGGGAATGCCCAGGCCAGGAAGCAGGAGTGGGTGGGTTGGGGAGCAGAGCAGGGGGAGGGTATAGGGGACTTTCAGAGAGGATTCAAGGAAAGGGGATAGCTTTTGAAATGTAAATGAAGAAAATATCTAATAAAAAGAAAAAGAACATTAAAAAAAGATGAGGACACTGAATGGCTATTACAAGCAGTTTTTATACATTTTAGGGGCACAAGTTACATCAGCAAGCTCAAACTTATTGGCTAAGCATATTGACCTTTAAATCTATTGGGTAGCAAGCATGACACATATTTAAACTCTACCTGGGACTTTGCAGAGGGTCAGGTAACTATCAGTCAGTACATTTTGAGGATTTTTCCACTCAAGAACATTCCCATGGGTGGAGAATGGAACTTAGCCTAGTCTTGACTCCAGGCTAAAGGAGGAAGCTGTAAGGAGGGTGTGGGACTGGAAAACCCCTTAGGGTCCCTCAAAACCTTCCATAAATGATGTCCTTCCTGTAAGATATACTCGTGACATAGTGCACAAGGCTTGTGGGAGTAACCAATCAATGTCTAATTTGATGTAAGATCCACTACACAAGATGGAACCCATACTCAAAGCTGCGGGGGTGACAGAGAATCTGAGATCAAATAGCCCAGGCACCTAGTATAATAAATAATAAATAATAAATAATAATAATAATAATAATAATAATAATGTTCTACTAACAAAGGATAGTGATAATGTGACTTCTAGTGACATTCTCCTATATTCATACATCAGTGCCTTGCTTAAACATCATGTTGCAGGATATTTGACCATATAGTGAAACGGCAGATTGTATACTGGAAAAACAAAAACAAACAAACAAACTAACTAACAACAACAACAACAACAAAACCCCGTCTCTTGTTCAGGTATGGCTCAGCCCTAGCACACACCTTTAATCCAAGAATGTTGCAGGATATTTGATTTCACAGTGAAAGTGTGTACTGGAAAAAACTGTTTCTAGTTGTGGAGTGGCTCAGTCCTAGCACACGCATTTAATCAAAGAGCTTTCTGTTTATTGTAAACAAGATTAAATAAAATTAACCATAGGACAAGAGGTGAAGCAAGCAACCACTTGACACGAGTGAACATAGGAAAAAAATCTTTAGAGTGAGATGAAGTCAGGACAGAAATAGAGACACACAGGACATTCAGTTGGAAGGGGTTTTAAGACAGCGTGGAGGGCAACAGGCTTTTTCCTTTGGGGATGTCAGTTGAGGAGAGAGGTCAGCTGGGTGTTTTCTCTGTCTCTCTGGCTTTTACCATCATTGGGCTCCAGAGTATTCATTTGGCAAAACTAAATGATTGGGATTTTGTTTTAAAAACTCATCAGAGATTTAAACAGTCATCAGAGAAGCTTCTACCTGCAGCAGAGGGGCAACAAATTCAGAGCCCCACAGCCAGACTTTATGCAGAGAATGAGAATCTCTGGATCTCTCAGCCCTAAAGTGGATCATACCTTCTCCTCAGGGCACGAGGAACCCTGTAGAAGGGGAGGCATGAAAAGAGCTAGAAGGGTGGAGGACACCAAGGAAGCAATCCAACATACTTCTCTCTTCTGTATATTTTAATTTACTTGAGATAATGTTTTTGCTTTATAGGTATGAAAAATTTGCCAAGGTATGAGTCTGTACACCACTTGTGAGCAGTGTCCTCAGAGGGCCAGAAGAAGGTACCGGATTCCCTAGAATTGAAATTACAAATGGTTGTGAGGCACCATGTGAGTTCTGGGAACTGAACTCAAATCCTCGGTGAGATCAGCCACCGTTTCTAGCTGCTGTGACATCTCTCCAGCACTCTTTTATATCTTTACAGAGTGATGTTTCATTAAATGACATTTTAAGACAACTGTACATAGTTTATAGTTCTAAGATCCCATGGACATCAAGAATTATATAGAAGCTTTTTTTGTTCTTATACATTGTCTTAAAATACTGATGTCATCACTCTCTAGCTATGAGACTTAGGGAGAATTTCCTATTGGCTATGAGAGCTGATTTAGCCATGTATGAAATGGGAGCAGTAGTAATAACTTTATAGGGTGGCTATGGAGAGTATTGAAGATGTGTCAGCTAAACATCAAATTAACCATTTTTAAAATATTGGTCAAGAAGAGAAAAACCTCAGTTTCTCTTTACATAAACCTTAATATCTCTATAATAAGTGGTAATAAGTTGCCCTATCCTGTTCGTTGATCTCTCCAGGGGTGTTTTCAGGAGCTTTCCTTCATTTGCAAGCAAAAAGAGATGAAACTATTGCTGTAAGTCTAACTTATGTGTCCTGCTCCTGGGATCATTCTCAAAAAACAACAGAATGTCAATATCCTTCTCCCTTTGGACACTTAGCTGAAAAGTCCACCCCCTGTAATGCTGAGAACTTAGAAGCAGTCTGAAAAGAACTGTTATACTTGCCTCAATTTAGTCACCACCTTCTGGCACCTGTTACCACACATCCCGCCTCTCATTGGATTCATTTGGCTCCTGGGACATTCTCTCTCTCTCTCTCTCTCTCTCTCTCTCTCTCTCTCTCTCTCTCTCTCTCTCTCCTTTTTCCATCACTTTTCTTCTCCTCACTCTCTCCTCTTCCTTCTAATTCTATAAACTTGTGGGGTAGGTCTGATCAAGGACTCAGTGCTTCCTCATCCAGAATATATTGATCACATCCAAAATACTGCTACTTAATACCTCAATCACCATTAGCATTTAAGCTAACCTTTTTTTTCCTGAATAATTACAATAGTGCCTCTCTGCTCTCTATATATCTTGTGTGTGTGTGTGTACATGTGAACTTGACACAAAGTGCCTTTGGAAGCCAGAGGACAAGATGCAGGAGTGTATTCTCTTGTCTGAGCTATGAATACAGGGGATCAAGTTTGTCACACGGGGCAGTAAGCACCATTTACCTGCTAAGCTGTCTCACTGTCCTGCTTTCTCTTTTATTCTTACCCACCTATAATTAATTTTCTTTCAAACCTTAAAAATGATTTACTTAAAAGTATGTTTATGTTAGATACACAATCAAGATCCTACCAAGCTTTCAAACTACACTCTTAGTGATAGAAAAAAGCCATTAAAAGGGATACTACCTTGGCTTGAAGCTATTTCAATCCATGGCACATTTTATGTTCTAATACAATCTATATTTTTTCTCTGCATCACACTTGCATTATGTCTTGTTTTCCTAAAGTATAAAGCAAGATCATTAGCAAAGAAGTGTTTGTCTATTTCAAAATGATATGTTCCAAAGAGAAATGCTAACAATTAGCAGTTCAATAAATATTTGAAAAACTACCCAACTACTGCTCCTAACTGAGCCACAGAAGAGGTATGCTTCAGGAACAGCACATTGTTGGGGACTGCATCTACCTGAAGCTAAAAAGCGTTTTTTATTTCAGGTATACCATTTTTTTAAAATAACTATTTAGCAAATCAAAGTTAGAGAATAAGTTTGCTAGAAACTATAGCCCTATATATTATATAACAACCTATCTATCTATCTATCTATCTATCTATCTATCTATCTATCTATCTATCTATCTATTTATATGCAGAAGTCAGAGACTTGGTGTTGGGATAAGCTAATGGGAAAGAAAGTTCTGGAGAACACTGAAATGGGAAATTTTTACTCAGCTCCATCTTTTTTCTCACTCAGAACATGGAGAAAGAAGCACCAGTATGTTTGACATTCTAAAGTTGTAAAGGGTTTTATAGCAAAGAGGCAGAAAGGATTTATAATTGTAGGCTTTGTCAAGTCAATTCCCTAAGTAAAGAGAGGTCAGAAGCCTATTGTATTGTTGTCTCTGTGGAGCAGAGCAGAATGCTAATGCTGCCTTACTCAAGAGTTCTATAAGAGCAAAGCTAGTGGGGACTTTCATTTTTATGAACTTTTCTGTTTGTCAGTTTCTACATCAGATGCATAAGGTCACTGTGCATTTAATTATATTTATTTTTACTTTTGAAAACCAAACCCTGTATAAGCTGTTCACATGTGGTATTATTAAAGAATGTTTCACATTTGATCTTTTTCTTAAAAGGCAACAGCCTAGACTTCACGTAATATTGCTATGATCAACACAGTAAATACAGACCCTCCTATAATGAAGAATTTAATTGGCCAAGACATTTTATTTGGACAATTACATGAAATGAAGCTATAAATGCAAGAGATAATCATAAATGCGGGGCTCAGGGATGTCCCATGGCTGGCTCTCTGTGCAGTGTGGCATGCATTTTCATATGAACCACATAGATTTGTTGGAATTACTGTGATGTCAAAAATTGTTTCAGTCATCTCTCTGTTCTATTTGAACCCATTGTCCCAATGGGCCTAAAACCACTCATATTAAATAGGGCTTTGTGGCATACACTTTGAAATTTGCATCTGTGCTACAATACTAAATCCCAAGATGGGGAAAATAGCTGCCCATTTAGTGATTTGATTGCTCTTTATAGAGCACATGGAAAATACTGTTAAAGTTTATTGTACCACTTTTGACTTCATCTTCCCCATACAAAACAATTCCTACCCCTTAGACTAGAGCCATAATGACCTCAACTCCCCTTCTAAGCTGTATTCTCCATCATTTCTCTCAAAGCCTTCTATATTTCATTCCATACACAAATTACTTTCATTTTAGAGCTCATGTCTGCTTGGAGGTCTCTGTACCTCACAGACAGCTCCATTTACCAAAGAACTCACCCCAGACCCTTCTCTGCTTTAAGAACTTTGCCCATTCCTTATATGTGGTACACTTTAAAAAGTCTTTCAGAATTCCAGAAAAAGGGTATCTCTTTTGTGCTTCTCAAAACCTTACTTTTAATTGACACCCTATCATATCATGGCAGACTTTTGTGCTAACCTGTCTGTGCTTGGCACCAGGCTAGGAAATCCTTGAAAATGATGTCCAAGTTTATTAGTGAACACTATATTGCTTTGGTAGGAGTCTCCAGGGGTTGCAAAGGGAACAAATAAACAACAACCTAGGCAGACTTACAACTTGGACAATTTTTCTCACATTCTACCCATTTTAGTATCATTACCCTATAGCTTTTGGACACTGAGTCAAATTATTTTTCCAAATAGAGTAGGTAAAGGAGCGAAAATGATTTAAAAGACATGACCACATCATATTTGTGGCTCTAGACTTTAGATATTAATTCACTGAGAGTCTCTGTATTAGCAAAATAAACTGGTTCTTGGAAGAAAGTGTTCTATTTCTGTCTTGAGAATCCCATAACACTGATGCAAGGCATTTAGTTAGTTATTATTGATTCTTTCAGTGATTTGAGTGATTCTAATTCAGCAAATGCAAGTCTAGGAATATTAAGGTAAATGCATACAAATTTCATGGATTGCTGGCAAATGTCCTGATATCTAAAAGAGCATGATCCTGTGGACATATATGCAAACTGTGACAGGAAGAAACTTTCTACAGAATAATGATTTCAAACAATCAAAAGGATGGTTTTGCAGCATAGCAAAAAGCAGAGATCATGTATGGTGTGTGTGTGTGTGTGTGTGTGTGTGTGTGTGTGTGTGTGTGTGTGTGGTTTGTGGGTCATTGAGCTTCTGTGCTTAGTTTTGTCCTCTGTAAACTGTGATAGTACACATCTCAAAAATTTGTTCATCAAAAGAGATAATGTTGGTGGTGTTGGAGAGATGCTATTCACCAGCATAAACATACACAGACACACACACACACACACACACACACACACACACACACACACACACACACACACACACACCAGAGTCAACAGGCACACATAGAGTGAAGGCAGAGAAGCAGAAAGAGATAGACAGAACACTGAGAAAGGCACTGAAACAGACAATATTTGTAAGACACTGAAAATTGTTGATTACAGAAAGAACACTCTGCATGTGCAAGCTGCTGTGAGAGTTCAAGTACAACTACCCAGAATGCTCTGTTTTACTGTGTTAATTTCTTCACAGTAAGAGGAAATACAGGGATGAAAAGATGAGAAAGTGGGAAGAACCTTGAAGATATGGGCACATGGGAAAAATTCCTGAACAGAACAGCATTGGCTTGTGCTATAAGATCAATAATTGATAAATGAGATCTCATAAAATTGCAAAGCTTCTGTAAAGCAAAGGACACTGTCAATAAGACCAATAGGCAACCAACAGATTGGGAAAAGATCTTTACTAATCCTAAATCTGATAGGGGACAAATATCCAATATATATAAAGAACTCATGAAGTTGGACTCCAGAAAACTAAATAACCCTATTAAAAATGGGGTACAGAGCTAAACAAAGAATTCTCAACTGAGGGATGAATTTCTCTAGATATTCCTTATCTGCCTAAAGAGTGATTCTTTCAAAGGAACCCTTAGGATTTCTCTTAGCCAGGGAACATTGTTCTCATCATAGGAGTTGAGTAGCTGGAAGAATAAATAATAATTGTGTAAGCGCAACATGGACTGGGCTGTCTACCTGCCCCTCTCACGATGCACTCCCTTTTCTAATGATGGTTCACATGTTTCTATGTTACCTGTATAGTCTCCTTTCTCTGTAGTCATTAGAGCTCACTGAGTTTTGGGGCATTCACTTTTCTTTCTTGTGATATCCTCAAACACACACAACGAATTGCTATACCCTCTCCTTTGCACATCTGTCCGATATCATTTTTTTCATAGATTCAATGATCATCAACTCTCAAGTGAACATGAGAAAATCTTATCCTTTCCTTAAGCCATGGTATAGAATTTAATAATTCTAAGACTTCAAAGTAGGTCGTCCTGGCTGGGGTTCTTGTGGCTGTTTTAGACATGGTATAAAGTTCAATTCGATAGTAAGAAGGAACTGAACTATATTAGGACAGGAATCTTAAGGGTGAGGACAAAACTAATGCATTACAAAGTTCTAAAGGGGATTTTTTTCCGTTTGAGAATATCATATCGAGTATGTGATAGGTGCTTAATAAATTTCTTGTTGACAAAATCAACAAAAGTATAGAGAAAGGACTCAGAGGTCTGAAGCAAATGAAACACCTCCAAGAGCTGTATACCAGATTCAACACTAAAATTGATGTTAAAGTGTTATGTGTAAAGTTTCCAGTGAGAAGTTTCAAGTAAAGTTTGGTATTTTGATATATAATTCCAGCTCTTCTGTTAATGCAAATACATTTGTGTATGCATGTATGTTCTTACCATAGCTTAAGTGCAACAGATGAGGGACTTTTGAATAAACCTCTTCAATTTATACTGTAAAATTGGGATAATACAGCCAGATTTCAGGGGTCATTTAATGTGCATGACTATCCTGTACTCTTAGGCTGTTATATTTTTTTGCTCCTTATTTTCACAGTACGAGACACCATTCACGGGCCATAACATTTTGGCAAGTTCTTTTGCAGTTCAGAGCAAAGAGAGCATAAAAATAATATTTGAGCTCAGGCTTTGCAGGATAAGTAGAGATTTTGTTGGGGGAGTGCTAAGGGATTTTTTCCCCCTAAATAAAGAGGTTCTATGGCAGGATGGAACAATGGTAGATTGTGTATTCTGATATGTATAGTTTGAATCCAGACTTCATCTCTTAGTGCAAAAATGACAATGTGACGTTCTTGAGCACAATCTGCCCCATTTTCCCCTTCATCTGAAAATAAATCACTGTATTGGCAACTTTCTAGTATTACAATGAGAACATCTATACTAATGTCTGAAATAGAACTGGCTCTCAAAGGAATCGTGGAGGAGTCAACTAAGATCAAGGATAAGCAAGCTGGCTTTAGGTGACAATTGAAATCACAGCCTAGTTCTTTCTCTTTTTTATCAGCTTCCCATATACTATTTAATTGAAAAAAAAATTCCGTACGTATGGTTGTCTCATTTTTCCTAAGGGGAAAGTGTGATATTTTGCATGACATGGCAAGTTTTTTAATGGGCGCTAAAAATAACTGGATCTTCAAAAATAGTGGTTGCCTATTACCTATAAAATAAAAGAAACTTAAAAAAAAAGATCACATACTACACAGTAATGTTCTCCTCCTTCAGTAATGGGAACCAGTGGTCTCCTTTAGCAGCTTCTCACAAATGGGAGCAATTCCTCCAGGAGGGAGAGAGAGGCTCCTAAGCAATAAGAGGTAAACAAACAGTCACATGACTTGGAGGACAGACCCTTAAAAGATTCATGAGGTCCCTTCCTCAGTCACATGAAATAGAATTCAAACCTGCTGTAGAGGATATTCTGGTCAGCAAAACCACTGGAAAGAGAGAGACTGACATGGTAGAGCTGCCTGCAAGCTATGTACAGATATAGAATTAGGGCTTCTTGGAATCTTTACCAGTGTTGGGGTTCTAGGGTATTGGGGTGCTGGGGTGTTGAGGTGCTAGGGTGTTGGAGTGTGGGCCTGGGTACTAGAGGTTTTCCACGGAGATCTCTATTCAGGCCGGGTGGGAAGGCCCCAGCAATGGGAAGTGAGTGCAGGCAGGGATACAAAGCCTCTGCAATGCTTTCCAGGTCGCTTGGTAACTCCAAGCCTCTCTGAACTGAGTCAGGTCAGGCTGGGTCAGAGAAAAGCCAACAATCCAGTGAGGAATGTGGCAGAACCTCCTGCAGCTCTTCAAGAGAGAAGATCTCTTTCCAAGTGTTACAGCTCTTGGAACAAAAGGCTCAGACAGAGGAATAGTTCTCGCATACCTTTAATTCCCTGCATGGCTCTCCTATATACAATTCTGGCAGTGATCTAGAGTTTGACAGCAGGCACCTCTCATTGGCTTGGACTGAGAGTTTGAGGGAAACCTTATTTGCATGTGGGAGGGCTTGGTGCTATTCCTAAGTGGCTGATAGCCGCGCCTCTCCTCTGGGGGTTGTGGGGGCAGGAACTCCGACAGGAGCCAGGGTCCAGGAGACATGAGAGAACTCCTTCCTTCCCATGTAAGTGAATTATCACTACCAGGTCCCGGGGTTCAAAATCTAGCCTCGACTGGAAACCAGGCTATTTGCACTTAGCCCATTGCCCCACACTGGGGTGCTGGGGTGTTGGGGTGCAAGGGTGCAGGGGTGTTGCAGTGGGCTGCTCATTAATGAAGCTGCTTTTATATCATTCTTGTCCCTGCAAGCCCCTCACCCATACTTCAGTTAATAATCCAAACCAAAAACTTAGTCGTTCGCAGGTATGGCTTTCCTTTGGGGAAGCAGGCAAATGCAGGTTTTATGTCTACTCAGAAAAGTTTGCCCCATAGTAAATGGATAATAAAAGGGCTTTGTTCGTTTGTTTGCTTTTGTTCGGTTTGTTTTTACAAAGAGAAAGGAAGCAATGCTATTTATTACCCCAAGCCAGAATCAGTGAAGATAAAACACAAGAAAACAAGCAAGCAAGCAAGCACACGGCAACCTGCACTCCATTTGAATACACATAGACACAAAACCAACATGTACTGGTTTGAATCTCCATCATCTGACAAAAAAGCCATTCATGTGGATTTGAAATGCCTGATCATCTTGTCCAGAACTCACCATTAAATTATGTCATTCTAATTACCTGTCACTGAGGAGGAAATTTAACCAGACAATATAACCAGACTTGATCAGTATAAGCGCCAAGCACTTGGAATATATTAAACATGACATCTCTGCTTACTTGATGGGTTAAATATTAGTCTTTTGTCATTTTCCACATGTGAGCACCCAAGAGAAGTCTTTCAAATAGCATTTTAGGATGGAAGCTTTATGATAAAGGGTAAACTACATGGGGCACTTCATAAGAGGAAGCCATCTTCAGCGGTTGGCACCATACTACAAAAGTCTCTTCTAAACACTCTATTTTCTACTTGGATGAGGCAGAAAGCTCTAAAGAAGGAGCCCATTACACAAGGACAGTCTTGAGTGGGCATAGTGACTGCTAGCAAATGTAAAATGCTCCACTGAACAGACAGAAGAAAGTCCTGTAAAATATAATAGAGATTATATACTACATGACCTAGAATTGAAGACTGCATTTTTTTAAAGTGGACATTATTGTAACTTAATATTTAAGTGTAACTTCTTCCACTAAAGGGTGAGAAATTATAGCATAAAAGAAGTAGAGTGTTCAAAATAGATACAGGATGGGCTATTTAAGGTATACCATGGTCAGCTTTTACTTTCTGTATATTCTCAGGACTGGTGGATATGTTAGAGGCTAAGTGAAGCTAGCACCTTTGGGGGAAACTCCTACATTAACACATATAACCCATCTCCAAAATATCCTTTCCTTTTTATTAGCCAACGCTTTATGAAAAAAACAAACAACCCCCCCAAAAAAAAACCAAAAAAAAAAAAAAAAAAAACCCAAGCAAAACCAACCAACCAACCAACCAAACACACAAAACAAAAAAACCCCCGTGAGTATGCCCAGCCTTGCCTCTCTCTTGCTAACTGATGGTATAAAGTGAGCTTTCACAGAAGCATTATTGTCTGTCATGTTTCTGATGAAAACTAGGCGTGCCCAAAGGTATTCTTTTCTGTAATTTTGGCCTTTCCTATATGACCTTGAACTGAGGAAATACAAACTGTTTATCTTTCTAAATTATGACTTTGCGTAGCTTGTCAGTCTCTGAAGTGTTTTCCTCTGTGAATATACAAGAGTATGCTAGGCTCCCTCTGTTTGGGAATCATTCCTATGTTGTCCCAACTTGCAGCGTTCAGATAATAAATCTTTTCTCCATTTTGTATGTCTTGGCCATGCTTGCTTTTTGACTTTGTAGAATCGTAAGGAAACAATGAAATGGGCGGAGCCCTTGTTAACTCTTGTTTCAGAAAGGTTGGCTGAGATAGTTTTTGTTATTGGTTATTACAGTCTGCAGCGCTATCAAGCAGCTGGTGTTCTTGGTACTTATACATATTTTATATGTTGTACTCTTTGGTCTATGCCATAAAGAGACTGTTGAAGAGAAGATAATCATAGATTCTGTCCTAACTGCTTATAGTAATTATAATAATTATATGCTAATATATAATTGTAAGTGTGGAGAAATGTTAGCTCAAGAAGTCCAGCTCTAGAGACTCTTTGAGAGGGAAGGGATAAAGAGAGAGTTAGGAGGACTGTGGGCTCAAATGAGATTTACAGACAGAGAAACTTAAATCTAATTACCTGCGAAGGAAAGAGACCAGTAGGAGGGTGTCTTTGGGTTGAGAGTTTTGGATCCAGACTTTAGCCAGCGAAGTCTGGCCTAGGGAGCCATTCCATCCCCACAACTCACATACCAACCTATCAGGTGGGATCTCTGTGGATGTCAGTCAGTTTAGTGAAAGGAAACAAGTAGTTTTCAGTTTATGACTTCCATTCAAGAAAAAGAAATTGTCAAGTGTGAAGATTGTATGAGAAGGTTGAGTTCTGTTTGCTTGAGACCGAGCAAGGATATTAAATGGCTAAGGAAACAGAACTACTCTTGTAACTTTAATGTTTTCAAGCCTTATTTTCAATGACGGTTCTTAAATGCTTTAACATCCCTTTTAGCCCATCGCCCACAAGAAATAGTGGAAAAGAAAGGATATGGGGGAAGTGGGCCTGTTTAGAAATGGTTCTTTGGAGCAATCCCCCCGACTTCATTGTCAGGAAATCGGCAGTTGAGTTCACAGGAGACAGGAGTGGCAGCTCAACCTACTTGAAAACACTTTATGGTTATAACAGCAGTCCAGTTCTGTAGTTTCCTGATTAGCAAACAGGAACCAGAAATGGTGGCACTGCCTAGTAGAGACAGCCAGTTCTCAGACTCGGCACAGATCAGCAGGAGGGACCAGGGCCAACAGAAATGCTAGGAAAAGTTCTCAGTTGTGGCTCTCTCAGTGAAGCAAAGATCAGCGAAGACTGGAGACCAACACGTGTTTCACAGCTAGCTCTATAAGCAAGCTCAGCCTCTGTCGCTGTTCATTGAGTCCTTTTATACTCCCTCCAAACACTCCGGGTCCTCTGGGGCTCGCCTCAGGACATGTCTTGCCAGCTGAGATCACTCTGCCAATCAGCCCATCACCAGAAGTTTTTCGGTGCTTTTCTTTCTATGGAGTCCTGACAAATGGAGCTCAACTACACAATGTAAGGTAGATCAATACTTGTCATGCTTGCATCAATGCTTGTCATGAGCGAAGAATTCTTTTATCACATGTCCTTTCACATGCTTGGGCAGAACATCCTTTTACTTGTGTCCACTTCAGGAAAACACTCCTTCATGTGTTTGCCCCAGAAAAACAAACAAACAAAAAACCAAAAATCAAAACAAAACAACAACAACAAAAACATCCAACTGACTTTCCAAAGAACCCTTAAGTTGCCACTTCATACTCTAGCCAAGTTATGAAGCCTCACAGAAAGCAGTGCCAAAATGTCAGTGTCACTAATGTAAGGGGATGCTGGTTTTGTCCTGTGTTTAGGAGCTAAGCATCAGGGACAGCAGGCAGATGGCAACTGACTATCAGGTCCTTATTTAATGGAGTAGTGCACAGTGACTCCAACAAATAAGGTTGCTGAGGACATCGACAATTTGCTGTTAAAATGGACTTTTAAAAATCTTTAGTTCTCTTAAACTTATTTTTAATTATGTGTATGAGTGTTTTGCTTGCATGCATGTCTGTGCACCATGTATGTGAATGCCTGCTCTACTTAGAGGCCAGCAGGAAGCATGGCATTCCCTGGAAATTGAGTTAGAGATGCTTGTAAGCTCTCATGTGGATGCTGAGAATCAAACCTGGATCTTCTAGGAAACACTGTCAGTAACGCTCCTAACCATTGGGCTACCTCTCCAGCTCCTAAAGTGGAATTTTAGATACATAACAAGGGACACTAAATGTGAAGAAAATGGTAGAGCATGCAGTGCGTATACAGATACTATCTCTTAGGTATTAAGGTTTAAGTGTGAAATATACCCCATTGGCTTACATGTTTGAACTCTTAGGGTGCAGCCTCATGTGCCATTTGTGAATGTTATGGAGTCTTCATGAGATAGAGTTTCATTTTCATGATGGGGTCAGTAGAGATGGATCTTAACACTTCATAGGTAGCTCCACCTTGTATTTAATCTCTGCTTCCAGAATCTTCTTGTTCAAGTGTTTTGAAGCAGGAAATATATTTTAGAGAAATTTCTTAGTTTATTCACAGCTCTTCATTAGAACTGAGTATCTGGGAGTAGAATGTAGCTATTTAGAGGCTACATATACTCTGCTTTCATTATCTTATACCTATGCTAAATTCATTCGCACAGGCTTGGGAATTGGAGAAAATTGTGAATTTGAAATGCAAATGAGTGTGTTTTTTAAAGTGATATTTTTTCAGTTATTGCTTAAAAATTCTTAACTTTGAGGTGCTTTAAGTTTAAATATGTGAGTTCAAAATAAGGGTTATCCCTTCAGCCAGGGAGATGGCTCAGTATGTGGGAAGCCACATGTGCCGTCGCAGAGTGGCGCTGGCTACTGCTGGCCACCACACATAAGTTTGGACAAACAACCAATGTGTACATATGCAGTAAAGCTTTTTGCCAAGTCACTGCCTGGCCCGGGCATGTTAATGAGGTACTGAGAATATAACCAATCAGATGTGAGACATGCAAATGAGGTATGATAATGAGGTTCTGTGAGGTATTGAGAGAGAGTAACCAATCAGATGAGGAAAATGCAAATGAGGTATAGTGCATAACCAATCCGGGTGAGACACGCCTTTCCTAGGCCTATATAAGCAGCACCAATTCTGGGCTTGGGGTCTCTTCGCCTCTGCAATCAAGCTCTCCCAATAAACGTATGCAGAAGGATCCTGTTACAGCGTCGTTCTTGCTGGTCGAGTCAGGCGCATGCAAGATCAGTAGAAACGGGACATGCTGCTAAGCCTGATGAACTGAGTTTGGTCCGTCGGATCCACACTGTGGGAGAAGAACTCTAACTTCTGGATGCTTAACTATAACCCACACACATATGCATTGACACCCTGCAGGAATGAAATAATAACAAATCTGTTGTTACATATTATAACAGAACCATACACTAAGCAGTCACCTCACACTGATCTCCATGTATTTCACACAATTCAATGTTCATGACTCCGTGTGGCAGCAAAGGTATGCTGTAAAGGTTCCTCTGTCATATAAGGGACAATGAAAGATGACGAAAGTCTGGATTAGAAAAGTGGACTGTTTTATATTTTCATATGCTTGACATTAAAAAGGAGAAAGAGTTTAGCTTGACCAAAATTCTGGAAACCCATATATAGGCTATGTTTGTTTAATGCCAAACATGGCCATGTATAGAAAAGGGTTTTCAAGGATTCAAATATTTCCACACATTTGTATAATTCCATATAACACGTGGAGAAAATAAAGACTCGCTGTTTCTTTTCAAGAGATCTTTCTGGAATGTTTTAAAATCTTTATTCAAGTATGCAACACCAAGGTAGGAACAAGTGACAATCCACATGCAGATATTCAAAGCTCCGCAGAAGGGACTTGTCCTTTTTCTGTTCCAGACTCTGTTTTTCTGCCTCAAGAGACAATGAGCACTTGTTCTCTAATGGGCTCTCAATAGGAGTCTGAAATCACTTCAGTGAAGATAGTGAAGAAAACAAAAAGACACATTGGCTATTTATGCTTATATTGAATGTAGGATATGGCTACTTATTTGTTACTCTATCTTAGCAACTCCTGTGTCTTGAAATCCATTCTCTATTTTTGGTATGTGTAAGGCATACATGTACGCATGTGCTTGTGTCTGTCTCTGTGAGTGCTAGTGTATATATGAGCACATGATTATGGAGGCCACAGGCTGACTGACATTGGGTGTCTTCATCAGTCACTCTCCACTGTATTTTTTGAGGTAGGATCTTTTGTTGAACCCAGAGCTCACCAATGCAGGAAAATTTGCTGGCCATGAAGCTCTAGGGATGTGCTTGTCTCTGCCTACTGCAAGCATTGGAGCTTCAGGTATGTCCCATTATGCCTGGCTTTTACATGGGCATCCGAAGTTTGAACTCGGGTGATAAAGCTTGTGCAGCAAGCAACATATCTCCTCTGCTCCACTTTTTCTTCTTTAAGTTTTTAATTCGTTTTATTTTGTATTATTGTGATGTGTGTATGTATGCACATGTATGTGCACATGTGAGCCATGGCAAGCATGTGGAGGTTAGACATTAAATTGTGGGAACTGGATTTATTTTCTTCTTCCATCAGGAACTCAGGATGTCAGATTTGGCAGTGTGTGTCTTTACCTAGTGTGTCATCTCCTCAGTGTTCATTATCTTAATTACTTTGTTAATTAATTGATTCTAAGTTGAAAAATCAAGATCGTGGGCATGGGCAAATATTTTGTAGTCTGAAAAGTTGATGGGAACCCAATTTTGCTTGTTTTCATAAATAAAATTGTAAGAGACATATGTAAATAGTTATAAATGATATTACAATTTGCTCAAATGTATATAGTAATTCTATAAATAAGGGATACTCAATTTGGTATGTACATAAGACATTAAGGGCCATCAGATGAAGGATCAAACATAAAAGAAAGAACTGTAGTCCTTCAGGGGCTTGATTTCTTGTTAGAGAGACAAGATAGCATGTAAGAAGTGCTTAACGAAATCCTAGTGCTCTTAAGCTTAAGAATGAAAACATGTGCATGAGGGAATAGGTACAGGTCTGAGTTTAGGAAAATCAATAGCAGACAACTCTTTTGTAAGCAATTTAGACATAATTAATTTAGAGTTAACCATGAAATTATTCTCATTCTGTGTAATGATGATGATGATGATAATGATGATGATAATAAAAACAATAATAATAATAATAATAATAATAATAATAATAATAATAATAAAAGACCTGAACAAAAACCAAAACTGGTGCTAAGCCCTAAAGGATAAGCAAATGTTATCTTCCGAAAACACTTAAAAGGTGATTTATGTAACTCTCTGGCTCAAGTTATATTGCCTGGCATTGTTGGAGTCCGAGATCCAACAGGGAAGAACTGGGGAAGAACTTTTTAAGTCAGTGTAAATGGTTTAAAATTCAGGGCTAGAGGGAAAGGTCAGATGATAAAGTGCCAACTGTGCGAGCAGGAGGATCTGAAGTGAAATCTCCAGTAGGCCCTGTCACGAAACAGGCACAGCAGCAAGTCCCTGTAATCCCAGCACTGGGTGAAAGATAGGGGCAGGAGGATCTCTGGAGTTCAGTGCCCAACTTGGCTTATCGAATGGGTGAGTTTCTGGTTTAGTGAGAATATGAATCAAAACAATAGAAGGGAAAGTGATTGAGAAAGAAATCTAAGGTGAATCTATGGCTAACGCACAGACACACACACATGTATACACACATGCACACACACACACATGCATACCCATGTGCACACACACATGCTAGAGAGAGATGGGGTTTGCTAAAGATAATAAAAAATTAGACATAAACTTATAAGGAATTGAAAACCTTTTATCAAGAAGAAAATTTCAAGGGATGGAGATATGGCCTCAATGGTTCAGATAATACTCTAACAGTACTGTTACGATTCTTGTAAAAGACCCAGGTTTGGTTCTGAGCTCACAACCATACCTAACTACAGTTTCAAGAGACCCACTACCCTCTCTTGGCCTGCTCTAGAGCTGCAAGCAGTTGGTGTATCCATAAATGTAGACAAAACACTTAATACATATATACTATTTAATAAACTTTGCAAAAAATCAACATTGGGTCCAGAATGCAAAGTTTCATTCTCCTCAACAACATTTAATAAAGAATAGTTCTTAAACCCCATGATAAAATTAGTCTAGTTTTAAAAACTAGTCTTTGAATCCAGGCTTGGCCATATGACTCACCTTGGTCTAGGTGGCACTACGTAGCACTTTTGGCATGCATAAAGGCTTAAAGAGTACTTGCAAATTTGATCTTTTCATCTCCTGCTATTGGCACTTCTTAGGCCTAAATAGGGAAAGCCACAAAGAGGAATTGGGCCATTAGAAGATGAGAGGGTTGCCGTTCCTAAATGCACTCTCAGTCTTTTGCTATCTGTCTAGACAGTAGAAGAAAACCATCCCAGGTGTTTCAGGCCCAGAAAAGTCAGCAACTGGCAGTAAGCAACAAGGCAAGGTGTTCACAACCAAATTAGCCAGTGGATTCACTCACAGAATTAGAAGCAAGTGAATGGTTGTTACATTCTTAAATTGTGCATGGTATGCGGAAGTTACTGAGCCAAAAGAATCATAGAAATGGCAAACATCTTAGAATTGTACTTCAATAAAGGAAGTTGAACAGAATGTATCTGGCCATACCGCCTCCTGAAAGACTAGGTAAAGTGTCAGACTTCTAGCCCTTCCTCCCACATACTGTATTGTGACTGATGTCCTTTACAAAGCCATATGCTCTGAGTATCGGAGGTCACTCACATTTTGAATACTATTGTTCATTTGTTATTTTTTTATAATGTTTAGTATTCATCAGATGTCCAGCAAATCTTCATTACTTGAAACACCTTACATGATTTTAAATCTTATAAAGAAGACTACAAAGACAAACAGGTAGGTTTCTCAAGACAGAGTCAATGGATATCTTAAAAGCTGCACAGAATTCTTTCTATATAGATGTGTATCACAGGGCCACTGAGTAGGACATACATCCTACCATATAACAAGTTATCTGACACCTACAATTACCTTGGACTTCCTCACATAATTTTCAAGTTTGACCCACCTAAGCATTAACAGATTGCCAAGATGTCATGGGTAGAAACTAGATATTAACCTTTGTGCAGTGCAATCACATTGAAATTTAGTGCTCTTATCTAGCAGTTTTTTGAATTAGACTTTCTTTCCATAACTATGGAGATATTTTTACTATGCTTGAAATAGCATATAAATGGCGACAGGGTATGCTTATTTTTCTTGTCAATTTTCATTAACATCTCTTCAAAACAAACAGGAAACAGGAAGTCATATTCCACTCAACAGTAACACAATACCAAGAAGAAATTCATCCGCTAGAGTTCCTAAATGCTGAGCTATCTCTCTATCCCCAAGACTGTGCCTACTTATAATATTGGGAAAGAAAGAACAGGAATGTGAAAACTGAATAAAAAAACCTGAGAATTGTGTCCTTTCTCTTTCATAACCACATATTAAACTGTACCTAAAGAGCGACTTGACTATTTTGGGTCTGGAATCTAGACTTACTGCCTTGTGTCTTCTCTAATTTTATTACTTTAAACAATTTTCTCTACTTTTAGTTGCATGTGTGCGTGTGTGTATTTGTTGCTATGCAAGAAGTGTGTGCCTATGAATGTGTGTGTGTGCCTGTGTGTGTGTGTGTGTATGTGTTTTATGGGTGGAACTGGTGTTATGGGTGGTTTTCAGTCACCTGGCTCGGGTGCTGGGAACTAAATGTAGGTCCCCTAAAAGACGTGATTAAAAGCTACTTCACTACCTCTTCTATCCCTATTTTTACATTCCTGTGGTGAAAAATAAAATCTGGAGTTAGCCAAGGATTAAGAGCATAGAACTGAAAAGTCAAGTTTTGTCAGTTTTGTAGGCTCAACTGTAGTCTGTGACCTCAGGCTTCCTGCTGGATTAGGCTGGCTGACCACATCCCAGGTATAATGGCCCTACCGTGTCTTCTACTTGGTGAAGCTCTACTTCTGCACAGTTCCCTGACGATACTGGGGATGTTTCCTCTTCATGTGTATGTGGTTTCTGAAAGGCAGCAACCTTATAGGAGTCTATTGGAATGCCTCGTGGGTTTTCCTTAATAGCTACAGTACATTTGATTTACAGCCACTCAGCAAAATGGTCCTCATTATAGCTGGGAGTTGAGGCACTTAGATCTTTTGCTTTTCACATACGCGGCATTCCTGCAAATTTTCAGAGATTCTAGTGATATATCATTGACAAAAATGGAACAGTGTTAAAAAATTTCAGTCCATAATTATTCCTAACTTGATACAAAGGATGTTATGTCTCAGAACTGCGAAGGCACTCAAGCAGCATCCATAAAATTCTTGTGAATTAAATTTGAACAAAAGTTGGGTGTCTCTTATCCTAACAAGTTTCATGGCAAACACATATTGTCTAAAATATTTCATGTACAATCATGAGAAATAAATTGTGTTGTCTAAATTGTATTAATATATTTCATGGTTGCCTATGAAAAACGATGATCTAATACATCGGAAAATATGAATATTCATTACAGAAGAGACCTCATCAATTAGGTGACTGTGTGTGTTTACATTTCATTAATTGGTAAAGGCTAAGTTAAGCCACTAACATACTTAGAGATGTATTAATTCCCATACCAAATGATATATGGGGAACTCTCTAAAAAACTATGATTAATTTTAGTTGATTATTTTATGTTATCTTACTTTGCTTCCCCGAATTAAGAGCAGAAGCACAAACACACTGTATTAATGGTCGATTTAGGTAAGTTAAGTCTTTCTTTGAGTGTCTGCTCTGTTTTGTGTGTCTCTGCATCGAAACTCTTCCTAACAGTTGCATTGGTAAAGATTCCAATTTTAGAAAATAACCTTTGTGAATTTAATTTGACAGCACACATCAGTTCTGACTCTATAGCTGTGTGGCTTTACATTTCAAGGTAGAATATTAAGCAGAACACCTGGAGACAAGGTGGTGTTATTTTGGGCATTGACTAGCTAATTCTTATAGGGAATAATGTTCTTTTGGGGAAACATCTCAGAGAATGGATTGGTTGCAATGATGGAGCAATTGAGGTATTCAGCGTGGGTCTGGCATTTGACATATTTGAACATGGACTGACATGATAATGTCTGTGCACAGGGAGGATGGTCACAGGCAGGGTAAATGGTGATAAATGATGAACCTGGAAGTTTACACATTTGGCAGAAAGCATGAAGAAGAATTTAGAAGAAAACCCACCAATGGTACTTCAGTGAACTACTTTTTATAAGTATTCAGGTCTGTTTCAACCACCTTTTAGTTATCTCTCTTGTTACTCGGCAATGGATTTCTCCTTATCCGTTCTTGTGCTGTTGATCTCAGACTTTACTTGAAAGTTATGTTCATGGAAACTGCTTCTGCACACAATCAGAAGGGTATAAATGGGGATGCTGGAAACTGGTCTCATCATTTTTCAGGTAATTTAGGAAGAAGAAAGAGGACCTAGAGATAGAAATGTTTCTTGCTAAGAAATCACTTCTAAGTTTGAAAAACTTCAGGGATGTAAATATAATTCAAGAAACGTGATTTTCCAGAACCAAGCGAATGTAAGTTTTCATGCAATCAAACCTTTATTTTCTGAATGTTTTGTGTAATAAAGGGCATAACAACTTGTCCATGTCCAGCACAAACATCAAAAGAAGGATGTGTGATGGCTTGTTAACACTGACACAATATAGTCTATAGCCCTCACTCAGGTATTTCCAGTTTTTTTTAAAACTGCCTTTTACACCTATAAAAGTATCAACAATGAAATGCATTTTATGTTAGTTGTCATGTTTCCTTATGGGAAATTTTTCAGTTTTTTTTCTTAACTCTAAATCATTGAAACTTCTTTGTTTTTGTTTTTAAGATAAATAAGTTTTATTAATCAATGCTTAAATTAATTAGTTATTTATTATCTTTTTCCATTATTTAATTAATTAATTAATTCCATTTACATCCTGATGGAAACTCTACTCTCCTCCTGGCCCCTCTTCACATTGCCCCTTCCTCCATCCTCCTTTTCCTTCACTTCTGAAAAGGGGGAGACCCCTCTTGTAGTGGAACCAACCCACTCTGGCATCTCAAGTCAGTGCTGGACTGGGTACATCATCTCCTACTGAGGTCAGTCAAGACAACCCAGTTGGGGGAGCAGAATCCACAGGCAGGCAACAGAGTCAGGATAAGATGACATTCATAGTCTTTAACATATCAAATCCTGATTTTGTCTTCTCCTTTTCCTCTCCCCCCTCCTCCTCCTCCTCTTCTTCTTCTCTTCTCCCTCCTTCTCCTTCTTCTCTTTTGCCTCCTCTTCTTCCTCTTCTAGGTTTTATTCCTTCTCCTCTTCTTCCTCTTCCTTGTTACAACTCTTACAACTTAAATTTATCTCATTTGTGTTAATACTAATTTTATCCTTGACTAAAATAGAATTTGAAGATCTTCACTAGAATAAAAACACTTACCCACCTTTCCCATTAATTAAGGTACGGCCTCAGCTATGTAAGCATTTTGTTTTCCACCCAAACTATAATATGCTAGTATACCTGTTTACATTATCACGGAGTCGTGGATCTGTATGTCACTAACGAGGTTATGAGCATTATTGTTTTTTATGCCTGAACATTTCCAATCTCTACACAGGTGCCTAATCACTCTGGCTTTGCTATATTTAAATTAATTAATATATAAAGATATAAATAAATATATACAATGATGTAAATATAGTAATATATAAATATCAAAACAATAATTGGTAGCCTTGTTCCTTGTAACAAGATGTGTTAGAAACATTTTATTTTTTTTATTTGTTTTGGATCTGATACCAACATACTCAGGTTCTACTTCCTTTTAAGTGAATAAGTATATCGAAAAAAGTTCTATTTATCATTAGATGTCAATAAATGTATGGAGATATCACTGTTCTAAAGGATTGTTAGTATACAATATGAGTATCTCCATGTCTAGTCATGAATGTTTCATCTATCTATAAATCTGTCTATCTATCTATCTATCTATCTATCTATCTATCTATCTATCTATCATTAGTCTATAATTTATTTCCTGTCTTTTGTTCCCATGAGTTCATGGGATAATCTCAATGCATGCAATTCTCATGTAATACTACAAATACTGATACCTCTATTTTTCACATTCCATTTCTAGTAGTGCTTTGTAGTTTTGTTTTTCTATATTTCTGTATTATTTCTGGGTTGAGAAAGTCAGCTGCCATTATCTTAGTCACTGTTCTTATTTGCTTACCCTTTCTTAATTCAGGCAATTGCTTTCCTCTTGAGTGCATGGCTCTGCACCCACCCCAGCATCATTACCTTCTCGCTCCACTCTCTCTCTGACTTCGTATTCTGACTTACTGAGGCTCAACACCTGCTTGTTGCTGTTGTCCTTGTTGTTGCTGTTGTTGTTGTTGTTGTTTAAATTAACTTTTAATCTTTTTTTTTTTTTAACAGTCCAATTCATTATTGCCCTCCTGGTCTGCCCTCAGACAGTTCCTCATCCCATTCTTCCTCCCTGTCTCCAAGAGGATGTCCATAGCCTCCTCACCTTACCCCACCTCTCCAGCCTTTCCCACTCCCTGGGGCCTTAAGTCTCTGAAGGGTCAGGCAAATCTTCTCTCACTGAGGCCAGACCAGGCATTCATGTGCTGAATATGTGTCAGGAGATTCAGACCAGCTAGTGTATGCTGCCTGGTTGGTGGCTCAGTGTCAGAGATCTCAGGGGTCCAGGTTAGTTGAGACTGCTGTTATTCTTATGGGGTCACCCTCCTCCTCAACTTCTTCCAGCCTATTCCCTAATTCAACCACAGGGGT
Organism: Mus musculus; assembly: GCF_000001635.26. Taxonomy (NCBI): domain Eukaryota; kingdom Metazoa; phylum Chordata; class Mammalia; order Rodentia; family Muridae; genus Mus; species Mus musculus. The sequence goes on from NC_000077.6 coordinate 91,371,159, forward strand.
CCCTGACTTCAGTCTATCAGTTGGGTGTAGGTATCTGCATTTGACTCTTTCAGTTCCTTGTTGGACCTCTTGGAGGGCAGCCATGCTAGGCTCCTGTCTGTAAGCACACCATAGCATTAGTAATCTTGTCGGGCCTTGGAGCCTCCCCTTGAGATAGATCCCAATTTGGGCCAGTCACCGGACCTCCTTTCCCTCAGGCTCTTCCCCATTTTTGTCCCTGCAGGTTTTTTTTAATGTAATTTAATTTAATTTTATTTTTAGACATGAACAATTCTGAGTCAGATTTTTTGACTGTGCCATGGCAACCCCATCCCTCCACTTGATGCCCTATTTTTTGTTTGTTTGTTTCCCTTCTCAAGAACTTTAAGAGTTAACTTGTGCCCTTCCCCCAACCTTGAGGAGGCTAAACAGACCTTAGTTGTTTGCCACAATTGCCTTAGCCCACGTAGGGTAGAATCTTCTGACCTAGAAGGAGCCTCAACTTCGTGTCTTATCACTGAATGAAGCTTCCAGTACTGGGATAGGGTTACATGTAATAGAGTTCTTGGTCAAAAGAGTCCCATAGATATGCCTAAGAAGCCCAGGCTTTTGCTAAGTTTGCAATTTGATCTCTTCAAATGGTAAAGTCCCATTGACACAGGCAATGCCTACAAAATTCATTGAATTTGTGGAAGCAGATGTTGCATCTACCCAGAGGCTTCACTCCTTTATTTAGTGACTTTGGTACAGGAAGTTACTCTGCATGCTACCAAAGGAAAAATGTAAACATCAAGCCAGCCACATACCATTTGATCTACAATGCTGTCAGGTCTGCAGGATATGCTAGTGCTATGTTGGCACAAAGCTTGTGGGAGTAATTGAACCAATATCTGATTTGACTTAATGCCCATTCCATGAGATGGAACGTACACCCAACATGGCTTCAGTGACCAAGAATGTGGGACTGGATAGCCCAGGGACCTAGGATAAAACCTAATAGTTCTAAACAAAATAAAACAAAAAAATAGTAATAAAATTACTCCTAATGATATTCTGATATACTCTTAATTAGTGACTTACTCAGCCATCATCAAAGAAGGTTCTTCCAAGAGTAAATGGGAAAAAACAAATACAGTGACTTAGAGCTAGATATTATACAGAGGAGAAGAGACCTTGGGACACTCAGCCTAAATGGGATATATTCATCAAATCTCTCCCCATAAGGTTCAGGGAACACTGTAGAAGAGGAAGTTGAAAGAGTATATGAGCCAGAGGGAATGCATGCTCACACACACACATAACCCCAAGGACCTCTAGATCAGTAGGATTTATGCACATATAAATTCACAGAGATGGAGGCAGCATGCACAAGGCCTACACAGGTCTGCACCAGATGGGGTTCTAAACCTGAAAGGAGAAGTGGACACATTCCCCAATCCCTAACCATCTCTAGTTAATAACCACTTGCAAATGAAATTTTAATTTTCCTCAAGGGAGTCTCACTAGAGACTACACTACTCTTAAGTGTAGACTGCATGTTCAGCTACATATGGCCAAAAAATGAACACAATGGAATATTTAGAAGTTTCTTGTCTTAAAGTGTTATGTAAGAGTTTTATTTCCTTTAAAATTTTTCTTTATATATATATATATATATATATATATATGTATATATGTATGTATATATATATATACAAAAATACATACATAAAAATAGAGGTGATTCCAGTTGATATACAAATAAAAATTAGAGCCAAGACCATTTCTTTAATAGGACATTTTCTTAGCAATAGAAAATCTCGGACCATTCCTGGAAGATCTCTGTATTCTGGTATGAGTGATGCCAAGATTTCTTGAGCAAGCTTTAATTGTTTGCTCACACTTTCATCTAATCATTCTTTTATTTGTGCAAACATTTGAGTGCTTCTGAGTGATCAGACACATTGCAATACATGAGAAATACAAAGACAATGATAGGTTTTCTGACCTTTATTCCCTCTTCTAATTATTTTCCTTCCACCCAATTCCCATCCCAATAACTTAACTATTAGTACATATGTATGACCAAGAAGAAAACAATGCTTAATAGATTGCTCATATCTTAGCAAACATTATTTTAGGTGATTTACATATCCACATGGGTTTGAAATTCATAATATAGTGGTCAAAGGAAGACATAAAATCATGGTGAAATTTCAGGCGCTTTAGAATTATTGTTATTTACTGGAGATATTTAACTGTTAGTACCCCCAGTACTAATAATTAGTACCTCCAGGAGAGCTGTGGAGCTTTGGATGACCTGTATCTGCTCCCCCCTTCCCCTCTCCCCTCCCCCCCTTCCCCTCCCCCCTTCCCCTCCCCCCTTCCCCTCCCCCCTTCCCCTCTCCCCTCTCCCTCTCCCTCTCCTCTTCTTCCCTCCCTCCCTCTCATCTCCTCTCTGCCTCAAGGTAAATCCTGCTGCTCTGATTCTTCTCATTCTATTTAGTTTTCCATGGTCATAAAAGAACTGAGGCCAGCTAGATTTGTACTAAAAACTTTGAAATTAAGAGTCCCAAAAATTTTTTTCTTCTTTTTTGTGTAATGTTCTAAGGTATTGTCATGAAATGTCTGATGAGCTTGCTGTCATCTTACTGTGCAGGAACACCTCTTGGCCCTGACTCTCAGTACCCAATGCTCATGCTCTTCCACTTTCCTTTTCCAGACTTCTGGAAACCAACATTCTATTCTCAACTAGAATCACACACACACACACACACACACACACACACACACATTTTAAGAAATAAAAACAATGTGACTCTTAATGGAGTCAGTAGATCTACATTTGCATTTGAATTTTTTTTTAATTACTTTTTCTTTTTTACAGTGCAGTAGTTACCCCCTTCCTGGTTCACCCTCCCATAGTTCCTCATCCCATTACTCCTCCCCTCTGTCTCCAAAAGAATGCCTCTCCCCTCTGCCAGGCCTCCCCACTCCCTAGGTCCTGAAGTCTTTTAAGGATTAGGCTCTTCTTTCACTGAGGCCAGACCAGGCAATCATGTGCTGTATATGTGTCAGGGGATTCAGACCAGCTAGTGTATGCTGCCTGGTTGGTGGCTCAGTGTCTGAGAGATCTCAGGGTTCCAGGTTGGTTGAGACTGTTGGTCTTCCTATGGGGTCGCCCTCCTCTTCGGCTTCTTCCAGCCCTTCCTTAACTCAACAACAGGTGTCCCAGATTTCAGTCCATTGGTTGGGTGTAAGCATTTGCATCTGTCTCAGCTGCTTGTTGGGCCTCTCGGAGGCATTTCATCTAAGGTCTCTCCCTTTGAGTCCTGAGAATCTCTTACCTCATGGGTCTCTGATACATTCTGGAGGGTCTCCCCTTCCTCCCTAAGGTTGCCTGTGTCCATTCCTTCTGCTGGTCCTCAGGGCTTCTCTCCTGTTCTGTCCCCATACCTCATCATGTTCCCCTTTCCCCCTCCTCCTCCCCTCTCACACAGAGGTCTCTTCCTCTTTCTGCTTCCTCCCACCCGGTGATTGCTTTCTTCTCCCTCCCAAGTGAGATTTGAAGAATCCTCACTTGGGCTCTTCAGCTTGTTAACATCCTTGAGTCCTGTTACTGGTGGGATTGCACACTGGTATAACCACTCTGGAAATCAGTCTGGAGGTTCCTCAGAAAATTGGAAATAAATCTACCTGAAGACACAGCTATACCACTCTTGGGAGTATACTCAAAAGATTCCTCACTGTCCCACAGGGGCAAGTGTTCCACTATGTTCATAGTAGCTTTATCTGTGATAGCCAGAAGCTGGAAACAACCCAGATGTTCTACAATGAAAGAATGGATACAGAAAATGTGGTTTATTTATACATGGACTACTACTCAACTATTAAGAATGAGGACGTTATGAGTTTTACAAGCAAATGGATAGAACTAGAAAATATCATCCTGAGTACGGTAACTCAGACTCCAAGGGACATACATGGTATGCACTCACTGATAAGTGTATATTAGCCAAAAAAAGTGCAGGACACAGATATTAAAACAAAACAAAACACAAACAAACAAACAAACAAACAAAACCTTTTTGGTGATTATGTTTCAAGAAAATGCATTCAATGTCCCTGGGAAATATCTTTGTGCACTGTAAACCTGGTAAGGGTTTGAGGAAAACATTCCACTGTCAAAAGGATTGACTATACTCTAACAAAAAAGAGGTTGACACCTCACAGTCCCTGAGAACCTACTAAAGGTTAGTTCAATTGTGGGAAGTATCAAAATCACCTTGGTGTCTGGGACCTCCATAGAGTGGTGGAGAAGGCAGAAGCACCTGCTCTAGCACACTCCTGATTCTTCTCATTTCAATGCCTCAAGACATCCTTCCTAGTCTCACAGTATAATATATTGGAAAACTAACGTCACTACTTTCAAATTACTTATTATATCTACCAAAGTTCTGTGATCCTGACACTGCTGTATCAGTAACCTTTGGCAGAATACCTTGTCACTTAGTAACCAAGCCATAAATACTCCTTAAATAATCAGATGATCAGAAGGTCAGGAAGTAAAGAATTGCAAAACAAAGAGGAGAGTCTTTAGGATATAACTGATGTTCAATTAGACCATTAAAGACACTTTCAGCCCCAAATCACTTTTCTCCTACAACCTGTGGAACCTCCTGTCACTACTGATTGAGGATTCTACAGAGGTGAGAAAAATACATATTTCCCATTGGAGTAAAAGTTCCCCAAGGGGAAGGGTCTGATCACTTTCATCAGGCCAAGGTTGGGAAATCTGTAAGTATGGACAGACTTGTTAAATAGCTACCTAAAAATGGACTATTTTGTGATGCGCAAACCTTATTGATACAGGTATAATTTCAGAGAGTTTTATGTCTGTCTTAGTCCCCTTTGAAATTCTTGTTTTTCATGGAAATTGTGAGAGGGAATGTAGAACAGGATATTTGTGTTATGATTTTTCTACAAAGAACACTTCTGGAAATCAAAGCTCTGCCTTGCAGGAATCCAAGCATCAGATCACTCTCATGTGTCTTCTTGAGTATAAGGTATGGTGAAAACAGAAATTTCAGTGACAGCTAAAGTCATGCAAACTCTCAGGCTTGAAATGTAACAACAATAATGTGTTTATCTAGTGGAGTGCTCAAGCTGAGTGCCCTTGAAAGAATGCTTGGGTACCACGATAAAGTTGTTCCGAGAAGCTTTGCTTTTTGAATGTTTCCCCAGATCTGGAGGACATGTAAACACACGTAGCATCACTGCTCTGCCTTTGGCCTGCAGGGTCAGATACTTTATGGTTTTAAGTGTGGGTTTGCACGTGCCTGTGTGTGAGCAAGTCCATTATCTGTGCATACACATGGTTCTGGGTGTATATCCAGAAGCCAGAGGTTGATGGTGGCTGTCTTTCCTATTACTCTATACTTATTTATGTAGGTAGGGTCTCTAACTCAACCAAGAGCTCACCAGTTTAGCTAAAATAACTAACTGGTTTGCTTGTGTAATCCCTGGTCTCTGCTTCTCAAGCTCTGGGATTTCAGGTGGCCCGCCACACTCACCTTGGTTTTATGTGGGTACTGAAGATCTTAACTATGAATCTTGCACTTGTGTGACATGTTCTCTCTCCACTGATCCCTGAGCCCTTTCCTCAAGCCTGGAGTGCTGCTTTGATTCTCGCAGATCAGAGCCCTGTGTCCTTGCTCACATCTTCTTTTTCCCACACTCACAGCAGTCATGGATCTACAGTATTACTGAACAATTCAACACCTCTTCATAGCCACAGGACTTTGTTCAGTATTCAAGGATGTCGTGATCTTTACAAAAATTAACACATCTAATTAAGTTGTACTTAATAACAAAAATCACTGCACGCCATTTGGCATCTGGCATGTTAGTAGTTGTAAGGCATTAGCAAAGGAAGGGAATTTTCTATCTGCTTTTTTATCTTTTAGTTTTTCTCAGGAAATACTTTATTAGTAAGGGAATACAATAATATTTTCAATATTTATTGTGGGTTCTTTAAAATACACACACACATACACACACACATATAACATATATATTATTTTTAAATTAGCAATTGTAGATCTTTCATCTTACCAGGCAAGGCAATCACACTTTACAGAAGTCCAGGTCATTCCTTTTATCTTGCTGCAGGTCCAGAGTTGATATTTACTGAGACAATCAATAAATGTAGCTATGAAACATAAAAGAAATGTCTTCAATTTTCAATCTAGGACATTTAAAGTTGTATGACCTCGGATTCAAGTTGAGAAGACTAAGATCAATGTGGCTTTCCCTTTTTTCTTTACTATTATAAAAATTCACATCTATCTATCTATCTATCTATCTATCTATCTATCTATCTATCTATCTATCATTGTGTGTGTGTGTGTGTGTGTGTGTGTGTGTGTGTGTGTGTGTCTGGGTATGTGTACATGCTTCAGTGTGCTTGCAGAGATCAGAAGAGAAATTGCAATAATTAGTATCTCTTTCCACCATATGAATTCACAAAATTGGAATCAATTCCTCAGTCTTGGAGGTAAGTGCCTTTTCTTGGGGAGACATCCCAGCAACCCCAATATCTTATTTTTAGAAGTGTTATCATGGTCTTAAGGATGTCAGCGATGGATTTTATGTTTCTTTCGATAAAATAATGGACATTTATATATCATGCAAGAATCCCTCTAGCTGAATTGTTTCAAAGCTCATACATTTTAAACATCATTGAGTTAGGAGCACTGTTTAATTTTCTGTAAGTTCCCTGGTTTTGCCTTTTCTCATCCATCATATTGGCCATAGTGACAAGCATAGTAGGCTCTGTATGACAAAACTAAAGGTGAGAATGATCATATGATCTTGTCTATTTACATTTACCAGGGAGGAAGGCTGACAATCATTCCATGTAGTTTTGAGTTGTTATTCATCTTTTGCACATAACAGTTGTCACACATATACAAGCATAACGATTCCTTGGGGAGAAAGAGAAAGGCCATAATGGGTGTAGTTTAGCTGTCATCCTTCTCTTAGTAGGCTTGCCAAGTTTCATCCTGATGAAAGTAAAGTCTACTGCAGTTGTGTACAAAAAAAAAAAAAAAAAAAAAAAAAAAAAAGAAAAGAAAGAAATATAATAGCTGTTAGAGAGACAAGGCAAAGAGGTATTGGGGATAACAAGATAACACACATGGATGCACATATATGTTAAAATATAAATCAATTTATAAATTTATGGGTTAAATATGACTTGAGCAAATTGATAGATAAAAAGAATCAGTAGGGTTTAACGGACATATGCACTCAAGTCACTAAGTACATAAGACAACAGAACTCAGGCTGTTTTTTTGGAATATGAAATAACTTCATGTAATTATAATGATTTTTTGGAAATATTGCTTAAATTATAAAGAGATAGAGAAAGGCAAGATATAGATTCTAGCTATATATATGCTACATTAAACATCTAGACCATCCTGGTTTCCTTCTGAAGCCTCAAAGGTAAAAATATGAATAAACAGACAAGAAAAATAGTATATAGTGTATGAACAACACATAAAACATTTGGTGCAGTGGAAAACAGTTGGAGAGATAAATAAAGCAAATAAAATGCCTACAAGTCATCTATTTTCACAGACTCTGTCAACATATTATAGTGACACTTCTAGTTCTCAAGTATGGAAGACTGCAAGCAAGAGAAATACCATATAGTGTTTAGTATTTTGAAGTACGTATTAATAGAATGGATTCCCAGAGTGGAAACTCCAGTGTCAGCTATTATAAAGGATGATCCAGTACCACATCTTTCCCTTTGAAGAAAACATGAAAGAAGTATGGATGATTATTCTCTGGCTCTGCTTGACCATACACACCGAAGGTCTGTCCTCAGTAACCAAAGAACAACAGATAAATTTATTTATTGAAAACAAATTAATAGAAAAATCTAAGCAATGAACACTGATACAGCTCTTTCCATTTATTCTCTCAACAACCAAAATTATGCTCTCTGTTCTGATTCTCCAAATGCCCTACCTCAGATGGGATGGTAGGCTGCTCCCTGGGGAAGGAAAATTTCCACAAAAGGCTGACAAACAGAGGCTCAGGACTTGTTCAACAGGTTGTGCCAGCATCAGGTAAACCAAACTCACTCAAAAGGCTACTGAATTCCATTGCAGCTTTTGTGTCTTGCTTTTATGCCTCACTCTGTGTTGTGAGAAAGCAAATTATCAGCAGACAGTCGAACAAATATTTTTGTCCTGCAAGAAGTCTCAGTTGGTAAAGACTGGTTGCTGAGCCTGATGATGTAAATTAGATTTCCAGGGCTAATGGGGTAGAAGGAAGAGCCAACTCCCTCATATTATCTTCTCCCTCCTCAAAGACACCTTAATGTCCCACAATTATGTAAACTAATAAACATAGCAATTTTTCTACAGAGTATTCAAGAAAACAAACAAGGTCAAAGATGAATTAAAAAACCTGAGAAACTGCAATATAGCATAAGTAAAAATGAATAATAGTGAAAAGATTTGTGACAGCATCAAAGGTATATACACACACACACACACACACACACACACATATATATATATATATATATATATATATATGAAATTTAAAGCTAAATAATCAATAAAACAGGAAAAAATTAGTTTTTCCTTGAGTTCCAGTACCTATGGAATAGAAATTACAAAAATAATGCTCCAAGTGAGAAAATAATGTTCAAAATACATAATTAAATGTTTCATTGCCATGGGAGTCGTTTTGCCAAAACAGAATATATTTTAGCAAATGCTTAGCAAGTTGGGAAGAAATTTTATCACATCATAATAAATGTAGGATATTGTAGTGTTGTGCACTGAGTTCTCTGGAAACCCAGATAAGCCCAAGAATTGTGAAGTCCTCTGCAACTTGCAAAAGAGTCTTTTATTTTCAAGTTTAAACTCAGTTCGCCCACCTAGCACTCACTGCGTGAATGCTGGCAAGTGACACTGAGTCCAGAAAACATTGGGTTTATATACAGTATAGTTAGGAATAGTGTGAATATTTACAGAGAATGGGATTAAAGGGTGGAAGAGTACTGAAGTGGGAGGGGGTTAATGGGTGTCTCTTCAAGGACTAATTTTATGGTCAGTCACAACTGTCTGTGACCTCACCCCTGTTTACTATTTATTTTTAACATGGTCTCCCTTGAGCTTGTTATTTCTCTTAGATCTCAAGGACAGGCACCTGGAGAGTTATCCGGAGGAGTGGTGGGTGTTGGTTTTTGGAGACACAGAATAGGGGAGAATGTCTCACGCTAGGGGAGAGAAAGGGAGCCCAGGGCTGTTGCTGGAGGACACAGCAGAGAAACCAGCTTTCTGCATATCATGCTTTGCTGGAAGGGGCAGGGGGTGGTGGTGGTGGTAGTGGTGAGGGAAGATGGGAGCCTCTGTCAGGGAACACAGAGGCAAACTGTTTGCACAACATTGAAGTCTCTCTAGCATCAGTAATTCGGGGGTTACAACAGTAGTTATTGGCACTTTATTTTTTCCAGGAGAGAGAAAGTCAATATTTTCAATGGAGTGACACCTGGTGTCTCAGTTACTACTCTTCTTAGGTGAAGAGACCAAGGCAGTGCTTTTAAAAGAAAGCATTTAATTGGAGGGTTGCCTACAGTTTCAGAGGCTCCATGATCATCATGGCAGAAAGTAGGCAGACCTGATACTGGACTAGTGACTAAGAGCTTTGTATTCTCTTCCTTAAGTAGTAGGCAGAGATGGGCAGAATTTTGGGATTTTGCTCACACCTTTAATCCCAGCACTTGGGAGACAGAAGCAGTCAGATTTCTTAGTTTGAGGTCAGCCTGGTCTACAGAGTGAGTTCCAGGACAGCCAGGGCTACACAGAGAAACCCTGTTTCAATAAAAACAAAACCAACCAACCAACCAAACAAACAAACAACCAAACAAACAACTCCCCCCCCCACAAAAAAACCCACAGAAATATTATAAGAATATGTTTTTGTTTTAATCCCAGGTATAGGGATATAGGGCTGGTTTGGACTCACTTCAGCAGCTGACTGTGATATACCTTGTGCTTTAGCAAAGGAATGTTTTTGCCAGCTGCAGATAGTTTCTATGATTCCGTGACATTAGGAATTTTGGGAACTTCGCAGAAGTTATAATGAAAGTGCCTGAAAGGCAGGGTTGGTGGTTGGTGGTCTGTGGGGTTGGGTGGTTTGGCTTCAGTTTGTTAGTAGTTGTTCTCAACAAAGAAACAAAAGAATAGAAATTATATTTGGGTATCTCTCTCTTTCCTATCCTTCTTTCTCTCCTATCTAGTTAAAGTGGATGAAATGGGAGGAAAAGTATGGGAAACAGAAGAACCCACAAAGTAGTGAAGAGGAGAGAGAGAGAGAGAGAGACTGGGCTTAACTTGAGCTTTTGAAACCTCAAAGCCTATTCTAGTGATACACCTTCTCCAACAAGACTACACCTCCAAATCCTTCCAAAACAGTTCCACTAAGTTGACAAAGCATTTAAACATATGGGCCTATGGGGGTTATTCTTATTCAAAGTACACTTGCTCTACCCACTACACTAAAGGACAGGCCCCATGCAAGGAAGTAATTGGCCAACATAAACTGCTGGACTCCATGGGAGTTTGTTTTCACACACTCCCACCCCCACCCCCACTCATGTGCATGCACACACACATGCGCACATGTATTATAAAACTTGGTAAGTGGGAAAAAGGATGGATTTAGGAGAAGTGTTGGGGTGGTGAATATAATAAAATTACTTTGCCTGAACTTGTTGAAGAATTAAACTATCTGATAAAAGATAATCTTCAACACGCATGTACTTCCTGTGATCAATTTACCCAATTAAGGAATGAACTGAAGTTGTTGCAATATAAGTCCTGACTAAGAGTAATTGGAGTGAATCATTTATCTGAGAGCCCTTGGCATATTCTCTGTTCTGAAAAATGGTAATAGATGAGCAGGGTATAAAAGATAGTCAAAGACAGAATGATTTCATAGGTTCTGTAAAATAATACCTAGGATTACAATTAGCGTAGCCTGAGAATCCAGATTAAATAGAAATAATGTAATGTTAAAGCCCAAGAGTGTTCTGTGTAGTCAAAATATATTCTTCTAATGTGTGATGTGTTTGATGTATTAAGAGTTACTCTAAAATTCCTCTGGAGACATGTGGGAAAGAGGAATGGAAAGTAAAAAGTACAGTAAGAAAATAGAAAACAAATCAAACAATAGTGGTATGTATGTAAATATACACATACAGATATGTATTTTTTAAGGGAACATAGAGTGAAATAATTCAATGTAAAAAATTAGGGAAGCAGAGATTTCATTTCAGGTAGTTGATTGTGTATTAGTTATTTTTCTCACGGCTGTGACAAAATGATTGACAAAGTCACAGTAAGGAAGAAAAAGTTTATTTTGGTAGACTGTCCATTGTGGCAGAGGAGGCTTGGTGGCAGTGGCCTGAGTGTGATAGAAAGCGCATGCTATAAATGCTTATAGCAGAGCAACGGCTTACAGAAATTCCACAATGTCATAAGTCACACATGTTAATTAATATGCTTGAGGGTCTCACACATGGTATAAATGATGCCTTCCCTTGATTCCTATCTCAAGATTCAAGTAAGATAATTACCAATCTGAATTATCATAGCAACATATACATTCACAAGTCTTTTACAATCATACATTCACTTATAAATCCACACATAAATTTTACCAACCATCATCATAATGTTTGAGTCAGACATTGAGTTAGACAATGAGATACTGAAAAAAACCAAGTTGTTTATGGAGTGTTACCATATTTCAAGTTGCTTGAAATCATGTTCATTAACTGAAGGAGGTAAAATCCTGGAGAAAATACCAGTATTTAACTAAGACATAATAATCTGCAAAATTTTAGTTTACTTTTGTTACAATCCTATTGATACCACAACAGGCAACATATTTCCCAATGTTGAGAATACTTTGTTATATTCATATTTCTCTAAATTTATTCCTCATTCATGTAGATGAATTTATACTAAATTTTGAAGAGTAGTTAATGGCTGTAATTTACAAATGACATTTCGATATATATTTGCTATAGCCAAGGAAATTAACCCTCTTCAGCAAAAGAAAAAATAATAACAGAAATCTTGCTCATGGAAGTTCTGTGGTAAATAGAAATATAGGAACTATAAAGTATTCTTTCAATTGATACGTTGCTGTTTGGATCTTGTGGAGTGCTTTCCCACAAATAAGAACTTTAATTATCCCATGGTCCTAAACTCAGATTCTAAAACTGCATACACCTTTTTTTAATTCATGCTGGCACATGTCCTGATTGCTTTACATATATCATCATATGAATTGTAAAGAATGCACTATTATTTGCCATGTTGAAAAAAATGTTTGTAAGGTTCTCATATGCAGACAGTAAATCTTTTGTTGCTTTATCATTTACTGGGTAACCCAGGGACTGTGTTGGTTTAAATGAAAAATCCTAGAAAAGGGTGTTTCCTTTACAGAGGGCAGACTATCAATGCTACACAATTGTTATTTTAGTCTTCTTCTCTGTTTCTTCACCTTCTTCTCCTCCTCCTCCTTCTCTTCCTCCTCCTCCTTTTTCTCCTTCTTCTGTTTTAATATTATTCGTTATCGATTATTCTTTATATTACTACTGCAGTGGAAAGAGTTTTTAATTTGTACAATCCTAAAATTGAATCATTTCTGCTAAAAGTACACCTGCATCTCGTGTTGTAAGAATTTGTGAGAAAACGGCAGACTGAACACTAACACTTTTGGGCATTAGAGGTAACTGTCAGGAAATTTTGTGTTGTATACCTTTAAAGAGAGTGAGTCATGATAGCTCTGGATAAACAGACTTACCTGAAATAGAATAAAGCACAGGGGACACTGAAACTCTGTTTATGCAGACTTAACTGCTATGTAAAATAAATCTGTACTGCTTTTCCATAATGCACTGTAACTTCTGTGATGTTTGCCACTAGGAGTCCTCATAAGTAGACTAAAGATGGCTTCAGTGGTGAGCATAGAATCTCCCAGACTGAGAAATTCAGAAGTAGAAGGTATACATGGGTCCTTTTCTCTGTCCTCCTCATAGTAAGAGATGGCTTCTGTATGTTGGCATTCCCATGATCACATTTTTAAACAAAAATCTATCTGGTAGATGACACAGAAAAAGAACAGTCCTTTTTACCATATCCAGAGGTTAGACACAGTCCCCGGTTGAGGGATGGGGCTAGCTACCCTTCTTAAAATTTTAACCCAGAATTGCTCCTGTCTAAAGGAAATACGGAGACAAAGAGTGGAGCAGAGACTGAAGAAAAGACCATCTGGAGACAGCCCGACCTGGGATACATTTCATATGCAGCCACCAAACCCAGACACTATTGCTGATGTCAAGAAGTGCTTGCTGACAGGAGCCTGATATGGATTTCTCCTACAAGGCTCTCCCAGAGCCTTACTGATGCAGATGCGGATGCTGGCACAGGGACCCCAATGGAGGAGTTAGGGAAAGGACTGAAGGAGCTGAAGGGGCTTGCAACTCCATAGGAAGAACAACAATATCAACCAACCAGACTCCCCAGAGCTCCCAGGGACTAAATCACTAACCAAAGACTACATATGGAGGGATCTATGACTCCAGCTGCATACATAGCAGATGATGGCCTTATCTGGCATCAAAGGAAGGGGAGGCCCATGGTTCTGTGAAGGGTTGATGCCCCATCATAGTGGGAATTCTAGGGAGGTGATGGGGGAATGGGTGGGTGGGAGGGGGCACCTTAATAGAAGCAGGGGGAGGGGGCTGGGATAGGGGGGCTTTTAGAGGGAAAACTGTGAAAAGAGATATTTGAAATGTAAATAAATAAACAATAAAAAATTCTAAAAATTGATATATGGCCATGATTTGGGGGTTGGAATCTTAAGTGGGTGTTTACTCTTTGCCCTGAAACTCTTCTATAAAATTGTGGTTCTTTCAGTCAAGAGAACACTCATACGCACTTATCATAAAAGTGAAAGTGACCGGTGTCTTCAGCTCAACCAACAAAGCTGTACATCCGTATTTTCTGATTCAGCAGAATCGCAAGAATTAATTGGACTAATGATGATATCTATTTCATTGATTTTTTAAAAAAAAAAGTATTACATTAATTATAGATTTCCATAAGCCTGGAGGCATACATATTCAATAATCTACAGAGATAAAATTCCTGTATACTTTCTTGCTTTGATAGTTGATGTCAATCTAGAAGATAAAGAAGACAGTAGTCAATCAATCAAGCAAACAAATTATGTCGTTTTCCATACAGAAACATAAACTCAACCATTTTCTCTAAGAGGTTTGTGTGTCTTAAAAAGCTCTGATGAGGTTTTGAAGGAGACCCAGCTCCTCCAGGAGAATAGCGTGTAATTGGTGGATTCACTGCTCCTCTCACTGTTGCAACCAAAGGTCTGAGAAGAAGCAATTTAAAAGATGAAGGGTTTGTTTTGGCTTATAGTTTAAGAGAGGATACTGTCCATTGTGGCAGAGAAGGGATTGTACCATTCATTGTCAGGAAGAAGAAAGGGAACGGGAGAAAGGACTGAGAGAGCTGGATGAAGAAGCCTCCAGCTCCATGAATTCCTTCCTCTAGCTAGCTCTTCCCTCAAAGATCACATCCAGCTGGGGACCAAATGTTCAAAATTATGATCCCCTCTTAAAAGAATGAGAATAAAACATTTTTAGACAAATAGAGTAGATTTAAAGGGAAAATCATGGATTGGCAGGGCAGGTAGAAGACGTGGTGATACACAATGCTGATTATTTGTGTCATCTTTATATGATGAACTTTCCATTTTAAATTTAATCTATGAATGGATGTAATTATAAACATCTCTTAAGGTTGCCATTAGAATTAGATATAAATCTAGATAGAAAATTTACTTTTCTATGCCATGACAACACTCCATGACCCTTTAAATATTTAAGATAAATCATTTCACGTAGGGGCTCTTGGTACAAGAGGTTTAGAGTAACCATCATGGTGGGGAGCAAGGCAGCAGGCAGGCAGGTATGGAGCTGAAGAAGAAGCTGAGAGCTTACATTTTAGCCAAAAACTGAGAGAGAGAGGGGGGGGGAGGGGGAGGGGGAGGGGGAGGGGGAGAGGAAGGGGGAGGGGCAGGGGGAGAGGGAGGGGGAGGGGGAGAGAACTAACTGGCAATAGTTATAATGATCATAATGCATCATATTCCAAAAATATCAAGTCCAAATGCACAATGGTCATATTTATCCTCATCTCAATGGAATTATTTGTGATTCTGAGTACATGGAGAATAAGTTAGAATAAAGCAACTTAAATGTCATACCTCCTTAAAAGTAGATTATATATTTCCCTAGGAGTCTTTTTTTTTTTTTTTTCCGGGACAAGAAAAATAGGTGTCAATACTGTGACGTTTTAGAAAGAAAATGCTAGCTGAAATTTTTGGACATGTGTTTCTTATATTCTAAATGTATTTGGTCAATTTGCAATGACAAATTTACCCTTTAGATCTCTAAAATAAGGATCTGCTCCAGTAGAGATTTGATAACCTTTCTTCCAAAGTCAGTATCCCCTTAATTCTGCATTCCAGTATATGGATAGTTGTGAGGAGTTGAGAATAAATCATACACATAACTAAGAAGCACAGTGTTTTCCTAATAGTGTCCTTAGGCAACTGACACATTTCACATTATGTACACTTTGGGGCACAGAAAACAGTTTTGGAGCTAAAACCAAGAGATTTGTAACTTTTTAAAAAAAAATTTTTTTTTAAATTCAAGTATAATTAGATATTAGTATTGTTTAAAATGTTTCCGGTATCCAAATTATTTGTTATTACATCTAAATATATAATTATTATTTTAATATATATATATATATTAATATACTACAAGAATAAGGGATATATAAATATTAATTACAGAGATAATCTTATAGTACAGTGAAATTATTTAAAAATTTTTATGAAGCTGTTTATTTGAATGTTGCTTTTTTTTCTTTTTTTTAAATTGAGAATGGGTTCTTCTCTCTTATACTACATCTAGACCCATTTC
This sequence comes from Mus musculus, assembly GCF_000001635.26. Lineage (NCBI taxonomy): Eukaryota > Metazoa > Chordata > Mammalia > Rodentia > Muridae > Mus > Mus musculus. The sequence goes on from NC_000077.6 coordinate 91,387,228, forward strand.
CCCTCTCTCTACTCCTTCTAAATCCTTTTGCTCCTCCTGCGGATCCACTTCCCCTTTGTTTCCTCTTCAGAAAGAGCAGGCCTCCAATAGAGAACAGCCCAATAGGGCAAAACAAGATACAATAAGACAAGACAAACGCCCTCTTGTGGAAGCTGGAGGAACCAGCCTGGTAGGAGGAACACAGTCTCAAGAGTCTCAGCAGCAGGCAAGAGTTAGAGACACAGCCTTTCCCACTGTTCAGAATGCCAGGAAAACACCAGCATTAATAGCCATAACATAGTCACAGAGGACCTGATGCAGACCCAGTCAGGCTCTCGTTTGCTACTTCAGTCTCTGTAAGTCCACATGAGTCCTGCTTAGTTGATTCAGTGAGCCATGTTCTTCAGGTGTCCTCCATTGCCTCTGATACCTAATTTTTTTCCTTCCCCTCTTACGCAGGTTTCCCTGAGCTCAGAGGTAAGTGACTCCAATTTAGACTCTCCACCTAGTGTCTGGCTCTGGGTATCTGTATCTGCTCCTATCTGCTGTTAAAGGAAGCTTCTCTGATGGTGACTGGACTAGGCATCAGTCTATGAGTATAGCACAATATCATTAGGAATCACTTCACTTTTTGCATATTTCTGTTTGCTTCTATCATAAGTGTTAAACTATCCAGATCTCCAGTGCTTAGCCACCTAGGCAATGTAGACCATGGACTCCCTCTCACTGTATAGGCTTCAATTTAAACCAGACATTGGTTGTCCACTCCTACAGGATCTACACCACCATTACCCTAACACATCTTACAGATTGTATATGGAGGCTTTGGGGGCTGGGTTGCTACCCAGGTTTCTCTTTCAGTAGAGTATAGAATACCTTCTCACACCAAACATTCACACAGCTCACTGAACCCTAGAGCTGGTACAGGCATGGAGCCTATGCTCCTACCTTCCTGTCTCTTGGAAGCCTAGTTTTTCATCAATAGGTAAAACAAAACAAACAGAACCTGCTGAGAAATGTGTTCTACAGTACTACCAAATGCCCAAGGAAGCAGAAGACCATGGTTACCTCTGACGCTTCTCAGTCTTTCCCTTCAAGTCAACTTGCTCCTAGAAAAGTACAGTACTCACTGGATGCAAAGGAGGAGTCAGGTTACCCTTTGTCTACATTGTCTTACTCTATCAGACAAATGTATTTTGAGTGTGGTTCAAACTAGAGTTTCCACAAAAGGAAAAGTCGAAAAAGCAATATCATTATTTTGGTCATGCAAACTTTATATGCCCCAGTACAGGGGAACGCCAGGGCCAAGAAGTGGGAGTGGGTGGGTAGGGGAGTGGGGGGGAGGGGATGGGGGACTTTTGGGATAGCATTGGATATGTAAATGAAGAAAATACCTAATTAAAAAAAATTTTTAATGAAAAATAAATGAATAAACTTAAATTTTTTTTTCATGTGGATTTCTGGGTGATTTTATGTGAGAAAATATTAATGGAATCAAAATGAGCCTCCAAACAGGGCACTGGAGAGTGTGATGGAGGAGGACCACACGTTAAAAGTCAGATAGTGATGTTTGTACAAGTCTAGCAGGTAGAAGTGAGACCCTTCCCGGAAACACCAAGAGCTGGGGATGTAGCTCAGCACTAGAGTGTTTGCTTAACTTGTCTGAAAGTGAGTGTGAGTCCAGCACTGTGGGGAAAACTTAATCAGGAAATAGAGAAATTTTATGGTGTGGCTTCCTCTGGGGAAACAGAAGGAGCTGGAAAAGGAGACAAAAAAGATCTTTTTCTTTAGTGTTTTTGTTTTTACTTTGAGACAGGGTCTCTTGTATACTAAGCTGACTTCAAACTCACTATATAGGCAAGGATCACCTTGAATTTTTGATCCTCTGGCTTCTACCTTTTAGGTGCTGGGACTTTATGTAGGTAAAACTCAGGACTTCCTGCATACCCGGAGAAACTACCAACTGAGCTACAATCATAGCCTGATTATTTTCAAATATTTATTTCATGTAAAATATATGTACTAGCCAGTTTACTAAAGCTCCTTAAATGATAAAATTATCTATTTTTTGTTTTCTTTTAAAATCATTTTTGAGATTCAATATTCTATATGTTCATCTCACCTATTAGCCAACTGGATATATACCGTTAAGGAACTGTCTATGATAACCATGATTTTAAATTTACATGGGCATATTAAGTGCATAACATGGAAAAGGAGAGAAACAAACAACAAATAACAGACAGAAGCAGCAGAAAGCATCCAGAAGACACAAACAGAGGAGCCTACTTGAAAGCAGACAAAAGTGACATCAGTAAATTTAAAGGCTTAAAGCACCCATGGATGAGCTTCTTAGTTCCCTTAAATTGTTCTACAGTGGGATAAACAGTAGCATCCTCTGTTGGAGTTTTTCTGTGTCTTTTCAAGCATATGATGCTTGGGTACCCTTAGCTACTTCCTTATTTTTCCTTCTGCTCACTACAGAGTCCAGGGACCATCCTGACCCAGAATGGGTTGTATCAGAGGAAACAAAGGAGGAGGTCTTTGCTTCTAGCCTTCTTTCAGTGAAATTACCAGCATTTATCTTATCTTATCCTATCTTATCCTATCTTATCCTATCTTATCCTATCTTATCTTATCTTATCTTATCTTATCTTATCTTATCTATCTATCATCTATCTTTGTATATATGTATGTGTGTATGTATGCATCTTTGTATGTGTATAGGTATGTATATATGTATCCTTTACCTATGTATCTTTATATGTATATGTATGTATGTATATATTACCATTTATTTATCTATACTGTTGATGGTTGTATGTATTTATGTGTGTATGTATGTATGTATGTATGTATGTATGTATGTGTCTGTCTATCTATCATCTGTCTATCTATCTATTTATCTATCTATCTCATCTATCATCTGTCTAGCTATATGTCATCTATTAATCGATAGACTGATCGATCAATATATTGATCTATCTATCTATCTATCTGTCATCATCACCTCTCTATCTACCCACCATTTCTATTCACGTATGTATTTTATGATAGTTTTATTGTGAATAGCTTATATTTTAAAGTTCACTGCCTATATTCTTTAGGAGCATAAAGTAAGCCTTCTCTCACTTGAAAAGCAAAACTAATTCAGCTTTCCTGAGAGAACCAGAGAGGACCAAAGGGATATTGAAATAGCCTCCTCTCCAATTCCCCTCCAACCCAGTGGATAAGCTGTGGAGTGCAGTCTCATTCAACAGTTGCTATTATCACTAGAGGAACTGCTGAAATTGGTTCTCCTTGAGTTATCAGTATCAGGAGTAAGTGAATGGTATTTTTTTTCTTCTTTCTCATAAAGAGCTTCTCCAGACAAAACTGAGAGGATCAAGAGATCAGATGTATCTCAAGATGGCCTTCTATTCCTAATAGTCTACTTGAAGAATGTTCTTATGATGGAAAGACTCCTTTATTTAATTTAGCAAGCTGTTTCTTAACAAGTAAATGTGTTTAATTGATTTCATAAAGCCCCAAGTCCCTATGTACACTGTAGGATAAATTTTTTGAAGCAAATTGCATGTTCTTGATCAGCTAAATGATACTGGCTTCATTGGGGTTGGGGTGGGGGCAGAATAAGAAAGAAGGCAACGTCTTTTGAGTGTTGATGCTTCCTTATTTTATCAACCTCGAATATTCTAATGCTCTACAATGTAAAAGAAACAATAATGTTTAGAGGTAGTTTGAGGAGAATTTTGAAATCAGGGTTCCTTCCCCCAAACCAGGAGAGTTAAGTTATGTAAAAGACAGTAGTACACAAAGTGTGGCCCTTGGGTCGGCAGTATGATATCCCCTGGAAAACAGTTAACATGAAAATATCTTGACCCCAAATTTTTAGAATGAACCAAGCAATTTGGTTCAACATGTCTGTTTGGATTGATATAGATTGATCTATACTGGGAAGGAAGAACTGAGTTCAAGTACCTATGGAACCTAGATAACATAGTGAGCTCAGAATTGAGGAAAGTGAATATTTTCCAGTACCAGCAGCAAGTCCAAAAAGACAAAGGAGTGTGAAGTTTTGGTTTTCACTATGAAGTTCAGCCTGTGGTCAGCATCCCTGGTCTTGTGCATCCTTATCTACTGCTTTTACCACACTGTAAGACTTCGAGCCCGACTTGACTTCTCATTTTGATATATGGTCATATGTTTTATTCATAAAGATTTAATCCAAGTTTAAAAATTTTAAATTAATTTAAGGTTTTAAAAAAGTTTGTTATAAATAACAGAAGCAATTTCATTTTATTTTTAAATTAATTTAATTTTAAAATTTATTTTATTGCTGTTTTTGAGGATTTTTGTATCTCCACTCTCTACGGCTTTTGGTTTTAGGTATTTTGAGACAGGAACTCACTATGTAATTAAACTGTCCACACATTACAGTCTGCCTGCCTCAGTCTCCTGAATGCTGGGATTAAACTCTTCAACATTGTATCTTTGCAGCATACATATTATTTACATTTTGACTGATGTTTCCAAACCTTGGAAAGCTGACAGAGTATGTCTACCCATGAATTCAAATTTAGGCACAATTCAATTCCCCATTATGAAGTAAAATAAAGAAATTTGTTATCTTTTCAAACATACCTAATCAGGACTCATTGGTAGTATGCTCTATTTGACAAAAAATCATAAAAATGTGTAAATCTGGGGCTAGAAGTAGATTGGTATAGTGTGTGAAAGTATGTGGTGTGTGACCTTAGGAATCTCATCATACATGTTCTTTGCTTACCTGCTAGACAATGTAAATCAATTGAAATTGATTCATCAGTCAAATATCTACTTCTCCATGCCCATGACTAAACAAAACACAAAGGCAAACCTGCAGAAAGTAAGAAAGAGGAGGGGAGTATCATGCAATGTGTTTTCCATCTTGGCAGAGTATCTTGTGTCATTTGGCAGATGTAAAGATTCATTTAAATCTTCATTTGAATTAAGTGAATGATTTGACTCATTTAAACTTATTCATTGGATTGGTTTACCATATGCAGGGATGTGTAGCTGTGAAAATTCACCTCCATGGACCATTTTACATCATATATTAGTGCAAATAGCTGCTAAGTGTTGTATAAAATATAGTGCCTACGCATGTGGCTGCTCATGTCAATGGGTCTGCTTTTATCAAAAGCTAAGCGTTTGCAATGCTCTGAAGTTTTCTCACTATCAAGAACCCTACTCTGAGTCCTCCATGTGAAAAGAAGAGCAGTATAAGCAGGCTAGATAGTGAGAAATGTAGAACATTTTAATATATAAAGGTAAAAAATGTTTCCTATATTAGTAATACTACATTGTAAATTTGGAACATATTTCATTCTTGTATTTTAGTTTCATTTATTTTTAAAGGCTAATGACATTTAAAAGATAAATCAGTAAAATGTCTGTTATAAATGTATTTAATGCATTTTTATGATTAAAAGAATTATCCTAATATACTATGAAATTGGATAACTAATGTGTTAGTTCCAAGAACTGCATATGACTACGTAATCTGTTAGCTGAAGGCCCTGTATCAAGGCTAACAGCTCTATTTGATGTACTAAAACATGATTGCTATAGCTTTCATTATGATAAGCCCTGTGTTATTAGCCTTCATGCAAATTCACATAGCCTTTTCCTACATCACAGTAGCAATAACCAATAGGGTAAGTCTATAATTAATGAGATAGCCTGGTAAAGCATGTAGGAAATATATGGAGAATTTTCAGACAGCCACAAAGATGAGTTCAAGTTTCTCTAATGACTTCAATATTTCTTGGCCACCAAATGTGCCCTGTAAAATCTTCAATTGTATTTCACACCACAAGAATATTTGTCTTAACTAATAGATAGTTTTAAATCTATCTGCAAGGCCACGCATATATTTTTGGTGCCTAGGCTCCTAGTTTTCAAGATTATGATTCCAAATATAATATGGGAGAGTAATATATTTCCTTTTAGGATATTTGTCTTCCATATTCCCAAACATACCAAAATGAGATTGCGCAAAAAAAAAAATTCAAAAATCTAATTAAGAAAACTTGAACATGTTAAAGTTGTATCAAACTGTTTCACAAACTATTGGAAATTAGAGCAAAATCCAACTTCTTATTATATAATGAATCTATCCCCAGGGCAAGTATTTTTCAAGACCAAACATTTTATTCCTGCTTACCTCAACACCTTAAGATGTATCACAATCTGTTATTTCCTTGGCTATTACAATATTTTTAACAAGCAACATTTTATGTTCCCAAGTCTTGCTATTAACTAGAGGGCATACTGTCAAATACTTGGTGAAAATGTCACCAGGAATTAGAATTTAGTGGGTTGATCCTATGCAAATTCTACTCTGGTGTCATGGAAAACCATTTCTGTGTTTGCTGGAGCCCTGTTTTTAAATGAGAAGAAATGGGAGTTCTCGGCAGACTCTGGCTATAATTTTGGTCTGCTTTCTCTGGAGCTTTGTAGCTTTGCCATAGACAGAAGGATCTGGAGCAACCCTAGGCTTCCTAAAGCAGCCACTGTTCCAAGGAAATGTGCTGGCCTAGACCTACCATTATTAAAATATTTAACTATATTGCTGGAAATCGGTTTAGTAAAAAGGTCAGTATAATAGAAGTACCTTGAAAATTGCCCTAAAAGAGGAGTGCCAAGTAATGCCCGAAAATAAGCCACAATGAGGTTTTCTTATCTTTGCCTTTCAGAGTGATAGATTTGAACGGCTAAGCTGGAAAAGCCTTTTGTTAGGTGGACAGCAGTTAAGGCGGCTTTCTCAAGAAGAAATGGTACAACCAGATGAGCTCTCATCAAAAGAAACTGAGGAGAGTGTTTGTCTAGAAACAAGTGAGTTCAACAGCTCACAATCTCAGAAGGAACAAAACAAAACAAAACAAAACAAAACAAAACAAAACAAAACAAAACAAAACCAAACCAAAAACCAGTGTTACAGAGGCCCTAGAAATGGTTAGGAGACATGCATTCTTGTTACTTTCTTTGCAGTACCACACTTTTGAAGTCCTTGAACCAGTCACAGCTAGTTTGGAATGTGTAAACCATGGACCCCAAGACAAATAGGTTGAGTATTTAGGGTTTTTTTTTGTTGTTGTTGTTGTTTTGTTTTGTTTTGTTTTGTTTTTTGTTTTTGTTTGTTTTGTTTTGTTTTGAGAATCAGAAGCCACACCTTGGTCTTCTTTGGGACATATTCCTTGGGTTGTGCTGTCAGGGTCCATAGTTTTGCCTCTGGAGAATGAATTAAACTTGTAACCCAGTCAGTCTCCACACTGAAGTTCTTGCCTTCTCCCCAGGTTCCCTCCCCTCTGCCCCCCATCTTCACTGCTCTACTCTGGCTTTGTCTCACCACATAGACTAGACACACAAGAAAGGCGTTTACATATTTTTACATTTATTTTAGGTATACAGGTGTTTTCCCTGCATGTGTATACATGCAGCATGCATTTGTCGGATGTCTCTTGAGACCAGGAAAGGGTGGAACTGGGGTTTCAAATGGTTGTGAACTACCATATAGTTGTTGGGATATCAATTCATAGCCTCTGGAAGTCAGTGCTTTCTACTGCTGAGCCATCTCTCCAGATCTTAATGGAAGCATTGTTAATGCTACATGGCAGTCATATATTAAGAAGGGTAGCTGATGCGGAAACCTTTCTGGAAATGGGCATCTTTATTTGTTAAAAGAACTACAGCTTTATATTGAAATAAAAATAGCATGTCAGACTGATAGGCAGCTTCAGAATTTTCACTAGTCATGTATATTGGCAGCATATCTGTTGGGAACAGAGTCATTTCTGTTTCTATGAAAACCCTGTGACAGTAAAGAAGTTTTGCAATTATGTACTGAACTCAAAATAAAGATGATTGAAAGTCTTTGTTACTTTTTGAACCCAATTTTAAAGGAAGTTCTTCATTTCTAATGATCCACAGATCAGATAAGTCTTTACGTTATTCTGAAGGCTGATCCTATGTTTCAAGATTCATAGGGTCTGTAAATACTGGTTTTTAGCAATCATAACTACAATTTCCCACTGTTTTATTTGTTTACCTAACTCCCTTCAAATTAACTCCACCCAATTAAACAATAGAGCCTAATAATACACTGGAATAATTGGAAGGAACTTCAAGTAGAGGGAGTATCAGAGCTAGTCAGTCTGGAAAATGTTCTGAGTAGGAAAGCTGTCCACAGCTTGTCGCATCAGTTAACAGTACACATTCAAGTAAGAAACCCTTCTACGCAATTCAAGAGAAGCTGCATAGGTTATTTAAAAGAGCACACATCAATAAATTCTGCAGCCATTTCTATGCATGTTGCATGGCTTTTATATAAAAGAGAGAGGCAACATCACTTGTAACCCAAGAATTGCTGGCAATCGATATGTCTCACCCAGAAAGAAGAAATAAAACAGCAAAGAGAACAACACAAACAGTCAAAATCATCACTGATCCTGTGTATATCTTTGAAAGAGAAGAAAGACACTTTCATGCTTTAGAACCAAAGGACAAAAGTCCCCCAATGCCATTCTCATGCTAGCCATTTCCACTCCAAGACAAAATGCTCCACTAGCGTGAACTTAGTTAGATATAAACTTAGTAAAAATCAGCTACATGTAGAAGCTGGTGAGGGTCTTGTTCCACCTAGATGAAAAAGCTATGTTTTCTATTTTATAGGAGTGGCGATAAAGATACATAATGTTCAGAGTAAAAACAATAAAATATCAGGTGTCTTGGGGCTGCAGATTCAAGGGATGAGTGCTCAATACTGAAGGTTCTTTTAGGCAGCTTTACCTGATATAATGGATGTCATATTCAGGGTTCGTTTAGACTTCTTGGGAGCCAATGGACAGGAGATGCCATTGCAGCTTCCATCTGATGTTATGCTCTTAAATTCACAAATTGTCTTTCCTGTGTGGGATCATCAGACGAAAGGTCGCAGGGCGTGTGGACACCGTGGTGTCCTCTGACAGAAGCGTCCATCATGAAACAGGATTGCTTTTACTCAATAATCTATCCAAGTAGACTGAAAAGTCGAAAGTGGCCCCAGGAAAAGATACATTCACTTCCTAGTCCTCAAAACCAATAAATACTGCTTCACAGTGGCTATCATTTTATATGTCAAAAAATGTGATTAAGAATCTATAGCAAAGTTTTGGAGATTTTCCTGGATTAGTTGAGTGAACTTAAAATACAATAGCATCTATATTTACAAGAAAAGATAAAGTAGTTTTGAGACAGAAGAGAAGGAAAGAAAGAATTATGAGAGAGAGAATGGGGCTGCAATTGAGGGTAAGCCAACTGACACTTGATGCCAGCAGACCGTGAAAGAGATGGGAGGTTCTCTGGAGATATGGGAGGAAACATGGGTCTTCTGAGGCCTTGATTTATACTTCTCATCTACAAAAATATATGTTAGAAAATAAATTTCTATTGCTTTTGCCTGCTCACTTCACAGTAATTTGTTATAGCCACCCCCCAAAATGAATAAACTAAGAACTGGCTGAATATTACCAGAAGGCGATGAACTTGGATTGAGTAAAAGTGAGACATTTCCCTCAACTTAGATCTGATTTCCTAATCATGGGTGAAGGTTTTAGCTATCTCTTGTTTGGCAGCAGGTTTGTGTTGTTACAGCAGAGTTGAAAGGCTTTAGACTTATGGGGCAAAAGCTTAATGTGTTCCAAAATCTTTAATGTCTTCTGGTTCTCAAACTTTAAATTCTGCGCTGGCTCACTCTCTCTGCTGTATTCTCCAGTTGCACACATTCTCTCACATTCTGAACTGGAGGCAAGAAAGAAAAACTCTTAGATCTTGAACTGCAGTGTAGCCTAACATCGTAATTCCCAGGGGGAGGGGGGTGGATGCCGACTTTCATCTGAAGAAATGTATTCTTCAACTGCTAAGGGAAGTGTTTTTATCCCGTCTAAGTCCATATACCACGTGATCAATAGTAGTTCAATCTCTGGTAGGTTTTAAGGAGACAGGGTAGAAAATGTCTATTTTGTTTATAACATATTTACGGACTAAAGTAGATTAGGTCTCTGAAGAATGACTTGTTTTGTAATTCCCAGACACTGCACAGAGCTGGAATGGGTGTGTGGGGATGAGTAGGGAGTGATCTAAACTCACAGGCTGCCATGGCGAATCTTCACTCTCAAATTGAAAATGTTTGGAGTCAGCTAGGAACCACACCCCCTTCAGTACCCAGGAGACTGTTTTCATGGAGGGTTAGCTGAAGAGGGGAGACTCATACTAAGTGTGGGGAGCACCATCCCTTAGCTGGGTTGTGGGACTGAAGAAAAAAGACCTAAAGGAGAAGGCATGAACATTGGCCTTTTCTCTCTGTTTTCTAACAGAAAACTGCTTTACTGTCTGACTTACACTCCTCTGACCATGGCCTCCCTGCCGCGATGTTTTAAATCCTCATTCTTAGCCAAAACCAACCTTTCCTTGCCTAAGTGGCTTTGGTCAGTTATTTTTTTCTTCCAGTGTAGTTGGGGAAGTAATTAATACAAGCAAACAAACAAAATTCGGAGGGGTGGAGAGGGTAGCTTCGATCAGGATGTCCAGGGAATAGATAAATAAACTCATGAAAAAATACGGAAAATAAAGGAGTCTTTCAAAGAAAGGAGTATCTACAATGAGTTTTGATTTTTTTTTTTTTTTTTGCAAAGAATCATCTGCATCAGCACTGCCCAACCATTTATTTAATCGTAGAGTTGTAGTTGGTTCTCTGTAGATACTAATTTGATTTGATGATTTATTTTCAGATGTATGAAAGTTGTAGGTATCTAGTGAAAAATATGCCTTGAATTCTGAGGTCCTCCTGGGTTAGCAAAGCACTTTATCTTTCTTTTTCAAAAAATGTAGGCCATAGCAGTGAGACACAGCTCCGAGTTAGTCACATAAACTGGAGGAATGCGAAGCTTCCTCCATTCTATGGGGAGCAACCCCATCACACATGAAACAGAATCTTCACGGTAAAGTGACTGGGGTTGTACTTTCTGTACAGATTCCTTTTATTTGCCAGAGCTTAGCACGATATTGAGCATCTAACAGGGATATAAAACAAGCATCCACTGAGTTGATGCAAATAAGAAGAGCCTGAAGATAAAGAAAAAAAAAAAAGGATGTGACAGAATAAGGAATTAATTAGAAGTTATTTATAAGAAGGAATTGGATGAATGGTAGTGTTCTGGTAGAAACTAGAGGCTCTGATTCTTTAGTTCTTACTTATGTAAAAGAGAAGTGTCCTAGGTGACTGGGAAGACCATTGTAATTTTCAGTATTTAATATTCTTTCTATTTGCTTTTTGCATTTCCTGTCTAGAATGTAAACACTTCATGACAAGGAACTGTATTATTTTAAATATAGCAAGCACAATAGAAGACACACGTAGCCCAATTAATTTCATAAATGATTGAATCTGGGAGTAGTTTGACTTTACTTACTGGTGTGGAAGAAGTAGAAACTGTTAGAATAATTGGCTTGGCTTTGTTATTGCCAGTTTCTTCAGACTTAACGTAAAAATCCCTCAACAATGAGGAAAATGATTATTTACTTATTTTCATCCCTTTATAACAGTTTTAAAATATGTATTTGTATTTAATGTATTTATTATGAAATCATAATATCCATGTGAAACTATCTGAGAACTGAAGTGAAAGAGGATGCCTAGGAGAATACAGGTGATGGATTTTCCGTGTCACAGAGTTCATTCTTTTACCATTTAACATGCAGAGTTTCCCCAGACTCAGTAACTATTAACACAATATAAGAAACAGATGTCTACCCAAAGTTGCCTATGTGTATATCTGCCTATGTTCCTATGAGATATCTTTTTACAAATATGCTTTTATTTTCATGCATATCGGGCTTATTAGATACAACATTAGTCTCCCACATGAATTTTCTCCATTCCAAAGAGAATTTCAATGCATTGTTTTGAAAATGAAAGAGTCCAGTAGCAGCTCTTCACTCGCGTTGACTTAGGTAGAAACCCATAGAAAGTGCTGAGGACTTTATGTGGCTCTCGTTGCCAAGGCAACACTATTTTTTTGTTGTTTCCATTAAAAGATGCAGATTTTATTTTTGAAGCCCAGTTCTCAGGTACAGAAGAAGCAGTTACAATATCAAAAAAAAAAAAAAAAAGTATGAAAGCAGATAGACTTTAAGAAAATATTTTTAAAAGCCATTAAAAACAAACCTTAAAATAGCCTTTCCAATTTTAAAGGTTTCTTCCCAAATGCTGCTGCAGTTTTTGTTCCCTTGAAATACTTATAAACTACAAACACCCGAAAACTTTTTCAAATGTTATGCATTAAACCATGTTTTCCCCAATACTTAATAATTATAACCATAAACTTCATTAAAAACATTTGAATCTGGAATAATTCAAGGTATGTCCCATTTTTAAAAATGGAGTTTAATGAGCTAAGGGAAGTTGAAATCCAAAAAGATGAATTTTCAGTCCGTAGCAAATAGGTACACAGAGCAGAAAGAAGGTTTATACTTAGATGCAAGGTAGTTAAAATGCAGAATCCTGACTTATGCCTGTAATTCTACACTTGGTGATTGCAGGCATCATGAGACAAAAAAGGGAGGGTCAAAAATTCAGAGTCATACTAATCTATAGGAAGCCTACATTGACAGGAAGCCAGCCTAGGCTGTGTGAGATGCTGTTTCACTAACACAACTCAATACAATGCACTGTCACACAATGCAACACAGCACAACATAGCCGAACCCAACCCAACACAGCACAACACAGCTCAATAGAATATCACCATGAACCAGAGTTGGTAAGACACATGTGAGTTGTGGCTGTTGGTCCCACCTACCTATTCTCTCTGTGAGTCAGGCTGATGTGTTTCAGACTGTTTTTTTCATCTTAAATTAGACATGAAAAACACGGTCATTAAGTTATTTTTAGGCATATATGTTTGGAGACTTGTGAATGAATAACATTCATGGTCAGCTAGATTTTAGAAATGATAACTGAAATATTCTGTGATGTTTATAATGTGACAGCTATATTTTCCCCTATATAGGAATTCACTTAAATCACCACAAGAATATTGTTCAGGTAAGCATAAACGCTTTGTTTGTGTAAGGGAACACACTGAGGAGTTAAGTCAACTGGTCAAGTTCATGAAGCATCTAATGAGTCAAACCAGACTAGACAGCCTTAGCTTGTTCTAGAGTCAAGTAGTCTTTTAAACTATATTTCCTCTTAAAGTTAATGGATTTCTGGTCCAGAAGATTCTCTATTGCTTAGATATGTCAAAGTTTGTGTGTGTTTCTAGAGTAGAAATATGCTTTGCAAAGTGTCTCAAGTGCATTAACAACTAAACATAATTTTGAAAGGGTTTCCCCCCCCCCCCGGGGGAACTTTAATTTGTGAAGCCCTGAGTTACTCATCCATGGATATCTTATGATGACCCCAAGGTTCTAGACAGAGAAGGGCATACCCTCCAGAACTCGAAAATAGTTGCTAATAACATGCATTTTGTTGAGAAATTTTTGTATTGTATGTTTAACAATTTTCTTTTATTCACATTAAATCCCAATCACAAGTGCTTCTCTCCACTCTTTCCAATCTCATTCTGACTAATCCCTCCCCAAATGTTCCCTCTCCTTGTCCTTAGAGATGAGGAGCCCCCAATCGGTACCCTCCATCCTGGGACACTAGTCCCAACAGGATTAGGCACATCCACTTAAAATTGAGAAAACAAGAGACACTGAAACTTATAGAGGAGAAAGTAGGGAAAAGCCTCGAAGACATGGGTACAGGGGAAAAATTCCTGAATAGAACAGCAATCGCTTGTGCTGTAAGATCGAGAATCAATAAATGGGACCTCATAAAATTGCAAAGCTTCTGCAAAGCAAAAGACACCGTCAATAAGACAAAAAGGCCACCAACAGATTGGGAAAGGATCTTTACCTATCCCAAATCGGATAGGGGACTAATATCCAATATATATATAAAGAACTCAAGAAGGTGGACTCCAGAAAATCAAATAACCCCATTAAAAAATGGGGCTCAGAGCTGAACAAAGAATTCTCACCTGAGGAATACTGAATGACTGAGAAGCACCTGAAAGAATGTTCAACATCCTTAATCATCAGGGAAATGCGAATCAAAACAACCCTGAGATTCCACTTCACTCCAGTCAGAATGGCTAAGATAAAAAATTCAGGTGACAGCAGATGCTGGCGAGGATGTGGAGAAAGGGGAACACTACTCCATTGTTGGTGGGATTGCAAGCTTGTACAACCACTCTGGAAATCAGTCTGGCGGTTCCTCAGAAAATTGGACATAGTACTACCGGAGGATCCAGCAATACCTCTCCTGGGCATATATCCAGAAGATGTCCCAACCGGTAAGAAGGACACATGCTCCACTATGTTCATAGCAGCCTTATTTATAATAGCCAGAAGCTGGAAAGAACCCAGATGCCCCTCAACAGAGGAATGGATACAGAAAATGTGGTACATTTACACAATGGAATACTACTCAGCTATTAAAAAAATGAATTTATGAAATTCCTAGGCAAATGGATGGACCTGGAGGGCATCATCCTGAGTGAGGTAACCCAATCACAAAGGAACTCACACAATATGTACTCACTGATAAGTGGATATTAGCCCAGAAACTTAGGATACCCAAGATATAAGATACAACTTGCTAAACGCATGAAATTCAAGAAGAAGGAAGACCAAAGTGTGGACACTTTACCCCTTCCTAGAAATTGGAACAAAACACCCATGGAAGGAGTTACAGAGACAACATTTGGAGCTGTGACAAAAAGATGGACCATCTAGTGATTGCCATATACAGGGATCCATCCCATAATTAGCTTCCAAATGCTGACACCTTTGCACACACTAGCAAAATTTTGCTGAAAGGACCCAGATATAGCTTTTTCTTGTGAGACTATGCCGGGGCCTAGCAAACACAGAAGTGGATGCTCACAGTCAGCTATTGGATGGATCACACAGTCCCCAAGGCAGGAGCTAGAGATATTACCCAAGGAGCTAAAGGGAACTGCAACCCTATAGGTGGAACAACAATATGAACTAACCAGTACCCCGGAGCTCTTGTCTCTATGTGCATATGCATCAAAAGATGGCCTAGTCGGCCATCACTGCAAAGAGAGGCCCATTGGACTTGCCAACTTTAGATGCCCCAGTACAGGGGAACGCCAGGGCCAAAAAGGGGGAGTGGGTGGGTAGGGGGTTGGGGGGTGGATATGGGGGACCTTTGGGATAGCATTGAAAATGTAAACGAGGAAAATACCTAATAAAAAAAATTTTAAAAAAAATTGAGATAAAGCTTGTGCTGTGACTGTGGTGCCTAAAACCCAAATAGAAGCCATGTGAGCACAGTGGCCTATGTGTAAACTCAGTATCCCAGGAAGTAGGGACCATTGGTGTCAGGATAAACCGGCTAGCCAGATTAGCTGAATACCCTAGTTACGTGTAGTGCCTGGTGGAGAAAAGGGTTTATTTGTCTTATACATCCACATCATTGCTAATCATTGAGTGAAGTCAGGATAGGCACCCAAATAGACCAGGAACCTGGAAACTGGTACAGAGGCCATGGAGGAGTGCTGTTTGATGGCTAGCTTTCCTCAGCTTTTTCTCTCTGTTTTCTCATAGAACCCAGGACCACCAGCTATGGGATGGCACCACCCACAATGGTTGGTCCTTCACACATCAATCACTACTAAGAAATATCCTATCCGGTTGTCTGTAGCTTGATCTTTCTGAGGAATTTTCTCAATCGAGGTTTTATCCTCTCTGATGAGAATAAATTGTATCAACTTAAAGTAAAACTGGCCAGCATACTTATTCAGAGAGCTCAGATTCCAGTGAGAGAGATTTTGCCTCTCAGAGAGTTAGTTATTTGATATGAACCTTTGGCGACCACGTACATATACACACAAGTACATTCACACACATGTGTGCTTATCACCCATGTATATGCGTGCTTGTACCAGACTTTTGGAAAATAATTAAAAAATTTGCAATTTTATAAAGAAAGTATGATTTTCTTGCCCTAATTTTTTTTTAGCAATTGCTACCTAAAATTTGTTCAGAAAATATTATCTACTCACTAACTTCTATGAATGCAAATCTTCCAGAACTCCTTCATCTACTAGCTGCCTAGACTCAACAAAAAAATGCACCCATGAAGTTTCAACAGTATGTTTGCCTGGAGAATGCACTTTTGCTAATACATAAACACCTCGTTACAAAGGTACCTGAATTATGTATGCCTATGTATATGGGAAGGTTTTCAATATTCTGTGATATTGCTGCTGAAGAGATTTAAGTTATTTTGAAAAGAAATGAGACTTCACATGGGAAACACTTGACTAAAGAATTCAGGTGTGTTCCTGGGCTCTCATGCAAGTGACTGTTCATCTTAACTTGAAGCCAAGTGTAATAGAGAATTTTATAATCGCCTTCTCTTACTCAATGTCTTTCCTTTCTGTGCCCCATTTATACTGTCTGCTGCCCTACTCCTTCACTGTCACCATCCCGTGCATCTTAGGACACTATTTGAGGGGAATGTACTCAGTAATGTTTATTGACCTAATCCATCCTCATCAGCATCGTCATATTCCCTTTAAGAAGACATATGTGGGGTTGCTGAGTTAGGGAAAACAGATGAGCCTAGACTATGAGATATAATTGTTCTGTCGAGGACACCCCTATCACACATTGATTTTAAATAATACTGAAATCAGCGCTATCTCTCATACCAAGGGTGTTTGAGTTATTTCCTCTTTATGTATTTGAGAGGGGCTCACTAGAGTTTTAGGAGGAGGCAAAAATTCCGGTTCTGTTTGTATATTCACAATATTTTCCATTTATTTCACATCAAATACAATAATAAACAGTATTTTAACATTAGTCACATTATTATTTCATTTCCACCGCTAAAGTGTGTAGTGGTTTGGGCTTAATGTTGCTTGTATTCTAATGTCAATTCGGGTTCTCCAAATTGTTTTTCATGAGAGAGTCCCCAGGTAAGATACTGGAGGGATCCTACCCCCACTTGCTTCTGATCAGTAAATAAGGATGCCAGTTTCCAATGGCTGTGAAGGGCAGACAGAGGTTGAACTTTATGATTCCTGGGCTTGGAACTGGGAGGAGGAAGTGGAAGGTCCGCCATGCCGGGAGAGTATGAAGGAGAGGAGAGATGGCATGCCTGAGAAGAGTGCAGGAGAGAGAGGCATGGCCGCCATGTGAAGGAGCCAGGAGAACACGGCCCAGGGCACAGCCCAGTTGGGAAGCCCTCTGGGTCCAGAGCAGCCAAGATAGAATATAGAGTTTAGTAAGTAATAACTCAGAATTACTGGCGGGAAGTCAGTTAACTGCGTGGAGGTTAGGCAGTGGCTCAGCTATTGAGCTGTTTAAGGCATGTCAAAATATAAAGTCTGCGTGTGTGTCTTTCATTCAGGAATATAAACCACTGAGGTGGGTAGTGTACCCACTGCCAGGAATTATGTAATAAATATTAATTCTACCAAGGCTGAATTTCAGAAAGTCCTGAACAATGGTTTATATTATTTGGACATGTAGAACCACAAGCTCTGTTCCTGAAACAGAGTCAAGCTCTTTGTGAAGACTGTCAGGTTTTCAGTGTTAGAAGTGAGCCTTATATTGGAACCACCCTTTCCTTACGTGCTCAACACAAAAGTTGAAGGTTGAATATGAAATCAAACCATAACTCTCTTAATACATTTGTTATATGTTCGCCGATAGCATACGTTTCCAAACTCGTAGCTTGTGGAACTCTGAAGTAAGAGTTTCTACTCAAAATATACTTGCAAATACAAACAATTTAAAAATAATTTCTGTACTATATAATTATGCTCAAAACCATGGCTAAGGAAGTCTTCGGCCCTAGGAAAGAACCTATTGATGTTTTCCTAACTGGTCATGTACTTAATGCCTTTTATAAATATTTATGCTTATATTCATAGATTTGTGTTAATTTCACCCTTGGTGAGAAAAACTTCCTCCTGCTCATGAAGAGACTCAAGACTGTTGAAAATGCTGAAAATAATTGACAGAGTGCTCAACCAAAGCAAGGGTATTCATATCAACCCCACAACCCTCACCCGCAACCCAAGAAATACCATAGAAGGGGGACCAGAGAGGATGTAAATGATGCTCAGCAATGCTGCAGAATTCTGGCTTCTGGATATGATGTGGCTTTAGCAGAAATGAATTCATAGCATCTATGCTTATCGGCACAAAATGAAGCTAGTTAAAAATCTCATGACGTAGCCCTTTTAGGAGAAAACCCTTTTAATTTCTGCACAGATGCATAGACTTCATCATAATATTTTTATAAATAGTTGGTTTTGGTGTTCCTGTTCTCTCTTACCTTTATATTCTATCCCCACCAGAACCTTCTCTGCCATCATCTCACTCCTATTGTGTTATTTCTCACACCATCTAGCTTCCTTTTTCTTATCTGACCTATTTCACCCTTACACCACCCCACCCCACCCCCTGCCCGCCCCTGTTCTCCTTTAGAAGCAAGTAAAATATTTACTCTGGTTTGCTTTGCTTTCCATTCTAAAGATCTGATTATTTCAAGCATTTTTGTTATTGGAGGGTGAAATGCCTCAGTGTTTCTGACAATTTGCTTTCCTCTTCCAGGATCACCAGTTCTGAGTTCTCCCATTCCTACAGGCATCCCATGCTTATCTTCTACCTTCGAAAAAAATTACAATTATTTTTAATTAGGTAAAAAATTTGTAAAGCATCATCTATTTTTATTTGATTTATTATAATAATGTTAAAGAAATTATCTTTAAGTAGGTACACTATCTCAGTATGGAGAGGTGGGGCTTCTAATGTCTAACTATTAGCTGAGGAGGTATTGGTAGTTGATGGCTGCTGAGGGAGGGAGAGTCAACGGATGGGCATTGATATGTTTCCCATCATGTGGTAGATGACTCCAGCCTATGTGCCTATCGGCAGCACTTAGCGGATTCAGAGGGATATTTATAAATAAGAGAAGGGATGAAGTTGAGAAAGAGATGAGTTGAGGAAGCAGGCAAGTTGAAGGGAAAAGCTGGAGGAAATAGATATGACCAAGATACATAGATGGTATTTTCAAACAAAGTTTTGATCAAAAGTATAAAATTCAAAGAAAGAGGCTTTGATGAAACAGAAGTTTTTCTTTTACTTCTTACAAATATCATCTGTTTGAGAATGGATGCGCAGACCTTGTTATATTCTATTAACTCCAGAAGAAAATGAACTGTGTCATTGTGCTATAGTAATGTCCCAAAACATTGGTTTGTTTGAAGATGAAAATCAAAAGCATGTCAGCACTCATGCTGTAGACTATGGGAGAAACTTGGCTGAATCGAGACAGCTCACTCAACTTTGAACTTCTCAATTGAATAAGAAATCCAGGTAGCAGGGGACTCAAATTTCAGGATAAGTAAGAGAAAAAAAAATAATTCTAAAATGTTTGGCCACTCGTCTATGTCTATGACCGACAATTGGCTGTATGGCAACATTAAACTTTTCCAGATAATCTTTATTTATTTATTTATTTATTTATTTGTTTTTTATTATTAGGTATTTTCCTCGTTTACATTTTCAATGCTATCCCAAAGGTCCCCCATACCCACCCCCCCAATCCCCTACCCACCCACTCCCCCTTTTTGGCCCTGGCATTCCCCTGTACTGGGGCATATAAAGTTTGCAAGTACAATGGGCCTCTCTTTGCAGTGATGGCTGACTAGGCCATCTTTTGATACATATGCAGCTAGAGTTAAGAGCTCCGGGGTACTGGTTAGTTCATAATTTTGTTCCACCTATAGGGTTGCAGATCCCTTTAGCTCCTTGAGTACTTTCTCTAGCTCCTCCATTGGGGGCCCTGTGATCCATCCAATAGCTGACTGTGAGCATCCACTTCTGTGTTTGCTAGGCCCCGGCATAGTCTCACAAGAGAGAGCTATATCTGGGTCCTTTCAGCAAAATCTTGTTAGTGTATGCAATGGTGTCAGCATTTGGAAGCTGATTATGGGATGGATCCCTGCATATGGCAATCACTAGATGGTCCATCCTTTCGTCACAGCTCCAAATTTTGTCTCTGGAAATCAGTCTGGCGGTTCCTCAGAAAATTGGACATAGTACTACCGGAGGATCCCGCAATACCTCTCCTGGGCATATATCCAGAAGATGTCCCAACCGGTAAGAAGAACACATCCTCCACTATGTTCATAGCAGCCTTGTTTATAATAGCCAGAACCTGGAAAGAACCCAGATGCCCCTAAACAGAGGAATGGATACAGAAAATGTGGTACATTTACACAATGGAATACTACTCAGCTATTAAAAAATGAATTTATGAAATTCCTAGGCAAATGGATGGACCTGGAGGGTATCATCCTGAGTGAAGTAACCCAATCACAAAGGAACTCGCACAATATGTACTCACTGATAAGTGGATATTAGCCCAGAAACTTAGGATACCCAAGATATAAGATACAACTTGCCAAACGCATGAAATTCAAGAAGAACGAAGACCAAAGTGTGGACACTTTACCCTTTCTTAGAAATGGGAACAGATAATCTTTTTCAAAGCTCACAGTAACAATCCAGTGCTAGCAGACAGCTCCCATACACCAGCACTGGGCAGAGGACATTGAAGAGGGCCGTAGTAACAGACCACAGAGCACTGTTCCTCAAAATACGTGATGACTGCGCAGGAACTGACTGTTCTCTGCAACACACACTGGAGGAGATAGTCTTGATCCAAATTATTATTTTTATTCCTTCATACAGCTCTCTAGAAATTAAATTCATCAGAGCTGTTTTGTTGACATTGTCAGCGACTAACCCATTAAGCGCATCATCATTTTAAGGCAGTCAACTTTTAAGTGAAAATTAATCTTGGTTTTCTTGTTTAGAGTCAATTAACTTTATACAGAGATATTTGGATCCTGATGTCATTTATTAGGATCCATCATCAGTCCTTCCCTTTGGTGAATTTGCATTAACGTCCTATCTGAGGCATGCATGTCTGATAGGATATTAGGTGATGCATAAGGGAAAGAATGTTTTTATGAATTAAATTAGATACTAATAACACTCTGCCAAATTGGCTTAAATCTCAAGTAAGCTACTAGTGAAGCTTATAACTTTATGAATGATCCTGAAATAAGGAGATTCTTTTGCTTAATAAAGTTGAAGAAATTAGTTTCTTCCTTACACCTTATAATAATGCTCAAAACTCCAAAAGGAATAATAGTTTGAATTAATAGGGAAGGTATAGTAGAATATGCAACACATTGAGTTATGTATTTTATGATGATGAGCAATAGAAGAAAAGCCGTTATAAACACATTAGTTCTGAGTTGCTCATAAACTAGGATCAGATAAGGGGTTGAGTCATCAATCTGGTAAGGGAATTATTACAACATGAGAGAAAGAATTTTCGATAGAACAATAGCCTTACATATGTAATGGATAGAAATGTCATACCTTCTGTTGGTCTCTAATTAAAAAAAAAAAAAAAAACATCTTGCCACCTCCAAGCCAATCTTCTCCATTTAAACACTGATGTTTAGACTTGGTGGTAGGATTTTCATAAACTCCACCAGACTTCTAAGTCTGACATACATCCCCAGTTTGAGTAAATGACCTATTTTGGTGATACATATTAATATTGTCTGTCTTTTTAATGATCTATATCTTGCAATCTATATGTAGAGTTAAATCTTCAATCAGAGAATTTAAATTTTATTTTATATTTTATGTGATAACTTAGTTCCATAATGGGTGTTTGTTTGTTTATAAAGGAGACCAGGCATTCATCTGGTACAGTCTCCCTTTTTTCTCCTCTCTTCTCTTCTTCTCTTCTCTTCTCTTCTCTTCTCTCCTCTCCTCTCCTCCCCTCCCCTCCCCTCCCCTCCCCTCCCCTCCCCTCCCCTCCTCTCCTCTCCCTGCCACCACCCTGCTCTCAAATTCCCCTACACTGGGGCATTGAGCCTTCACAGGACCAAGGGCATTTCCTTCCATTGATGCCCAACAAGGCCATCCTCTGCTACATATGTGGCTGGAGCCATAGGTCCCTCCATGTGTGGTGGTTTAGTCCCTGGGAGCTCTGGGGGATCTGGTTGGTTGATATTGGTGTTCTTTCTATGTGGTTGAAAACCTCTTCAGCTCCTTCAGTCCTTCTCCTAACTCCTCCTTTGGGGTCCCAGTGCTAAATCCAATGATTGGCTGTGAGCATCCACCTCTGTATTTACCAGGCTCTGACAGAGTCTCTCAGGAGACAGCTACATCAGGTTCCTGTCAACATGTACTTCTTGACATCTGCAATAGTGTCTGCATTTGGTGACTGTATATGGGATGGATCTCTAGGTGGGGCAGTCTATGGACGATGGCCTTTCCTTCAGTCTCTGCTCCACACTTTGTCTCCATATTTGTTTCTCTGTGTATTTTGTTTTACATTCTAAGACAGACCAAAGCACGCACACTTTGGTCTTCCTTCTTCTTGAGCTGCATGTGGTCTGTGAATTTTATCTTTGAGTATTCTGAGCTTTTGGTCTAATATCCACTTATGAGTTGGTGCATACAATGTGTGTTCTTTTGTGGTTGGGTTACCTCACTCAGTATGATATTTTCTAGTTCTATCCATTCTTTTAAACATTTTACAATAATAATATTGTTTATTTTTCTCCATGTTCTTGCTGCAATCTCCATCTTCATTCCTTACCTCGTTTTCTTCACAGTTTTCTGTACTGGTTAGGGTAAGACACTACACAAACATAATTTTTATTCCTTTCTTGCCCATATATTTCAAATTCAATCCTTCATTCTACTCCAACAGGTAAATAATAGTTTTAGTTTGTTCTTTATCTGGACAGAATCTAATTTTATAGAAATTAGCACTTATATTAGCATCTTCTTCATGCCTCTTCTATCTTACATGAAAACCACAGGGAATAGACACCCCTTTGTGCCTTACATTTTCTCCTTCCAGTATATGCTGACAATTATGTGATTCTCCATTTCATTATTTACACAACGTATGGTTCTTGTGTGAATATTATACTTTTTTAACAAAGATTTTTTTTCTATAGGTATTTAAGCTGTTTCCACATGTTTTCATTTAGGAGAAATGCTGAAATAAATAAGCTTCTGTTTATGCCAAGGTATAGCTTCAGGGTGGATTATGAAAAGTGAAATTGCTGGATCAAAATATTAAGACATGAATACATTTTTTTGTGTGCATTGCCATGTTTCTAGCTAAATGGGATTGTGCCATTCAGCCCCTCTCAAGGAATTATGTCTTTTATCACAGCCTTATGTACAGAATGTATTGTCATATTCTTTTAAATTTTTTGTGAGTATTATGGGTAAGAAATAATGCTTCTCGGCTACTCTAATTTGTATTTCCTTAAACATGAATGATTATGAACATATTGATGTATGTCTATTACTTATATGTTTATTTCAAATATAGATGACTTATTGCTACCTTTCTCCTTTTACATGTTCTACATTATTTTTTCTCAATTCTGAAGAATTTTAAAAAGTTAACACAAGTGTATCATTTCCTTTGTCCATTTTCCTTCTTCTGATGCTATTCCTCATGGGTCCCATGCACTCCCTCGCAAATTCATGGATTTTTTCCCCTTTATCGTTATATATATATATATATATATGTACACATGCATAGATATATAGATACATTTTTTCAGTGTGTATAGTGTTGCTTTCTGTATATGATATAAGGGATGGCCATTTGGAGTGGGATAAACAGGAGTCTCATCCTGGCAATATTAATTCTTTTTCAGTAGTCTTCAGCCACTTGTAGCTCTTTGTCTAGGCAAGGGGCTTTATTTCTAGGTGAGCATATCTATTGGTGTTGTGATTGTTCAGGTCCTGTTTAGGCGGAAATCTTGTTGATGTATTATGAGTGTAGCTTACCTGCAATGTCAAGAAATCAAGAACTCCAAGGAAGCATGCTGATTCTCTGGTTCTTATCAATTATCTGCCCCTCTTCTGGCATGTTCCCTCTGCTTTAGGTGCAGGTGCTGTGTTATAGATTACTTCATTACACCTTATGTTCAGTTGTTCTTGGTATCATTACCAGTTGTGTGTTTTTATAATCATTTATATTTGCTACAAAGAAAAACTTCTTTAATATATGGTGGGAGCTCCATGAATCTGTGGGTATAAGGATAAATATTTATAATCCAAATTATGAATTATGATGGTTTAGTGATATAGCAGTGGATGCTTCTGTATGAACAATGCCTTCATTAGTCCTAGGATATTGGATAGGTTTCCAGATCCAGGCATGACTTTTCTCTGCTTGGGAGGACTTGAAGTTCATTTAGAGAGATAGTGGCTATCTTCAAGGTATGAGTACAAGTTGGGACTCTAGGAATGCCTTGACATGTTGGTGATTGTTCTAGTTCATAGGCTTCACAGTTGGACAGGACTGTTGAATTATTTCTTACCTTGGCAGCTTTACATTATTTTTAGAACCATGAAAGCTGGTAATCAGGGAGGAGGCTTTCAAGTTAGATCCACCTTGAATCTTCGAGTCATTTTTCTGAAGTGCACTGAGTCTTCAGCAACAGGGGCTTACCTTCACCTTTGAGAAGCAACCAAGTGTAGCAGCAATAGCATATATTGCTTGGAAATCCTCTGACCAAAAACTTGTATGGGTTTTCATGCAAAGTATTGAGGGATTTGTTAGTATATAGCTGTTATTGGAAGCCTTGTTAACCTAAGTAAAATTTAAAGTAGAAAGCAGTGAAGGTGAACACTCAGAAGTTAGAAGAACAGTAGTTTGAACTGAAAATATGTAAACACCTACATTGAACCTCAAATAGACTAGAAAAGTTCTTGATATAGAAAGGACATAGCAAATGACATCCAAAGATGATTATATATGCATGTATGTGTGTTTGTCTGTGTTTGGCTATATATATTTGCTTGCAGCTGTGTGCACTTGTGTTTATTTGAGGAACCAGAGGTGGGCATTAAATCTCACATATCCTTACTTATCCAGTGTTTTGTTTAGACTCTTGGAGAATTACACACATATAATATGTTTTGATCAACTCCACTCCTTATTCCCTCCCTTCAGCTTCTCCCTTATTAACCCTCTAACTTTTCTATCCCAACTACATGTACCCTTTTTATTGTAAATTGATTAAGTCCACTTAGTGCTACCTGTATGTATATTTATGTCAAGATTGGCTTGGCCAGGAGTGCTCCATCTCTGAAGAAAACCAACTCTTCCTCCCCAACAGTTGTCAACTGCCAGTAGCTCCTCAGGAAGATGCGAATTCTCAGATCCCCACTCAGGAATCCCATGATGGGCTTGTGGATATCTTGATCTTGTGTAGGTCTTGTGCATTCAGTCATAGCCATGGTAAACTCATATGTGGTATGGTACTACTATGCTCTACATATACTGTTTTGCTGAAGGTGTCCAATAATATAGCTCACAAACCATTTAAATTTGTTGAGAGCTATAATTTTAAAGTTTTGCTAATCCTCTTTTATTTGTTTAAAATTACTATTTCCACAACTATGTCTCCCCACTCTCTTATAACATGTTTTTTTCCATTAGGGTATCTCCAAGTGCAGCAAATACACAGCCTCTCCTCTTAATCACCACCATTAAGCTGTATTTATGATTCACTCTTGGTGATACTATTTGGTATACTTTTGTGCCTCCTAACACAGATTTTCATAGTATATATTCTTTGTTTTGTAACATTAACTGTGCTTTCAAATTAAAATATGTATTTCAGGAATCTGGATTATGCTTGGGTTAAATCTTCGCATTGCTCTGTGTCTCTGTCTTTGTGTCTCTATGTCTCTGTCTCTGTGTCTCTCTGTCTCTCTCTCTGTCTCTGTCTCTCTCTGTCTGTCTCTCTCTCTGTCTCTCTCTCTGTCTCTCTCTGCCTTTGTCTATGTTCTAATTACTATCTGTATCCCCTAGCTAAGAGATGTCTTTCTGCATATTGCATCTGTTAGTCTGTTAAAATTTCTTTTTCCTCATGTCTGGGTACATTTGTAAAGAATGGCTCACTGGGATGTTCTTTCAGAATTTCCTGGCAATAGTTTTGAAGCTCATAGATGATATAGGATTCAACATTCCTTGGCATTTGTGATACAATAATAGTCAGGCAACACAGTCAAATCTCTCTGCATACATTATAAGGGTTACATTTATATTGATTATTCTACTAATTTTTTCATATTAGAATTATATGTCACTGTATTGTAATACTAAATATTGTAACCCAAGGTCTTGCCTCAGGATGAATGAGTTCTCACCTATGTCAGTTTTTGTTGTACAAACCTTGCTCCTTAATTTAAAACTATTGGTTGAGTAAGGATGCCTACAGCCCGTAGCTGGGCAGAAGAGTTAAGTGGAGCTTCAGTTCCTAGGCTTTGGGTCTCAGGCAGAGGCAGAGACTCAGAGGAAGTGAGAGAAGAGGAAGGAGGAAGAAGGAAGAAGGGAGAAGGAAATAGGTAGATCAGGAGTAGGTGGATCATGAGCATATGGCCATGAGGTTCAGCCAGTTGGAGTAGGATAGGCCCAGGCAGAACATGGCAAGTGATATCTCAGGATTATTGACAGAGAAGTAGACAAAAAATCATAGAAGGTTGATACTTTAAACCCAGATCTAATGATTTAAGGCTTATTATAATATATAAAGGTTTCATTCTTTTATTTTGAAGTAATACTGCAACATGTCAGTACTCTGTTTATCATTAAACAGAAACAAAATTGTTTTTAGACAATTTTGGACACGTACTTCGCATTCTTGGCCCCATTTCCCTACCACCTCATCAGCTCCCACTTCCTTCCCCCCAAAAAAATCTCTTTTTCATAGTCTCACATTCATGACTATTGGTTTTGTTTTGCAACTTACTAGGATTAATCAAGGCTGTCCTTGTGACCATAAGTAAAGAATGTCTGCTGTGAGCTCACTAGTAGACACACAACTGATGGCAATAGTTTTCCCCTTTCCCAGATTCTACCAATAGTTCATAGGGAAAGGACAGGAATCTTCCTCTCTCATTGTTCATCTTCCATAGGACCAGTCTTATGTAGGCTCAGTGCAGGCCATGAGCCATTGAGAGTTTATAATTGTAATATGTGTATGTAGTCTAGAAAACAGTGTTTCTTAGCCCCTCACACTATCTTCCAATGTAGTACTCAACTTCCCAAATATTCAACAGCTGATAAAAAAAAAAAAAGGTCAAATAAGGGAAGTAGCTTGCTGGTCATAGTCACCTTTCTAGAACACACACAAGTTTTATCATGTTTCCCTGGAATAGAATCCTGTTGCAGATCATAAAATAATGGAAGGTTTGAGGTGACGGTAGCAGTGACTATCACTCTTCACATCACTTCAATGGGATTATCCTTATGCCAATGTAGCCACCGAGGGTTTTGCCTAGTGGACTGGGGACAATGGGTGCTGTCCTGTACTGGCATCACCTGCCAGATGCTTTGCATGTGTTTCTTAGAGTAGTGTGGTCTACCTAGAGGAAATATTATAAACAGCAGAAAAGTTTCTAGGCACTATCCAAAATGTACTCTACCCACCTATAGTCTTGGAATGAGGGTATTAGGGATGAGTTACAGATATTTTAGCATTTTACATTTTAATAAATTTACATAGCCACAAGCAGTTAGTAGCTCACCTTGGAAAACACTTTTTTTTTTCTTTTTCAGAGCAAGCTTTATAGATTTATCAGCCCAATTCCTTTGATGTTTGTAGTAAAGTCAAGGGACTGTCTTTTTCTTGCTGGAGGAAAATCAGTCACATGCCCACCTTTTGCAGATTTTGTTCTATGCTGGCAATCAAACTCTCTTAAATACAAGAGAAATAGGAAATGATTTCATTGTAGGTGCTTTAGTTAGCTTACTGAGTTAGTTTACTGTCCTTACTCTTTAAGGCATAATCATGACTAGGGACTCTGCCTACTTCAGATCTTGAATTAAGAGTTTCTCTGTTGGCATCATGTTTTACTACGGTCTTAGTTGGAAGGCAAGCAGTTATCTTCTCTCCTTGGCCAGGCTGCCTCCAAATCCATCAGGGCATATTACAGGGAAGTGGCTTTTCCCCTCACGCTGGCTAGATTTATGTCAACTCAACACAAGCTAGAATCATTTTAGAAGAGGGAGCCTCGATTGAGAACATATCCCTACCACATCAGCCTGTGGATGATCACACCAGATTCTGCTTCCAGAATTTTCACCTTGAATTTATGCCCTGATTTTCCTTGAATGATGACTACAGGTTGTCAGGTGAGAGAAACCGTTTTCTCCTCAAGTCGCTTTTGTCAGAGTGGTTCCTCACAGCAAGAGGAGCTCTAAGACACTTTACCTGGCAGGAAACACTTTGTCAATGTCTGCTTAGGTCTGGCCTGGATAGTTCTGTCTTTCTTCTTGTCAATACATCTGAGTATATCCACATGGAGTATAGAAGAGAAGTTTGCGTATGCAATGCAGTGGATCTGTGTTTCTTTAACATTGGTTGGCTGAGATAATCGATTCCAGTCTGGAAACATGGGAATGGATTTCTATTTCTTTATGTAGTGCTAGCTTGTGGCTTCCTATGTTTACACACATCAGAAGAGGTCAAGAGAGTCCAGTATCTGACATTTTATTTCTACCAAATCTTTTAAGCCTCAGCTATAATGGGCTCAATAAACAAGTCCTTGTAAAAACAGATGGCAATCTTAGTAATGACTCTACAGCCACATGGCATAGCTTATCTGGGATGCATACACCACTTAAAATACTTCTTTTTTTTTTTTTTTTTTAGGCAGCCATTTTTATACTACCTAGGATATTGTGTAGTTGAAATAAAGAAGATACACTTACTGAGCTTGACAAAAATGAAAATCTATTGTTTCAAATAAGCAAAACTCATGAAAGCCAGGCATTTGTGGACCATGGGATGAATGCTATAAGGACCCTGTCTTCATTTTTCATTTCTATTTTTCTCTCCTTAACACCTTCATTTGCTTAAATTGGTTTTCTCAACAAGGCTGTCAGTTCACAGAGATTCATGTTTTTCAACTCTGTTGCTATAGAGAAAACATCCTTTGTAAGTAATTTGAAAATTCCTTACAAAGTACTTTTCTTGACCAGTTTGACCCTCATCCTACACAAATCTTCTGTGATTCCAGAGAGGGCAGCTCTACCTGAAGCTATCTATTTTTAGTGGGAAGACGTATGTCTCATTTTTAAAATGTTCTTAAAGGACTAACCCCAAAGAGGTATTTCCAGTGCAACCACAGATGTAGCATCTTTTGGGCCTTTACCCTTCCGTTAGTCCCAGCTCTAATGACAAGAATGGATTTAGGATAAAACACAACCTGTGTCACTTATTTACTTAAAATATCCCTACTGGAGTTTTTCCAGAAGTCCTGAAGCAATATTTTTAAAATATTCCTTCAAAGTCAAATAAGTTATAAAAAAAATGCTTCTTTTTTAAAAGCATTTTATTTACTTACATTTCAAATGTTGACCCTCTTTCTGCCCCCCTCACCATGATGTCTTCACCCGATCTCCCCCCCCCTCCACTATAAGAGGGTCCTCCCCCACCCACCCACTCACCCCTCTAGCATTCCCTTTCTCTGGAGCATCAAGCCTTCACAGGACCAAGCACATCACTTCCCACTGACACCAGACAAAGCAGTCCTTTGCTATATGTGTGTGTGTGGGGGGGGGGGGGCAGACTGACCCATGTATGCTTTTTGGTTGGTGGCTTCTTCCCTCAGAGTTCTGAGGGGTCTAGTTAGTTGATACTGTTGTTCTTCCTATGGGGTTGCAATCCCCTTCAGCTTCTTCAGTCCTTCCCCTAACTCTTCCATTGGTGTCCCTAGGCTCAGTACAATGGTTGACTACAAGTATCTGCGTCTGTCTCAGTCAGCTGCTGCTAGAGTTTCTCAGACGACAGCCATGCTGGGCTTTTGTCTGCAAGTACATCTTAGCATCAGCAATAGTGTTGAGGTTTCGTGTCTGTGCATGGGATAGAGTCCAAGGTGGGGTGGTCTCTGGATGGCCCTTCCTTCAGTCTCTGCTCATTTTTTTTTTGTCCCTGCATTTCCTGTAGACAGGAACAATTCTGGGTTAAAAATCTTGAGATGGGTGGGTGGTCCCATCCTTTAACTGGGGGTCATGTCTATCAACTCGAAGTGGTCTCTTCAGTTTCTATCTCCTTGCTGTTGGGCACTTTTGTTAATGTCATCCTCACTGGGTCCTGGGAGCCTCTAGCAGCCCTGGTTTCTGGGACTTTCTAATGATTCTCCCCATTCCTCACTTCACCCTGATGCATATTTGTATTCATTCTCCTGGCTCTCTGGGATTCTCTCCTATCCCCCCCTAGTTGGATATATAGGGTTCCTGAATGTATTCTATGAAATGGCAGTGTGAAAATGGAGTGTGTGACTTTGGCCCTGCTTACTCCCAGTCCACTGGTCAGCTAGTCTCCCAATTGACAGTTGCCCTCGCCAGTGCTCTAGTGCTGTGAAGAGACACCATGACTGAGGCAACTCTGATGAAGGAAAACATTTATGGGGGCTGACTTACAGATATGAGAGTTAATCCATTGTCAGCATGGTGGAAAGCATGGTGGCATGGGAAAACATGGTGCTAGAGAAGACGCAGAGAGTTCTAAATCCAGATAGATGGCAAAAAGATGGAAAGCCACTGGGTCTGGCTTTTGCTTCTGAAACCCAATGCCCATCCCCAGTGACACACTTTCTCTAACAAGGCCACACCTCATAAGAAAATAGAGCCACTCCCTATGAGCCTATGGTTTTTTTTTCTTTCTTTTGTTTCCTATTAATTTGTGTTTTTATTCATTTTACATCTGGATTGCAGTCCCTCCCTACTTTCCTCCCAGACCCACCTTTAAATCCCATCCCCCAATTCTTTGAGTACCAACCACCAAGCCACCCTGGCACATCAGGTTGAAACAGGACTAAGCAGATCCTCTCCAGTTGTATCCAGACAAGGCAGCCCAGCTAGGAGAAAGGGATCCAAAGGCAGGCAACAGAGTCAGAGACAGCCCGTGTTCCAATTGTTAGGGGACCTATAGATCTTTCTCTCTCTCTCTCTCTCTCTCTCTCTCTCTCTCTCTCTCTCTCTCTCTCACACACACACACACACACACACACACACACACACACACACACACACACACACACACATCTCCTATGTCCAGCCCATGCATGTTCTTTGGTTAGTAGTTCAGTCTCTGTCAGCCTCCATGGGCCCAGGTTAGTTGACTCTGTAGGTCTTCCTGTGGTGTCCTTAAACCCCTCCAGCTCCCTAAATCATTTCTATCATAACTGTCTTCTGAGAGACTTCATTCAGCAGCTGATGAAAACAGATGGTGAGATGCACAGCCAAATATTAGGTAGTGCTCTAGGAGTTTTGTTGAAAAGTGGGGGATATTTTCATTACAACAGTATACTCTCTCACTCTTCATATATCCCTGCCTTTGAATCTATTGATTTTGCATCATCTGGTGTGCAGAATATTACCTATACTATGGCTCTGCGTTTTTCTTTATTGTTTGTTTGTTTGTTTGTTTGTTTTGCGGGTAGTTTGGCCTGTTTCTGCTCTTAGACTTACAAACTGACTTTCCCCTACAACCTGGCTTCAACAGTCAAAGTCTTTGTAGTCACTAGTGACTTTGATCCATGAGTGTAGGTATCTAGCTCTCAGTGGGAGAAGAGAGTAGCCTGGTAAGACAAAAGTCCTATGACATGCTTAATGAGCATGGGGATGATCGTATAGAGAAAGGAAACAGATCATGAATAAGAAGCAGAAAATAAAATTACTGGCATAGAAGAGGTGATGTTAGATCATCTTCTCGTCCAAGCTCCCTGTTCTACATAATGTCTTCATTCATGTGGTCTAAATCACAGTAAACCCTTACTTGCACATCAGTGAGTTCTGCATTTACATTTTCACCGAATATCTGTGGATATTTTTGAGGTACAGCGTGATGCACAATTTGTTACGAATTCCTAAGCACTCAAAGCAATTTATTATACTATCTACTGCTTTTTTACCATGTCTTTAAATGGACGGTACTCAAATTCCTATTATTTTAACGATTCAAGATATAAAATGCATGACTGTTCATTGTATTCACTCATGTGACATAGGACACCAGAATGTAGTAATCTGTCAAATAGTAACTATGTCTGTTGAATGGCATCTTTTCCTAATGTTTCTAGTCCCTGGCAACCTCTGTTCTTGTCTTACCTTTTATTGGGTCAACCTTGCTGTTTTGTATACGTTTGTAGAGGTCCAGCCCAGAGCTCTGTGCATGATAAATAAGTTCTATACTTTAACTTATAAAAGTGTTTGCTCATGAATGAGATCACCTAGGATTTACCTTTCTGTGCTTGATGTAGTTTACTTAGTATAATGTCCTCTAGTTCCATCTATGTTTGTATAAATAATAGGAGTTCATGTTTTCTTTGATTGTTTAGTATTCCTTTATGTCTGGGTCACTCTGTAGCAGTCCATTTGCTTGCCAATGAAGAGTCAGTTTGAGTTCTTGTTCTGGTCATTATGATAATAGGCCTGATCATTAACCGCGTTCCACACTGGAACTTATATATCTAACTTTAACACCATAACTCAACTTGATTACTAAATGTCATTGTTCATGACTCAGATTTTCAGAAAACCACTTCTTGCCTAACACTTTAAACCCTGCCTTTCTCTCCTTTTATTAGATTAACACAGGAACCACCTGGCTGACACCTGGACTGATAAATGAGTCTCCTGGCGGATACCTGGATGATACACAGGTTACCTGGCTGATACCTGGAGTAATACACAAAACATCTGATTGATCTCTTTGCTCTTCTAACTTCTTAAAAACAGTCTTGATGTAAAAGTCACATTGATCTTTGAAAACTAAAAGATCATGCTTATAGGTGCTTTGGAACTTCCTAAGAGTGCTGTTCTGCACATGAATGAGCCTTGTTTCTTTATCTCCCCCCAACTCCCTTAGACTGGATGGTAATGCTCCTCCCACCTCTCCTCACCTGTGCACCCTACATCCTCCCATTACTCTGTACCGTGTTGGCCTTCTTCCTGTAAATGGACAACTTATTCCTTTTCTCTAAAATATGTCTGGAGCAATGACAATTTAGGTTTTACTTATATTTTAAATTTGTTTCAGGATTTTCTCTCTTCACCAAAGTATCTGTTAAGATGTTATAGTTTTAGAGGGTTTGCCTGTCTATATTTTAAAAAATAGGTACAACATTCACGCTCTTCCCTTATACTTCAGTCTTTTTCTTTCAATGCATCAAAAATTGATTTGCTTGATTATTTATTAAAACTTGAGTCTTGTGGAGACAGTGTTCTTGTGTATATCTACCTTAAGTTCCCTCTCTGGGGGAACAGCCTTTGCCTGCTTAACTCAGGATGCTGTTTAAATGTTAAAAGTTATTAATTGGTTGGCATTATATGAATGAGCTTGACAAACATATTGTTCTATTATCCTCTATATTTTCCTCATTAAATTAATTTGGATAAATTCTTGATCCATATGCCAGGAGCTGGTGGTACACACATTAAGTCACAGCACTAAAGAGAGGTAGAGGCAGAGACAGTTGGATCTCTGTGAGTTCTAGTCCAACCTTGTCTACAGAGTGCTTTCCAGGATGGCCAGGGCTACACAGAAAAATACTGTCTCAAACCCCTCCATATATATATATATTTATATATATATATAAACATTTTTCATCCAATGAAATCATATCTCTTAGTCAAATAAAGTGAAGTTATCTTAGAGGCTTGTGTGTTCATTTGTAAATAATTGGCTTCTATTAGAACTTTTATTCCAATATAACAAAAACCATGGCTGTCTT
Organism: Mus musculus; assembly: GCF_000001635.26. Lineage (NCBI taxonomy): Eukaryota > Metazoa > Chordata > Mammalia > Rodentia > Muridae > Mus > Mus musculus. Next base: position 91,421,191 of record NC_000077.6, read on the forward strand.
GGGTAGCTCTGTAGATTTGAATCTCATTCTGTTTCAACCTGCTCTGTTGATAATTTAAATATAATAACATTCTCATTCCTGATGTACAGTAAGAAAAGTTTTAGTAGGTAAAAACATCATTGTCTAAACACCACAGATTACTACAAACTTAAGGAATTGTAGTTTATTCCCTAGGTTGTTATAACAAAATCAAAGTACATTTCCGTATATTTTTCATTGAAATTTAATGATTTTTGATTGTGCTGAAAATGAAATCTCAGTCCAAATCTTCACTTTCTATTGTTACTCAAAATATAACTTATTGCTGTAACAATGTACAACCTTGAAAAATTTTTGGTTGTTCAGACAGCTTTTCACTAGACTTTTGCCAATTTTAATAAGTGAAAGGAATTCTCTTCTGTCCCTGGCTTTTAAAGAGGCATCTTAATTGGCAGATGTAACATCCTCTGTAGTTCTGTTTCCCTTTAATCAATCTTATGATAATTCTGTTGAGTGATTTTTCAAATATTGATCCAGGCTTGCATATACATATTAAACTAAATGTGGTCCTGATTTGTTCCACTTCTCTTTACTATTTATTTCAACCTTTTATAAACATTTTCATCAATATCAATGGTCTAGTTTGGTTTTGTTTAAATGAGTATTGTTCTGATACCATGTTAAGAAGTTTTGAGTAAATCACATTTTATACTTTTGAGTATTTCTAGAATTTGCCAAAGATAGCCTCTAGATGTGGGGGTTTTGTCTTACAGTTTCTGAAAAGTGAATTTAGTGTCTTCAGTGAATATAGAATTACTCAAATTAACCTTTCCTTTTCCACTGAGGATCAAGAAGGTGCATCTTTTAAGGAATTTATCAATTTTATCTCTATTTGTATTTTATATCTTGTAGAATTTTATTGTATTTCCTTAATACATGTGAATGGCTGGTACCCACAGATGTCAGAAGAGGACATGAGATCCTCTAGAACTGGAGACATTTATAAGCCACCATGTACAGGCTGGGAATCAAACCTGAGTCCTCTGGAAGAACAGCAAGTGCTCTTAAGAGCTAAGCTATCTCTCTAGCCCTTCCTTAATTTTATTTTAAGGTCTATTTGTAAGGGTTCCGGCCACTGTTGGCTGATTTTTCTAATACCTATCTGCTCTGTTTTGTTTGTTGTTTCTTTTTGTTTTGTTTTGTTTTGTTTTGTTTTCTTGAATAGTCTTGCTGTGTGGCTTTTCCTGGGGAAGATATAAAGTTAGGAGATTCCTATTCTAAAAAAAACATTAGGACCAAATTTAATCTGAGGGGAAAATCATTTATTTGATCTCACAGTCTTGAGATTAATTTCTGAAATAGGAAATGGAAGTATACTTGAATCTAGTTTTTTTGTTTGTTTGTTTTTTCCGAGACAGGGTTTCTCTGTATAGCTCTGGCTGTCCTGGAACTCACTCTGTAGAACAGGCTGGCCTCGAACTCAGAAATCCACCTGCCTCTGCCTCCCAAGTGCTGGGATTAAAGGCGTGCGCCACCACGCCCATCTGTGTATGGATCTTTTTATATGGACTACTTTGTAGCAGCTGGTTCTTAGAGGGAGATTGCTTTAGTTAGGTTGGGTTTGTGCATTGTTACTGCTATGGCTTTCTCTGCACACCAGCTATCTAATTCTCCAAGCTTTTTCTTGAATTTTGTGATGGTCCAGGTTGAATGGAAATGTGATTAGGCCAGTGGGTGCCCAAATTGCTGATATAGTAGTACTTGAGGGTATTTTCAAAAGACATTAACAGTTCAATTGGCAAACTGGGCAAAAACCAATCACCAAAACTAATGTGGATGGGCATCCGTCTCTCTGTTAAGTGTCTGTATAAAATTAAAGCAAGATGGGCAAAGGGTGACTTTTCTCTGCTTGAGCTGAGACAGATTTTTTTCTGTCACATGGACATTTGTATTTTTGTTCATATACCTGTCGGGTGACATTAGGACTCACCCATTTGTTAATGTTGATCGTCAACTTGATTGAATATAGTATCAATTAAGAGAAATGTTCCTGGGCAGATCTGGGAAAGCATTTCCTGGAGTAATTAGATGAGGGAGCAAACCCTCCCCCCACAGTATGGGCTGCCTTCCGGTGAGAGCACAGATGCAGATATCTGAAGACACATGGCTGTGCTTTCCTGCCTGCCTTCACTTCTCACAATGAGTAAGCTCATTTCTGTTGCTGCTTCCACCGTTAGCTGGCACCAGACTAGAACTTCCTTGGCTTTCAAAAATGGAACAAGGATCTGTGACCATCCAGGAAACCTTCAGGCCCTCTGCTCCATACTGGGGCAGTTGGGGAAGCCTGCTTCATGAACAGAAGTTATACTGGGTTCTTTAGCTCTCCAGTATATTGATGGTTATGATTGGATTACCCAGCAATTCTAATGAAACATGTGCATACACACAGGCATGGGCAGGCATGTGTACATGCGCGTGCGGATACATACATACACACACACACACACACACACACACACACACACACACACACACACACACCACACACAGAATTAGTTCTCTTTTACACCATATCTCTGTTGGATCTGTACCACCCTTTCAACTTCGTTCTGAGGCCTTTAGAACCACTTCTCTGGTCAGCTTCATGTGTCAGATTAAGGAACATCTCAGCTCTCAGAATTTTGTGTTAGATTTCTTATTTTAAACCTCTCTCTCTGTCTCTGTCTCTCTGTCTCTTTGTCTCTCTGTCTTTCTGGTCTCTCTGACTCTCTGGTCTCCCTGTCTCTGTGCCTCTCTCACTGTGTGTGTGTGTGTGTGTGTGTGTGTGTGTGTGTGTACATCTTTATTGCTCAGATTGCCTTCAGACTTGCAATGTTGTTCACCCTGTCCCTAAACCCATGGTGATTCTTTTTCTACAGCCCTCTGCTCAAGTTCTGGGTTTCCAGGTATGAAAGCGTGGGCCATCATTTCAGCTTCTAATTCTATTCTGATGGTCTGCCCTTCTTAAGTACTTTTAACCTAAGCATAACCCTGATTGACAGAAGGATGTCAAGGAGGTGAGTTTGGCATTGCTTGAAGACATTGGCACAAAGAACAAGAACTCATGTTGAGTTCCCAAGCTAACGCTTTGGGGCAGAATTTCGTGAAGCAAAGGTCTTTCTCCTCATCTTTCTTTTGCATCTCCTTTGTCCATCCAATCTGCTTGGCTTCTTATTTCTTAATATCACTTTTACTAGTTGTATCAATATCTATTTTAGTTTGACTCCATTCTGTCTGGTCCTATTCTAGGCTTCCTATTCAATGAAAGCATATATTTGCAGTTTCATTGCACTCATTGTATAAAGCATCAGATCACATATTTTAAGTGTTCAAGGAAAGAAAATAGAGACCTTATTTACATAAGTTCAATGACTATACTAGTATATATGCTTTAGTTATCAGTGGACATTATTTTTGTTAGGGCCATGGTCCTTCTTTGGAGAAAAAAATAGAACATGAAATATCTTCCCGCAGGCTCTTGTGTTAAAATACTCGGTTGCCAGCTGGGATACTTTTGTTGACTTTAATGCCTTATTTCTTTAGTCATCCCATTATTTCATTATTTATTTATTGCATATATCTATGTGTACTTATGTGCACATTCATATTGGTACCCTCAGGAACAACAAGAACACATGGAATCCACTAGAATCGGATGTAGTGGCAGCAGTGCCCAGTGTATGTACTGAGAACCAAATGCTGCTCCTCTGAAAGAGCAGTAAGGGTTCTTAGCTTCTGAGACATCTTTTGTGCCTGTGGGGATGCTTCCCTGGGAGGTTGTGGAACTTTATGAATGGTGTTCTGTTTAACAAAAACAGGTGGATGGGTGGGCCTTGAATGTGGTGTTGATTCCTGGTTCCTACCAAACTCTTCTTGCTTCGTGATCCTCCCAGATGTTGAAAGATGCATCACATGCTCCATTGCTATTGGTTGACCTATTTTAGTCACCCAGCCTTCTCGGTCATGATGAATTGATGTCTCCTGAAACAATGAGTTGAGATAAAACACCCTCTTTTCACCAGCTTTTGTAAGGTACTTGGTCACAGCTTTGAGGTAAGGGCAATGTAACAGAACAAAAATTGTTTTAAATATATTTGTGAGGTCAATCTAATTCCAACAAGAAGTTAATATTTTCTGTATTTAACAAAATGCATTTCATGAAGGTCAGGCTGTGTTTCTGTAATGTATATAAGACCACATATAAACACAGACTCGGATTAGTAGCAAATGTAAATTTAAGCATGCAAAATCCATTAGCTAAATTTGTTCCGTCAAGGATTAAAATAGAAAACCAATTTTTTTCCAGATTTTCCCAATTACTTAAATTACAGCGGTTGTTTCTAATATGCTTGTAATGAATTTGACTTTTGTAACACGATTTCTAGCATTCTGTAAAACGGAGTGACTTTGAACTATTCTTTCCTCTGCAATTTTTCCCTACCTAAGCAGGGAGCACCGGTTGGAAGTCATTCAAGGACCCAATAGCTGTCATTTGCTTTTTAACAATGGATATTTCATTAACACACTTGACTTCCTGTGAATTCCTTTTTGCCTCATAATAAGAGTTACCCTTCCCTTAACACTGTCAGGAATGGCTAAGTATGAAGGGTCTGGATTTGGACTGCCTGCCTGCATTTTATTCTTCAACATTACTTTTGTAAAGTGTTGCTATCTGGGGTAAAGGATTTGGGTTTGCTCTGTCTTTTTTTTTTTTTTTTTCCTTGTGTGTTTTATAAAATATCTATTTGTGAGTTGAATATAAGGACTAGATTTCTAACACCTGTAGGACATTTAGAATCATGCTTGGTGTTTAATCAACATGAAATAAAAGTTAATCCTTGGGGCAGATAGCATTGATTGTCAATTTGACACTATCTTAAATCATACACAACACAAGGTCCCAGGTCCACCTGTCAAGGATCATTGTGGCCAGGTTTGCCTCGGGCAGTGCCTGTGAAGGATTATGCTGCATAGATTATTCCAAGTGGGAAGACTTACCTTAAAAGTGGGTGGCACCATTCCCTGGCCTTGGATCATTGATTGAATAACAAGAAGAAATTTAGTTGACTTGGGGGAGTTTTTTCTCCTTCTTCCAGACTATGGATGTTATGTGACCAAGTTCCGTAAGCATTTATCAAGGTGACTGCCTGGTAGAGGTGGCCTGTACCGTGAGGATGAAACAAACTCTGTCTTCAGTAAGTTGTTCTATTCCGGGCATTTTAGTACAGCTGCAAGAGAAGCACCCAATTATCACAACCAAGCTCTCTGTGTCCTCTTTGCATTATTATTCTACTCATTGATAAACTTCCACCAAACATTGTTTATTTCCCCTTGTAGAAAAGGTGCTAAGGACCTAAAATATTAAGGTAGATTTAACTACATTAAGTTGAGTTTAGATTTGAGTATTCATTCATTCATTCATTCATTCATTCACTCTGCTAACACTCCTGTCTGCTCAATGTTAATGGAAAGCTATGTGGGTTTGAATGGTTAAATAAGTTACTCATTCCCAGATATTTGAAAGAAGCTCTGAAGAGGGCTCCCCTAGTACTCAGAGGGCAATAGGTGTGATTTCCAACCTGCGAGCACCAGCTAGCAAACTGCTGGATCTTCTCTGCGTGTGGACATTCTTGGCAAAGCCTCATAAGTGCAGGAGGAGGGAGCACGCAGCAGCTGTTTTGACAGCCTGGTGAGGGAGTCGGCCACAGATGCCAGGACTTGGGGTATAACACAGCCTCTCTGGTTGCCTGTATTCATATCCATCTGTTGCAGGTGGCATTTTGCCCAATCATAATGAAGGAATCAACCAAAGAGGATTTTATGAAAAATAACTATTTTTTTTTCCTCCTCTGAGTATGTGACCATCTGCCTGGGGCCTAGAAATACCTTGGTTCTACAGAGCACACTAACAAAGTCACACTGAACTCTCAATTCAGAGAAATAAGCGTATGATTGATTGGTTATTTCTGGACCATTTGTGGCTTCAGTTAATTTTTTTTCTTTTTTACATTTCAAAATATTGGCACACACAGAGAGAGAGAGAGAGAGAGAGAGAGAGAGAGAGAGAGAGAGAGAGAGAGAGAGAGAATGAACACATCCAAGGCCTCTGAAGTACCGAGGTCATTTGCATACATTATCTTTCTTAATTTTCATGATGTCTTTTAAAGTCCAACTAATATCTCCTTTTACAGATAGAGCATCCTCAACTCAAGCATTTTTCCAGGTGGCTTAAACCACTCCACATTTCTATGACGCTGTCTGGAGTCATGGATCTTACAGTTAAATCAGCCCCTTTCTAGTGATGTGGGTCAGAAGCTCTAAAAGTCCAAAGACGATTAATCCTAACACAAATGACTACAAAATCCATAATGATCTTCAACTCATCTCACTGCCAGATCAGAAATGTATTTAGTTGAAAACGGGCAAGGCTGGAGTGATGACTCAGTAGTTATAAAAACACACTGCTCTTCCAGGGGACCCAAGTTTGTTTCCCAGAACCCATGTCAGGCAGCTCACTACTCACTGCCTGAACCTCCAGCTCTAGGGGATTCAGCAAACTTTTCCAGCTGCAGCCCCCATGAGTACCCGTACTTATATGCACACATAATTAAATACAATTAATTAAAATAAAAATAAAGGAGATTCATTAACTTGGCTAGTGTCATCACAGTCCTCTTGACTGGTGGGAACAGGGATTGCGACACGAGAAGACAGACCACTGCAACCATTGCAATTTCCTGATTCCCATGGCCATAGCGTCTTTCCTCACATCCATGTGCAAGGAGCTTAGTCTCTATATATTTCAAAATCTTGTTTCTGACTTTGTCTTCAGTGGCTTTCCTTACAAGCTCAATCTTCTATATGACCTGCTTGTATATATAACTACTTCTGAAAACAAGGCTGAGTAAATGTTGGTTCTTACTTTAATAGCTATGGTCACAACAACCAACCCCCCCCCCAAAAAAAAAAAAAAACAAGCAAACAAACAAAAAAAAAAGCTTTAGGTACCTAGATTCTGTGAGATGACTTTCAAAACTTATAAATCTTTTCATCAATAAATTCTTAAAATTTTGATACACTGGGAAATAAGGTGTGTGTGTGTCTGTGTGTGTGTGTGTGTGTGTGTGTGTGTGTGTGTGTGTGTGTGTTTTAAAATGAAAATCACAGGAAATGCAATCACATGATGCCACCCTAAATTTGACTTATCAGCTAGTAAAATTATAGAGTCCTAATTTGGCTGAGATAATTTAAAGGTCTCGATTAAGAAGTAAAATAGAAGATAATGACAGAGTGGAATTGTCACATCCCCTTATACCCTGTGGGAGCCAGTAGGCACCAGTGGCTATTTCTATTTACTTTTAAATTAGCTGAGCGTAATCTTTAAAAACACATTTCTTCAGAGGACTGGTTTTCCTTGGATGATGGAATAGTTGGATATCTGATAGCACAGATCGTGCTCCTCTGGGTTACAGAAAGTTCTATTGGGACCATCTTCCTGTGACCTGATGGGGTGCACAGAATCTGCTTCTGGGTGGTGGGTGCTAGAGGATGTTGGAGTGAGGGATTCATTCCCTGCAGTGTAAGAGTGAAGATGCCACTTCCGAATCATGCTGCCTTAAACCAATTTTAGGGGCGATTCTGATCCGTTCTCGAAGTACCAAAGGAAAAATAAACATAAGTGGGCATTAAAGGTTGTTCTCCTCCCATACTCAATAAATCTAGCCAGATCAGTACAATGTGCTATATGTCAACATAGATTGATTTTTCAATTTCATAGCATGCCATTTTCTATGAGAGCAATAAATTATCAGTAAACAAAATCCAACAGGGTATCATGCAAAATAACCCGAAAATCACCCTTTTGCTTGCTTAATTGTGAGTTTGTTCGTTTCTGAGACAGAATTTTATGTGTTATAGGTTCACCCGGAACTCATTATGTAATGAAGGCTGGTCTTGAACTGATTCCGCTGTTCCTACTTCCTGAGTGCGTGTCACCATGCCTGTTTTGGGGGGTGCTACAGATCTCATCCAGTGTGTTGTATAAGCCAACCAATCACTATTTTGACTAAATACACCTCCAACTCTTCATCTAAATGGGAAATAATGTTTATAATTCTGGGATTATTTCAGATGACTTTCTATATCTATGCTTGGCCATATCTGTCCATGAAAGTTCTTAGTATTTGAATCTTACATATATTCACTCTTTGCTTTGGTAAGAGGTTGTGTCTTTTAACAATTGATGTTTGATAATTAATCAGTCCCATTCCAGCCTTGGTTTTTTTTTGTTTTTTGTTTTTTGTTTTTTTGTTTTGTTTTGTTGTTGTTTTTTTTTTTTTTTTTTTTTTTTTTTTTTTTTTTTGCTTTTTGGGTTTTTTAAATTTTGTTTTGTTTTGTTTTTTGTTTCCTCTAACTTCCTTGACAAGGAAGAAGAGTTAATGGGACTACCAGTCTCTACAGCTGTGGAGCAAGGGAAAGATAGAAGAAGGACTAACCCGTGTGTGGTTCTAGTTTCCTATTCTTCCCTCTTCCCTCAGAGTGTACACCAGTCAGGGAAGGATGGAGTGAAATCTGGAACTGATAGGTTAGGGTGATGGCGGTACGGCAGTGAATGCCAGGGGTAGGAATGTTACAACTCTTCAGTGTTAACAGCTCTTTTAGATGACATACAATGGAACAGCTCTCTCTTAAATGATATTCAATACAACCACTTGTGCTCGTACACTTTATTTATGCTGAACTTTGGAGAGTGGGGAATGGTTCTTCTTGGTGTAAATTTTCCTTGGCTGAGGCTTAAGGTTCTGGGCTTACTTCATTTGCATGGAGAGGAATCCCCCGGAACATGTAATTTTGCTAAGGACCATGTGACATTCCTCAGGTAGATGATTAGGGGTTGGGCTTCCCAAGTCAGGCAGAGAAAAGGAAGCCCCATAAGAAAAAGGAGTCCTCACATGGAGGCACTCATGACTCCAATTGCATATGTAGCAGAGGTTGACTTATGAGGCATCAATGGGAGGGAAGGTCCTTGGTCCTGAAGAGGCTTGATGCCTCAGGATAGGGGATGCTAGAGCAAAGAGGCAGGAACGGGTGAGTGGGTGGGGGAGCATCCTCATAAAATCAGGGGGAGGGGGAGATAGGGGGTTTGCAGAAGGAAAACCAGGAAGGGGGATAGCATTTGAAATGTAAATAAACAAAACATCCAATAAAAAAAGGAAAAAGAGAAAAAAAAGGTAAACTAAAATGGCGACACAGACTTTATTTTTTGAAGCTTTGCAATTTCTTTATTATTTTCTTCATTTACACTTCAAATGCTATCCCCAAAGCCCCCTATGCCCTCCCCCTGCCCTGCTCCCCAGCCCACCCACTCCCACTTTCTGGCCCTGGCATTCCCCTCTACTGGGGCATATGATCTTCGACTTTATAATAAAGAAAAGGCTTTATAATAGAGAGTTTATAATAAAGAAAAAGTTCATTTTGCACTGAGTTCAGGAAGGGTGTCTGGACATGGTAGACTACAACCTTAGTAGTGAGACACAGCAAGTATGGAGAGAAAACTGTCAGCAATACAATCAAACTCAGAGAGTGCCATTTATTTAGCCCACAGTGCTTTATGGATGCAGCTGTAGCCACTTGGAATGAAGATGCTCTTGACAGGACTGTCAAAGCAGCTAATGTTTTTCTGAAGTCCTTTGCCTGTGATTTATTCTCAGGCAGCTCCCTTTTGCCACCCATCTCTTTATGCTGTTGTTGACAATTAGCCAACAGGTCTCTTTAGGCACCAAAATAAGGAGAGGCTGAAGCCCTGTTAGCCTGACTCAGAATGGTACATTAGCATCTTAACCGAGTGAAACTCCTCAGAAAAGAGCGTCAGACGCACAGTCAAATTTTAGGTTGATATTTTTAAGGATGATTTCTCTTAACTTTATTCCAGAGATTGGTTCAGCACTTGGAATATACATTTTCTTGCGAGAGCACTGTGTCTAATAAAAAAGCTGAAATTCAAAATCGTCTAGCTCCTAGAGTGGAAGGCTATGAGGGCTTCAAATGAAATGACTGCTTTATCAATGACCTTTAAGTAAAGTTTCTCAAATCTAAATAAGCATCAGCTGGAAAGCCCAAGGACAACATGGAGTCCTTCTAGATGTCTGAACTGCCTTCCTTGGTATTCCTTCTGGTCTCCACCACATGCGGCATATGTTCATAGAGGACCTGAGTTTAAATAGGTTCTGGACCAATATGCTTTCAACACTCAGGAAAACTGCCTCAGTGATTCAAACATTCCCCTGCCCCCATACAAAGCAAAACACTGACTATGGTGCTAAAAGGTGTTTAAATTTTTCTATGCGTATGGCTGTAGGAAAACAGAAGGCAATAATGCCCAGCTTATGTTTAGACAATGCAGCTCTGGTGTGGATATCTGACTTGGGCCAAGATGACTAACACTGACCATGGGAAAGGAGTATTGTAATTCATAAAATGGGTGACACTGAATGTCCAAAGAATCCAAAAACTTATACTGTTGTTAAGCTGTTATGCAACTATTTTTGGCAGATGCTATTCTTGTGTGGGATTCCTTATAAACTGGCCTTGGGATCAGAGACAAATCTTGTTATCTCCATCAGCCTGTGTGTATGCACATAGGTTTGTATGGAACAGGTTAGAGAAGAACCAAAGGAATATTTGTCTTCCTGTTATGGTATTTATTAGAGTTACTGTCATTTATTTTGAAAAAGAAAAGTACCATTTTAATTTGGTTAATATGAAGAGAGGAAAGAGACAGACAGAGACACACACATGCACACACACACAGTCACATGTAACAGGTGTTGTTACATGTAATAATTGGTATGAGTTGATTACCATAAAGATGTCTTTCAATGGGATATGAAACATAAACTTTGAATACAGACACCTCTTTAATAAGAATTGTCTCCATTTATGGGAGAAAAGCCCAGAATAAGAAGTCCGTTCCCATTCTGTTATACTTGCAAACTTTTTACAGCTTTGATTATTCCCGAGGCCTTGAGCTCACTCTAAGTTGAGAAGGAATGATTAGTCACCAATGAAACAATATCTGTTTATGAAAGCAATGCTGCAGATCTACATGAATAACTCCCAAGCTAGGCAGCGCCCACGTCCCAATCAGTTGCAAGAGCCATTTACAATTTCTGCAAAATGTCCTAACTGCATTAATCTTTACTTGGAACTGAGTCACTGCAGAAAGTGACACAAGATATAAGTAGCGTCAGTTAGACAGTGGAATACAGTCTGTCAGACAACTTCCAGAGGCTACAATGAATCACTTTTCTGCTTTGGTTGCGAAGCCCACAAATACAGCAGGAAAGTAAGGGGCAATCCAGTGCCTTGGTGGTAAGACAAAATGATTTAGATGAGACTATTCCTCCCTCCCTCTATTCCTCCCTCCTATCCCCTTTCTCCCTTCCTTTCTTCCTTCTTTCCTCACTTCCTTTTTTCTTTGCTTGTTCCTATAAGTGTCATCCTAAAAATAAGATAGAGTGAATTGTGTTATCTAAAGGCTCTGCTAAAACATCTGCATTTGTATAGGGTGGTCCATTGATGGAACATCCTAGTATCTAACTGCACTATGTCTTCAAATTTAAATCCTTATCCTGCAATTCAGACTTATTTCCACTTCCCAAATCTGCTATATTTTTTATTATATTTCTACCCTTTATATATGCATGTATATTTGTGCATAGAGGTAGGAAATGAAGGTGAATAAAATTCAAATCTCTCTACCTAGTTTGTCTTTTAATACCAATGCTACTCAGTCCTTTCTATATGACTAGAGGTCGGAAAGTGCTGCCCAAGTGGTCAGAATTAAATTTGTACCTAAATACTCCACACATTAAGAAATTAATTGTACTAAAAATAAAAGGAAATCTAATATGTAGAGACAGTAAGACATAGACACATATTGTTATTAATATGTCTGTCTTTTATTCCAAGAAAATCTATGCTAGCCTGGGAATCTGCTAACCTGGGAATCTGCTAAACTAGGAGAACCTCTGCTCCAGTTGGACAATTCCTAGCTTCCGTGCTATTAATGTCTCCTTTTCTAGGATAGACGTGGAATCATGACCTTGACCCTGAAGAAGCACAGCAATCACCTGCACTTAGCAGTGTGGACATGTTGGCGTTCCTACTCACAGTCTTCTCTTCAATATCCACTTGTCTTGAGCTGTGGGAGACACTGTCAAAGACATTGGTGGTTCAATCCAGGAAAATGTAAACCTGAAGGCTAGCCTTCACTTCCCAAGTTCTCCAAAGGACACTGCCTAAGCTACATAGAAAGTTGGAAAATTCTATTTCTCGAATAACACCTTTCAAAGACACAAGTAAAACCTATGTAAATACTGAATTTGAGAAACAGAAGTAGCAGTGGTTTATTATAGTCTGTTGTGCCTTTGCCATGGCAGGAGGGCTTATCTCTTCAATGAGTGATTATCTTAGACTGTGTATCTTATGACAGACTTACAAGTTATCGACTAATGTATCGCAAATGTCCACAAACATTTATCGAGTTAACACATTTCAGTAGTTTTAGCAGTTTCATTGTCAGTATTCTTAGTTAGGCTTTATCTGCCATGTCTGTAGCTTCACAGCCTGGGAAGGAGAGACACTGGGATGCAGTGACTGCCAGGCTTGGATGTATTCCATTCATAGCTCCATCATGTGACTGTTGAATACTTTTCAGAGGATCCCTGTCCCTCATTTTCCTATAGAAACCTCCAGAAGGCGAGGCATAGCTCACCAGAAGGAGCTTACTGAGCAGAAGCAAAGAGGAGGAAGGGTCATCTAAATGCAACACAAAGCCTCTTTATCATTCTGTCTTGGGAGTGACATTTCCTATATCTTCCTGTATTCTTTACTTTATTGTGAAATCTCTAGGTCAATTTGTATTCAAGGAAAGGGAACTAACACATGTTAGATGAATCACTTTGATCGTGGAGAAGGTGCCAGTATCACCATCAAAGACATGAGGGTGAAGGTCATAGTCACTCAAGGTCACTTGCTTCTAACACTTGTTTTCAGGACAAGCTTCATCCGGAATGATGTTGATGTTCTGATTTCTATCTACTTGTGTTACTTGCAAACAAATATGAATTCAATCTAGAGGACAAAATTTATATATTTAGCAACTTTTATTTATTTACCTTTATCTAAATTAATAATTATGTGTGTGTATTTTTGTGTGCTTGTACAATTAAAGAAAAATGTTCATGAATTTAAAAGAGAATAAGGATTAGTATATGGGTAAGTTTATGGAGAAGAAGTAGAAAGGAAATATTACATGAATAATAATCTCAAGAAATGAAAGAAAAAATGTATAAAAAGAAACAGAAAACAAGGAAAAATTTCCTTTAAGAAACTTTTATGAAGCCCCCAGTGGCTAATGTATATACACATTTCAATGTCTTAGAGATATTTTTAGTATCAAATACAGAAAATATGATGCTTCTTTTCCTCAGTAGAGAACTTGGATTCTACCTGAGAGCAGTCTTTCAGAAAGCTCTTCTTCTGATGCAAGAGTTGCTTAATGTGAAGTTCAAAACACTACTACCCCACAGCTTTCTTTACCAAAGTCACTATTTCTTTGAGAATAACTTTATTCGGTGAAGCCAACGCTAATAAATCTTCTGCCCTGCTTACTCAGTCAAGCTGGAGTCTTTTATTTTAGTAAAAGAGTTTAGACTTTAAAACGGAGGGCACCAGTCTAACAACATGCATTCTGGACAAGGGTGAGCTGCGTTGGGGCAGTAACTAAGGTGCAACATTTATTTATGTGTCACAAGCAGAAGACAAAATTGGAATGGTATCATTCTAATTACTGCTCACTACACAGTTCTTTTTTTAGGACATCTCTGTCAAACCTACAAAGATTTATGGACTTTTATGATGAGGTAATTCCAGAGCATATGGAAAGAAAGAAATCTTCTGGGTTGGTGAGTTAGTTAAGCTTGTAAAGGAGTTTGTGCCCAAGCCTGACAACCTGAACTCAGCACTTGGAGCCTACATAGTAGACATAGAGAACCTACTCCCACAAGCTCTTCTCTGACTTGCCCACATGAGCACCTATGTACATACATGTGCACACACCACCACACAATAAATAATTCCAACTTGGTCTTTTTAAATGGAAGTAAATTTCCTAACATGATCTATTATAGGTTATATTTTAAACATGTCAACCATAAGTGAATATTTTTTGTTCATGGAAAGTAATGGAGACAGGAATCTTTTAGTATGATACAAACATAGGTTATGAACAAAAACTTGCTTCTAGGATCATATGCTAAGCTGATGGCTAACATAGAATGAGAAAATTGAACTCTGGCTGAGAACCTGTGTTATTAAAAATTCTGATAGTGTGTTGAAAAGAAGGTGCTATTTAATTGTAGGGATAAACATAATCTCTTGGCAGATGGTTTATTTTATCAAAAGAAATAGATATACATTTTGCAGAACTGTCAGCTTCTCTTCCTGAAACAAGGGACGTCACTATCAACTGTACACCCTGCAATAAAGGGCATCCTGGAATCTGAAAAAAAAAATGGCAGCAGAAGTCATAGAGTCAAAGAGAAAGTTCAAAAGGCAGCCTTGGAGAACTAATTAAAACCTTAGAATTTTAACCAAAGTAAACTTCAAGTATTATGCTTGCTTGAAGGGAGGCTTGAAGGATTAATTAAGATTTCACAAACTGGGTTAAGCATGACTTCAATTAAGAATGAATGGTATAGATTACAAAGATGTAGAAAAAGGCTAGGGTTGTTGCCTAAGGGGTACTAAGGAAAAAGAGAAGTAAGGAAAATTTACACAAAGAAACCAAAGATCAATTTGAGGAAAGGTGATTATCTTAAGTGAAGTGATTGGGTTGTAGCATTTCATGTTAGCAAATATATGACAGACATGTTGGGATAGAGCCTCCATCATATAATGTGGACAGGCAGACATGTGACTGAGGAAGGATGGCATAGGCCATGAATGTGACTAGGGTCAGAGCACTGTTTAGATATGAGGCTGTGATTATCTTCCAAAAGAAGTACTACAGGAGAAGATATATGTTGGGCATTGCATCTTTCTGCTTAGCAGTGGTGGGGGGGTACCTAATAGTGAGGATACCCAATAACTTTCACATGAAAGCAAAGATTTAATATAAAGTAATGAATTAGGGAAGACTGCTGATTAATTTTATGTCAATTTTAAATTAACAGATACCTAGATATTGTTAAACATTATTTAGGGTGTGTCAATGAGAGAGAGAGAGAGAGAGAGAAAGAGAGAGAGAGAGAGAGAGAGAGAGAGAGAGAGTTCTATTAGCATTTAAATTGATTACATACCTGAAATGAACAAAATGTTCATCTGCTTTCCCTGGTTTTGCAGGGGACTTTCCTCTGGGAGGTTCTATAGCAGGCAATCATCAGAGTCAAACCTGAACCTTGGGTCCCCAGTCTACTGTCCTACCCTCAGGATTTTAGATATGATTATGTACATTATGGTATGAACTAATATCTTAGGTCTCTTTCTCTATATGATTTCTCTCAAGAAGCCTGATTAATTCAAGAAACAAGCAAACCAAAATAATTTATGATGTTAAATGTTTAGAAAAACTCTGATCATATTAGAAGACTTAGAAGTTTCTCTCTTCCTCTGTCCATATATGATAAAACAAAATGGATAACCGTGATAAAAGTGATCACAGTTTCTATGCAATTGAATTCATGATATGTTTTAAGCCACAGCCCTATAGTATATACTATTTATGTTTTTAAACATGTATTGTAAATGTCAAGAAGGATGTATGAGAATACTGCACTTTGACAGTGGTTATCAGACAAGTCTGGAAAAGGAAAGTGGAGAAAGGTGGAAGGTTTGTGTGGTATTGATATTGTTTCAATTATTTTACTATTCATTTATTCATTTGCTTGCTTATTGACATGTTTCCGGGAGGTGCTTTCCCTATGTAGCTCATCCTGGTCTCCAGCTTTCCAACTCAGCCTCCCAAACACTGCAGCACTCCCACATTTGCCACACCACATTGAACTTCCTTTGTTTTAAAAATAAGAAGAGTTGCAAAGAAAACACAAAGATCAGTTGAACCCTCTTTAATTTGAGATAGAGCGACCTTAGTAATTGTGACTCTAGCTTCCATGCTTTTTGTGTAATTACAATATTAGAAAATTGAGATGAAAATAGTCAAGTAAAGGAAACAGCCAGTATGGAAAGGAGATTTGGATTTCTTTTTGCCTGTTTCTTGAGGACAAGCTGCAGAGGCCATTTCACGAACAAAGAGACCAGAGTCAACTAAGGTATCAAATATATATAAGAATGTGATTCTGTCTAAAACAAAGGGGAAGACATTTCTCAAAAAAGGAATATAAAAATGTGACTTCTAATGGAGACATAAGAATTTCTTGTGATCAAAGGTTAATGGTACTTCCTGGACATCAAAGTTCATGAAAAAAAGTACACTGTACTCAATGGAAAAACACACACACACTTCAGTCCAGCAATAAATAAAGTCAGTTTCTCTATAGTTCAAATATTTGGCACATGTAGAACTTAGTGTGAGCACAGAAAATATGCACACACACACACACACACACACACACACACACATTTACACAGAGACAGACATACACACACATACAGAGAGAGACAGAGTCAGAGACAGAGACAGAGAGATGACTGGGCAATGCTAAACTGTTTCTTAACCTCTGAATGTCAGGGTATGATCCACCTATCAATATATGACATATACAGAGTTAAACCAAAAGCTGAAATAAGGTAAATACTCTAATAAATAAAATAACTAAAGAAGGAATAAAAAACAATTACAAAGAATACCTTAAAAAAATAGTAAGGAAATTTAAAATACAGGCACATAGTAAACGTTTTAAAGCCAAAACATTGTCAATAAGGAGAAAAAAATAGAACTCTACTGTTTAAACAAAATGAATTTACTACTAAATAAAGTGTTTAATCTTTGGAAAATTATAAAATGAATCCTGAAACATATTTTGCAAGTTATCATTTTAAGTTTATTCATTTATTGTGATATGTATGAGTGTTTTGCTTGCTTTTAATGCATGTGAATGTAGTCTACACCTTGGACCACGGAGATTAGAAGAAAGGGTCATTTTCCTTGGAAGTAGATTTATGAATGAGGGTGATGCAATGTGTGGAAGCTGGAAAGCAAATCTGGGTCCCCATAAGGAAAACAAATGCTCTTAATCACTGAACCATCACCTCATCCCTACACATTTCTTAGACAATTATGAAACAATGATTCCTGAATCCAAAAGTGTCATAAAATCCTTCATCAAATTTGTCCATGATATAACAATACAGGATTATTTATCTCCCATGAGTATAATTCATATACTGAATATATTATCTAACTTACATGATGTAAATATACATAATTTAATTATTTATAACTATGGAAGCAGAAATGGACATAGACATGGAGGACTTTGGCAGTTAATTTTTCTGGCCATTTTGTATATGAAACATTTTACTGAATCCAAATTATGAAATCCATAGGTTCATTTCCATATCAAGATTAAGACTGTTACGGCTCTGGTACTGGGTGCTCAGTGCAGGTACACATGATCTGTTTAGTCTAAAGTCTTCATCCCTTCCTCCAGGTCTAGAAACTGTGGCTTTATGTGCATTGATATTTGTGCTTTTCATGACAATCAAAACAAAAAGTGTACCATCCAGGCTGCTTTCTCCATCCCCCCATGATTAAAAAAAATAGAAAAAATGCATTTTAAGATGAATTTTAGTGTTTATTAACTGTGTGTTCGAGGCAGAAGTACCTGTACATAAAAATGAAGGTAGTATTGGAATATAGGAGAGAGTCAGATGCCTTGAAGCTGGAGTTACAGACTTTTGGGAGCTATTCATTGCATGTGGATCCTTTGTAAGAGTAGCTTCTGCTGCTTCGTTTTCTTTTCTTTTTTTTTCTTTTTCTTGTTCTTGTTCTTCTTGTCCTTGTCCTTGTTCTTGTTCTTCTTGTTCTCCTTGTTCTTCTTGTTCTCCTTGTTCTTCCTGTTCTTCTTGTTCTCCTTCTTCTTGCTCTCCTTCTTGTTCTCCTCCCTTCTTCTTCCTCTTCCTCTTCCTCTTCCTCTTCCTCTTCCTCTTCCTCTTCCTCTTCTTCTTCTTCTTCTTCTTCTTCTTCTTCTTCTTCTTCTTCTTCTTCTTTTTCTTCTTCTTCCTCTCTCTGTCTCTCTCTGTCTCTTTTTCTCTCATTGTGTTATTGAGACAGAGTTTCTCTGTAGTCCTGGCTATCTTGGACTTACTTGGTAGGCTGGCCTTGGGCTTAGTGGTCTCTATGACTCTTAAACAATTTTTCTTAAACCCTGAGCTCTTTCTCCAGGACAACTTGCTATTACTCACAAGGCTTGACGATGGATCATCAGAGTCCATAGCCTTGACTTCATTCTGTGTCAGAGAGTCAGCCAGCAATGGACATATCATTGTCATTTGGATGGTTTAATTTTAAAAGTCACAAAGAAGAAAAGTTATTTTGTCTGGTGGAAGCAGTAATTTATTTAGTTGTCTTTTTATACTGAAGATCTTTTTCAGATTCCACATAAATGTGAATTCTAAGCACACTTCAAACATTCTGATAGACTGCCTCTTGTGGCCAGGCAGGAACCCTGGTGAAGCAGTAGGGACGCCAACCCATCTACAAAGCTTTCGACGCCAAACTTTTACTGTCTGCAAGAAATGCAGGGATTGGGAATGGAGCAGAGACTGAAGGAACAGTTAACTGATAACCAGCCCAACTTAAGACCTATCCAATGGACAAGTACTAATCTCTGACACTATTAATGAAACTCGATTATGCTTGCAGACAGGAGTCTAGCATGGCTGTCTGCTGTGATGCTTCACATACCAGCTGACTCAGATGGAGAAACCCATAGCCAAACAGCAGATGGAGTTGGGGACTCATATGAAAGAATAGGAGGGAGGATTGTAGCCCCTAGGGGATAGGAACTCCACAGGAAGATCAACAGATTCAACTACTCTGGACCCTTGTGGTCCACTAACCAAATAATATACATGAGCTAGACCTAGACCTCCCTGCATACATGTAGCAGACGGGCAGTTTGGTCTTCATGTAGGTCCTGAACAACTGGAGCAGGAACTATCCCAAAAGATGTTGCCTGTCTATGGGATATGTTCTATTTGGGCTGCCTTGTATGCCCTCAGTGGGAGAAGATGCACCTAGCCTCACAGAAATTTGACATACCAGTGGAGGGGGGATACCCAAGAAAACCTCCACCTGCTCAGAGGAGAAAGGGAGGGAGGATGTGGGGCTTGTGGAGTGGGTGACCAGGAGAGGGGCAGTGAGCAGGATGTAAAATGAATACATAAAAAAAGCATCCAGTAGACTTCACTAGAAACACAGAGTGCCCTCTTTCCCCATATTCTCCTGTTTTTCCCCCTTAGATCCATTGGTTTATTGCCTGAAAAATAGGAATTTGCAGATGCGATGAAGATGGTAGATCATAAAAGAAACTATCCTGGATTGTCTAAGTGGGTTCAATCTAACTATAGGGATCCCTAAAAACGAAAGAAGCTTTTCAGCACACATGGAATGTGATAGAAAAGAAGCTTCAGAGAGTTGATAAAGGGATTGTAGCATCTGTTGCTGAAAGGAAATTTCATGAGATGAATGGGAAAGAATGCAGGCAACCTTGACAAACAGGCTCTTGGCTACATGGCTGTAAGGACAAAGGGCTTCCATGAGCACAACCATGATCACCTGTATCAAGCAAGCTACTTGAGTATGAGTATAGTTAGAGGCTATCCCTTTCCCCAGCCTAGTTGAAAAGTTGATACTCCAGACTCATGAGGCCTCACATCATTTGGACATCTGACATAGAGAGCAGTAAGATAGTAAATCTGAGTTTCATTAAGTTCCAAGTTTATGGCCATTTGTTATGGCAACTCTAGAAAGCCATTATGGGATAGAGATTACTAAAGAAGGATTAGATTAAAAAGGGCTCTCAGGGGAAAATCTAGAACCACCATGGTCTATGCAAGTTCTAGTCTAGGCGGAGCCCATCAGTGTGGCACTGTCAGCCTCTGCTGACCACAAAGCACTGATGCTTTAGAATGAAACCCATGGCAGAAATCAAGGACTTTGCTGAGTTTCAACATTTCTTTCTTTATAGAGTCCCTAAGGATACTCAAATGGTTTATAATCACTTGGTGGAGATTATATCTATCTATATCTACATCTACATCTACATCTACATCTACATCTACATCTACATCTACATCTACATCTACATCTACATCTACACCCACACCCACACCCACACCCACACCCACACCCACACCCACACCCACACCCACACCCACGCCCATACCCATACCCATGCCCATATCTACATCTACATCTACATCTATATTTACATCTATCTGTCTATGTGTGTCGGGAGGAAAGGGAGAGAGAGAGAGAGAGAGAGAGAGAGAGAGAGAGAGAGAGAGAGAGAGAGAGAGAGAGAGAGAGAAGAAAGGAAGGGAAACCTTGATTAAAGAATACTCTATATTCTACTTTAATCAAGTATATTTTGTCAAAAACTGATTAAAACTACAAAACTATCTACACACCTTTAACCCCTGAATCACTTATTTATTTATTTATTTATTTATTTATTTATTTATTTATTTATTTATTTATATGAGGTATTTTCTTCATTTACATATCCACTGCTATCCCAAAAGTTCCCCATACCCTCCCACCCCACTCCCCTACCCATCCACTCCCACTTCTTGGCCCTGGCATTCCCCTATACTGAGGCATATAAAGTTTGCAAGACCAATGGGCCTCTCTTTCAAATGATGGCTGACTAAGTCATCTTCTGATACATATGCAGCTGGAGGCATGAGCTCTGGGGGGGTGGTACTGATTAGTTCATATTGTTGTTCCACCTATAGGGTTGCAGATCCCTTTAGCTCATTGAGTACTTTCTCTAGCTCCTCCATTGGGGACCCTGTGATCCATCCAATAGCTAACTGTGAGTATCCATTTCTGTGTTTGCTAGGCCCTGGCATAGTCTCACAAGAGACAGCTATATCAGGGTCCTTGCAGCAAAATCTTGCTAGTGTATGCAATGGTGTCAGCGTTTGGAGGCTGATTATGGGATGGATCCCCGTATATGGCAGTCTCTAGATGGTCTGTCCTTTCATTTCAGCTCCAAACTTTGTCTCTGTAACTCCTTCCATGGGTGTTTTGTTCCCACTTCTTAAGTCTTCACATCTCTCTAAAATCTGGCATGCAATGCTAACCAGTAGGAGGACGTGGGATGTTCACCAAGAGGAATGCAGAACACTCCTGGCTACCAACACAAATCTGTTTATATTTTATTGCCCATAAATTTATACATTTTTTTTGTCTTGGCAATTCTTTGGCATGTTATGCAATGTCGTACTTGCACATATGGTCACTTTCTAATGCTATAAAACCTGGGTTATCCTTGAATAGTCTTTTTTTCTTTTTTTTTTCTTTTTTTTTTTCCATTTTTTATTAGGTATTTAACTCATTTACATTTCCAATGCTATACCAAAAGTCCCCCATATCCACCCACCCCCACTCCCCTGCCCACCCACTCCCCCTTTTTGGCCCTGGTATTCCCCTGTACTGGGGCATATAAAGTTTGCAAGTCCAATGGGCCTCTCTTTCCAGTGATGGCCGACTAGGCCATCTTTTGATATATATGCAGCTAGAGTCAAGAGCTCCGGGGTACTGGTTAGCTCATAATGTTGTTCCACCTATAGGGTTGCAGATCCCTTTAGCTCCTTGGCTACTTTCTCTAGCTCCTCCATTGGGAGCCCTATGATCCATCCATTAGCTGACTGTGAACATCCACTTCTGTGTTTGCTGGGCCCCGGCATAGTCTCACAAGAGACAGCTACATCTGCGTCCTTTCAATAAAATCTTGCTAGTGTATGCAATGGTGTCAGCGTTTGGATGCTGATTATGGGGTGGATCCCTGGCTATGGCAGTCTCTACATGGTCCATCCTTTCATCTCAGCTCCAAACTCCGTCTCTGTAACTCCTTCCATGGGTGTTTTGTTCCCAAATCTAAGGAGGGGCATAGTGTCCACACTTCAGTCTTCATTCTCCTTGAGTTTCATGTGTTTAGCAAATTATATCTTATATCTTGGGTATCCTAGGTTTGGGGCTAATATCCACTTATCAGTGAATACATATTGTGTGAGTTTCTTTGTGAATGTGTTACCTCACTCAGGATGATGCCCTCCAGGTCCATCCATTTGCCTAGGAATTTCATAAATTCATTCTTTTTAATAGCTGAGTAGTACTCCATTGTGTAGATGTACCACATTTTCTGTATCCATTCCTCTGTTGAGGGGCATCTAGGTTCTTTCCAGCTTCTGGCTATTATAAATAAGGCTGCTATGAACATAGTGGAGCATGTGTCCTTCTTACCTGTTGGGGCATCTTCTGGATATATGCCCAGGAGAGGTATTGCTGGATCCTCCGGTAGTACTATGTCCAGTTTTCTGAGGAACCGCCAGACTGATTTCCAGAGTGGTTGTACAAGCCTGCACTCCCACCAACAATGGAGGAGTGTTCCTCTTTCTCCACATCCTCGCCAGCATCTGCTGTCACCTGAATTTTTGATCTTAGCCATTCTGACTGGTGTGAGGTGGAATCTCAGGGTTGTTTTGATTTGCATTTCCCTGATGATTAAGGATGTTGAACATTTTTTCAAGTGCTTCTCTGCCATTCGGTATTCCTCAGGTGAGAATTCTTTGTTCAGTTCTGAGCCCCATTTTTTAATGGGGTTATTTGATTTTCTGAAGTCCACCTTCTTGAGTTCTTTATATATGTTGGATATTAGTCCCCTATCTGATTTAGGATAGGTAAAGATCCTTTCCCAATCTGTTGGTGGTCTTTTTGTCTTATTGACGGTGTCTTTTGCCTTGCAGAAACTTTGGAGTTTCATTAGGTCCCATTTGTCGATTCTCGATCTTACAGCACAAGCCATTGCTGTTCTGTTCAGGAATTTTTCCCCTGTGCCCATATCTTCAAGGCTTTTCCCCACTTTCTCCTCTATAAGTTTCAGTGTCTCTGGTTTTATGTGAAGTTCCTTGATCCACTTAGATTTGACCTTAGTACAAGGAGATAAGTATGGATCGATTCGCATTCTTCTACACGATAACAACCAGTTGTGCCAGCACCAATTGTTGAAAATGCTGTCTTTCTTCCACTGGATGGTTTTAGCTCCCTTGTCGAAGATCAAGTGACCATAGGTGTGTGGGTTCATTTCTGGATCTTCAATTCTATTCCATTGGTCTACTTGTCTGTCTCTATACCAGTACCATGCAGTTTTTATCACAATTGCTCTGTAGTAAAGCTTTAGGTCTGGCATGGTGATTCCGCCAGAAGTTCTTTTATCCTTGAGAAGACTTTTTGCTATCCTAGGTTTTTTGTTATTCCAGACAAATTTGCAAATTGCTCCTTCCAATTCGTTGAAGAATTGAGTTGGAATTTTGATGGGGATTGCATTGAATCTGTAGATTGCTTTTGGCAAGATAGCCATTTTTACAATGTTGATCCTGCCAATCCATGAGCATGGGAGATCTTTCCATCTTCTGAGATCTTCTTTAATTTCTTTCTTCAGAGATTTGAAGTTTTTATCATACAGATCTTTCACCTCCTTAGTTAGAGTCACGCCAAGATATTTTATATTATTTGTGACTATTGAGAAGGGTGTTGTTTCCCTAATTTCTTTCTCAGCCTGTTTATTCTTTGTATAGAGAAAGGCCATTGACTTGTTTGAGTTTATTTTATATCCAGCTACTTCACCGAAGCTGTTTATCAGGTTTAGGAGTTCTCTGGTAGAATTTTTAGGGTCACTTATATATACTATCATATCATCTGCAAAAAGTGATATTTTGACTTCCTCTTTTCCAATTTGTATCCCCTTGATCTCCTTTTGTTGTCGAAATGCTCTGGCTAATACTTCAAGTACTATGTTGAAAAGGTAGGGAGAAAGTGGGCAGCCTTGTCTAGTCCCTGATTTTAGTGGGATTGCTTCCAGCTTCTCTCCATTTACTTTGATGTTGGCTACTGGTTTGCTGTAGATTGCTTTTATCATGTTTAGGTATGGGCCTTGAATTCCTGATCTTTCCAAAACTTTTATCATGAATGGGTGTTGGATCTTGTCAAATGCTTTTTCTGCATCTAACGAGATGATCATGTGGTTTTTGTCTTTGAGTTTGTTTATATAATGGATTACATTGATGGATTTTCGTATATTAAACCATCCCTGCATCCCTGGAATAAAACCTACTTGGTCAGGATGGATGATTGCTTTAATGTGTTCTTGGATTCGGTTAGCGAGAATTTTATTGAGGATTTTTGCATCGATATTCATAAGAGAAATTGGTCTGAAGTTCTCTATCTTTGTTGGATCTTTCTGTGGTTTAGGTATCAGAGTAATAGTGGCTTCATAAAATGAGTTGGGTAGAGTACCTTCTACTTCTATTTTGTGAAATAGTTTGTGCAGAATTGGAATTAGATCTTCTTTGAAGGTCTGATAGAACTCTGCACTAAACCCATCTGGTCCTGGGCTTTTTTTGGTTGGGAGACTATTAATAACTGCTTCTATTTCTTTAGGTGATATGGGACTGTTTAGATGGTCAACTTGATCCTGATTCAACTTTGGTACCTGGTATCTGTCCAGAAATTTGTCCATTTCGTCCAGGTTTTCCAGTTTTGTTGAGTATAGCCTTTTGTAGAAGGATCTGATGGTGTTTTGGATTTCTTCAGGATCTGTTGTTATGTCTCCCTTTTCATTTCTGATTTTGTTAATTAGGATTTTGTCCCTGTGCCCTTTAGTGAGTCTAGCTAAGGGTTTATCTATCTTGTTGATTTTCTCAAAGAACCAACTCCTCGTTTGGTTAATTCTTTGAATAGTTCTTCTTGTTTCCACTTGGTTGATTTCACCCCTGAGTTTGATTATTTCCTGCCGTCTACTCCTCTTGGGTGAATTTGCTTCCTTTTTTTCTAGGGCTTTTAGATGTGTTGTCAAGCTGCTAGTATGTGCTGTCTCCCGTTTCTTCTTGGAGGCACTCAGCGCTATGAGTTTCCCTCTTAGAAATGCTTTCATTGTGTCCCATAAGTTTGGGTACGTTGTGGCTTCATTTTCATTAAACTCTAAAAAGTCTTTAATTTCTTTCTTTATTCCTTCCTTAACCAAGGTATCATTGAGAAGAGTGTTATTCAGTTTCCACGTGAATGTTGGCTTTCCATTATTTATGTTGTTATTGAAGATCAGTCTTAGGCCATGGTGGTCTGATAGGATACATGGGACAATTTCAATATTTTTGTATCTATTGAGGCCTGTTTTGTGACCAATTATATGGTCAATTTTGGAGAAGGTCCCGTGAGGTGCTGAGAAGAAGGTATATCCTTTTGTTTTAGGATAAAATGTTCTGTAGATATCTGTCAGGTCCATTTGTTTCATAACTTCTGTTAGTTTCACTGTGTCCCTGTTTAGTTTCTGTTTCCACGATCTGTCCTTTGAAGAAAGTGGTGTGTTGAAGTCTCCCACTATTATTGTGTGAGGTGCAATGTATGCTTTGAGCTTTACTAAAGTGTCTCTAATGAATGTGGCTGCCCTTGCATTTGGAGCGTAGATATTCAGAATTGAGAGTTCCTCTTGGAGGATTTTACCTTTGATGAGTATGAAGTGTCCCTCCTTGTCTTTTTTGATAACTTTGGGTTGGAAGTCGATTTTATCCGATATTAAAATGGCTACTCCAGCTTGTTTCTTCAGTCCATTTGCTTGGAAAATTGTTTTCCAGCCTTTCACTCTGAGGTAGTGTCTGTCTTTTTCCCTGAGATGGGTTTCCTGTAAGCAGCAGAATGTTGGGTCCTGTTTGTGTAGCCAGTCTGTTAGTCTATGTCTTTTTATTGGGGAATTGAGTCCATTGATATTAAGAGATATTAAGGAAAAGTAATTGTTGCTCCCTTTTATTTTTGTTGTTAGAGTTGGCATTCTGTTCTTGTGGCTGTCTTCTTTTTGGTTTGTTGAATGATTACTTTCTTGGTTGTTCTAGGGCGTGATTTCCGTCCTTGTATTGCTTCTTTTCTGTTATTATCCTTTGAAGGGCTGGATTCGTGGAAAGATATTGTGTGAACTTGGTTTTGTCGTGGAATACTTTGGTTTCTCCATCTATGGTAATTGAGAGTTTGGCCGGGTATAGTAGCCTGGGCTGGCATTTGTGTTCTCTTAGTGTCTGTATAACATCTGTCCAGGCTCTTCTGGCTTTCATAGTCTCTGGTGAAAAGTCTGGTGTAATTCTGTTGAATAGTCTTTATATGTAGCATTAATAAAATGATAGGTATTATGATAACAGGGCTGAACACATGACTCCATGGTAAAGGGCTTGCCATACAGTTGGGAAGAGCAAAGTTTCGAGTCTCAGAACCTAAGAGAACATTAAGTATGGCTAAATGCTCCTACACTACCGGCAGGAACTGGAATTGAGACAAAAAGTTGCTAGAGCTCACTAGCCCCCAGCCCAGGAAGAGGTGTGCATAAAACAGGAGCGTGAAATTCAGTGAGTGACCCTGCCACAAAGAATAAGGAGAACGGAAACAAAGGATACCTGAGGTCTTCCTGGAGTCCCGTTGTGGTCTACACTTAAAAGTGCACAAAATCACACACATTTACTACACACAAAAACTGACACACACACACAAGTAAACCCACACACAGGTGGGCATACACACAGGTGGTCACATATACACACACATGATATCAGAGGCTCTATGTGATATAGGGACATGATGCATCCATGTAGTCTACATTCACTGTTACAAATGCAGCAGATGAATCTGGGAAAAGTATACAAATATGCTTGCCCTCATTGAGTTTGAATCCTCATGACTAGAGACATTGATCATAACTCTTATCAGTATCTGTCTCCCTACTTATACCTTTGTTTCTTTGTGTCATAATTGTGTACATTTGAATAATTTACTTACAAAATTGTGTTAAATTATTTAAATGCTATTACAATTTGTAACCATAATTTATAAAATATATTTACATATATATACAATTTGGCATGGAGACTGTGCATTGTGCATCATGGAAAACACAGGTACCAAGACACTGTTTAACTTGAGATTCAGGGTGAAAATTTAATGGAAAGAAGTTTTCGTAAATAATTGTCCCTGTAAAGAAGACATGAGAAAAGCCTTTCGTCTTTCTTTTTTCTTTTTCTTTTTATGCATTATAATTCTTTATTCTATCTACTTTTATTTCTTTTTTATAAGATATTTTCTTTATTTACATTTCAAATGCTATCCTGAAAGTTCCCTATACCCTCCCCCTACCCAGCTCCCCCACCACCCACTCCTACTTCTTGGCCCTGGTGTTCCTCTGTACTGGGGCATACACCGTTTGCAAATGGGGTACAGAGCTAAACAAAGAATTCTCAACAGAGGAATACCAAAGGGCTGAGAATCACCTGAAAAAAATGTTCAACATCTTTAATCATCAGGGAAATGCAAATCAAAACAACCTTGAGATTCCACTTCATACCAGTCAGAATGGCTAAAATCAAAAATTCAGGTGACAGCTGATGCTGGCCAGGATGTGAAGAAAGAGGAACACTCCTCCATTGCTGGTGGAATTGCAAGCTTGTACTACCACTCCGAAAATTAGTCTGGCGGTTCCTCAGAAAATTGGACATTGTTCTACTGGAAGATCCAGCAATACCTCTCCTGGGCATATACCCAGAAGATGTTCCAACTGGTAATAAGTACACATGCTCCATTATATTCATAGCAGCCTTATTTATAATAGCAAGAAGCTGGAAAGAACCCAGATGTCCCTCAACAGAGAAATGGATACAGAAAATGTGGTAAACTTACACAATGGAGTCTTTCCTCTTTCAAGGAAGCTTTGGGAAACAACCTGAGAAGTTTGTACAGCTCCATATAAAAATTTTCCTAATTTTTCTGAGAATGCAAGGTCTAGAATGAGAGTCCTCAGGACTTCGCTGTATATGGACCACCAGTGAGAGGACATGATGCTGTTCACATAAACAGAGCCACAGGACAGAGGAAGACTGCCTGCCAGCCACTTACTGCCACTGGAATGTAGTAACCTTGTCCTTATTCTTCCCAATGTCTTTCTCTTCACAAGAGTGGCACGTAGGCAGAGATCACACGTGCAGAGCAAGGGATCACAGTTGCCCACTGCCCCTCTGGGTAGCCAGCACTACAGCCATAGATAAAAGAGATTTTGTAATTGATGTGACAAATTAGAATGTCTAGCAATTCCAAAATTATTGAAAAATTAGACTATATCATTATTTTAAAATACATAGAAGAGGAAATCTAATATGGAAGATCAGGCAGCAGTTTTACAAAACTATAAACCTTTTAAAAATTGTCACATTTACTAATACTGTTGGTGGATTTTATAATTTAGAAAATTATTTGTGAAAATTCAGATCCTGTGAATGTTTTATAAAGTAAAATAATCTCTTGACTATGAGCCTGTCTGTAGATAGAATGTGGAAACAGCTCCATCAAAGGCTAATGAAACCACAGACCATGGAGAGTATGAATTGGGCCTCTGACTGGCATATGGGAACTGTGAAGGGATGTTTGCCTTGGAAAGCCATTACATCTTAGAAAAAACAAAATATTGCTGACCACAGGCTGTGGTAGGTACATATGCTAGCATGCAGGTCTAGAGACTTTAGTTCAGTACTTGGAACCCACATTATAGTGGAAGGGAAAAACTGTTCCCCAAAAATTGTCCTCTGACCTACACACACACACACACACACACACACAAACACAAGTGAGAGAAGTTTCCAATTTCATATGGATTATGAATTATAACAGATATATACTATTTTTTTACTTTCTAGTCTTATTTATAGCACTGAATTGCTGAGTCAAGTAGTATAACAACCATATAAATTAAAATCTTTCACTTCATTCAAACTATTTTGTGCTTTGACTAAGGGTAAGAAAGCAGATAAACAAACTGTCAGTGATAACAAAGTATCACACATGGATAAAGATTTATAGTTTTCTTCAGATCATATTAGTTCAAATTTGTCAGTGTGTCATAAGGTTTGGAAATATGCACAAGTTGCGAACCTGACTTCCAATTCACTACTGCAGATGTGAGATGATGCTCCTGCTTTGCATACTTGTCCTTAGATCGCAAGAGAGATGGAATGAAATCTCTCTGCAAGTCCTAAACCTGGACACAGAGAGAAACTCAGAAACAAACAGGAGGAAGAGCAGCCACAGTTTCCCGCTTGCTCCCATCTTTGGCAAGATTTTTTAGAAAGGAATCAAGAGGGTAATCTAAATTTCAGGCATATTTAGTGCTAGCTGTGAATAGCAGTATTCAAATTTGAGTGAAAATACAATACTCAACTGTAGAAAGTGAGGTTATGGCTATAGAGATGGTAGTTATAAATTATTTGCAACTTATACAATCATGTGAGTGTTTATTCAGAGAAACAGCAAGAGCTGTTTTCAAAACTTAAAATAATCTCAGAGTTGAATTTTAGTCATTCCTCTCAGATATGAATAGAAATATCCTAGTCCATGACAGATTTTTAAGCTTGAAGGGCAATGTTTGCTTTGGGAAATGGTTACAAGAGTTTTGAGTCATGTGATTGAAGAGGTCAATAACAAGGTGAAGATAGTTGTAAAACTGCTTCCTTGGGAAGCAATAATGGTGATGTTGACGCTAATGCATTCAGAAACGTTAGCAGCCACTTTCCACTTTGGTGAAATGCTTCCCAGTAGTCAGATTCTACTCTTGAGTTGAACGCTTTGCATGCATTACATCATTTAATGCCTTAGAGAGAATCTGGGTTGGATATTATTGTTATCACTAGCCTGTTACACGTGAAACTGAAGCCTATAGGTGATGGTGTGCTGGAGTCCTTGAAAGATGGATGCACTAACAGAGACAAGGCATGAAATTCACAGATGAGCACAGAGTAGATTCTATAGTACATAGGACATTGGTATTAACCTTGAGTTCAAATATGCATCTGACATTTCTAAAGAGTAAACATTGGCTTCTCTTTTTTTATTTTCATTAGATATTTTCTTTATTTACATTTCAAATGCTATCCTGAAAGTCCCCTATACCCTCCCCCCTCCCTGCTCCCATACCCACCCACTCCTACTTGTTGACCCTGCCATTCCCCTGTACTGGGGCATATAAAGTTTGCAAGACTAAGGGACCTCTCTTCCCAATGATGGCCAACTAGGCCATCTTCTGCTACATATGCAGCTAGAGACACAATCTCTAGGGGTACTGGTTAGTTCATATTGTTGTTCCACCTATAGGGTTGCAGAACCCTTCAGCTCCTTGGGTACTTTCTCTAGCTCCTCCATTTGGGGCCCTGTGTTCCATCCTATAGATGACAGTGAGCATCCACTTCTGTGTTTGACAGGCACTGGCATAGCCTCACACTATGGAAATCAGGCTTCTCTTTTGAGAATGTACTATAGCCAGAGAATAAAGCGACGAAGGACAGCAAAATTTTCATGCATTTTGTTCATATCCTTGTGAGAACTAGGATATATTAGATTGTAGTGCAGAGGATGGCATTCTCTGGCATCAATAGGAGGAGAAGCCCTTGGTCCTGTGAAGGATTGATTTCCCCAGTGTAGGGGAATGCCAGGACAGTGAGGTGGGAGTGGGTCGGTGGGAGGGGGAGCATCTTCATAGAAGCAGAGGGAGGGGGGATGGGAGAAGGGGGTTCTGAAGGGGAAACCAGGAAAGGAAATAACATTTGAAATGTAAATACATAAAATATCCAATTAAAGAAAAAGAACAAATATAGATGGTGAGCAATGACCACTTAATTAAAATAATATAAAAATAAAGCTGACAAAAGTTCTTACTGAACAAGTTGATAATTTGAGAGGGAAAAAAGTAAAAGCAAATGTTTAGCTTAAGCAATTATAATAACTGATTTGAAATTAGTGCACATAAAAATTCATAAAAGGCTATTTTTGTGGAGACACTTGGCTATAGCTTACTTTAGGATAGCTTTGCTCTGCCCCCTCTACCAGATCTCCAAATGGATATGGAAAGCACCTTGAATGTTGTTCAGAGCAAAAGTTGGAGGTAGAAGCAGAAACTCTGTGTGTGTGTGTTATACATATGCTCACTTTAGATGTTAAATAACTTATTCCAGGCTAAAATGATGGAATTCTCTGTCTCCTACATTCATCACCTTCCCAGTAAACACATTTCTATTATGTACTCTTAATTTCTTAATATTTTATTTTTTTGAAAATTTTCTCATGCTCTCATATCACTATTTCAACAAACACCGGCCCCTCTTATGTCCTTGTTTCTTCATAAAATATTGTGAACAGAGAGATTAAAAATAATGGTCTGTGTCTCCTTGTCTCAAAATTTATATATTCTGGTGAAGAATTCAATCTCAGACAATCCAAAATCATGAGAGTTTTATAATCTTAAAATTGTGTTTGTATGTGATTACCATGATACTCCCCTGCTTTCTAGTGTGTCCCCACCTTCCTACCCTTCCTCAGCAATCACCTTGCCATTTTTATGTCTCATAGGTTCTGTTGGCATGCTTTAAATCTCCCCATCCCTAATTCCAATAGTCTTCACACAAAGAAATCCATAAAGAAAGGGTTTAAGACCAGTTGTTCAATGCTGAGTAATGATGTAAAATACAAATTTCATACTTCTTTTGACTGAATCAAACTGATGATCTCCAACTTGCAGTCAACAGTTCCTTAAGTCTATGTTAAATTTTAAAACACAATACCTGTACTTGAGTGACAGCCCCTAAAAACCAAGAATGCCAATATCCATTATGTTAAAACAAACACTTTCATTTGTAGTGTGAGGTTTGCCTTTTAATAAATTTGTGCTGAGTCTTGGCATTGTGGCAACCTGTCTATTTTCATATCCAATTACTGTTTTTTTTCTTTTCTCTCTGCCTTCTGCCTCTCAGAAACATACTTAAATTTTAAAAATCATTGTTTACCCTCTTCCTATAAAGTTCTGACATTATTGCTCCATTGAGCAAGGGTTGGAGTGTGTTTGTGTGTTTGATGGTGTTGTTACGAGGGAACTTTGCTAAAAGGAGGCTTGTATAAAGGAGTCTCTTTAGTCTTTGACTATGTTCAGTGAAGGCTGCAGGTGATGCTGGTCCTGTATCTTCTCAGGACAATGGAGAAGGCCACAGCTGTATGAGCTTCGCCAGGCTCCTGCTGTAGCTTCACAGACTCCTAAGGTTAGTATTTCCATGCCTGACTCCATGGAGAAACATTCTAGCTTCTGGATACACTTGAACTTTCAAGGTCAAAAGAAATATTAACTGACACAAGTCCATACATATTCTGGATGCATTTTATCTCGGTTCAGCTGTTTGTTTGTTTGTTTGTTTGTTTTAATGAGTAAAATTTTATACTCATATATTTGTATGGCATGCCATAACCTGTTACCAACATGACATTTTTCTTGTTGTTGTCATTGATCACCAGGCTTGAGGCATAATGCCTCCATTATAGTCGTCTGTTTTCTTCTTGTTTTCTCCCTATCCCTTCATAGAACAAAATCATTGCCCTTCCCTCACATGTAGTTAAAATGTTTTACCTCCCTAAGGACATGCATGATATTTGCACCTATTCTTTGACATTGTTCTATGAGGGGTATTTTTCTTCTTCACCCTAGTTACTTATTTATTCGTTTACATATTTATTTATGTCATCATGAGCCAGCTAAATTTTATTTTTTTTATTTGTTAGAAGTTCCACACTACTTTCCTTGGGCTCTTAAGTCAGTTGAGTATTAGCCATTGGGGACTGTCTGCGTCTCTGGATGCCTCTAACATGGTGTTTTGATGTGATTTTTGAGCATACTCTGAACTTATGACACTATAAGGAGCTTTGAGTTTATCTCTGACATGTCTTAACTGGATTCTATATTTAACTATGTTTTCTAAAGAACTTAGATTTGTTTTATGAGAAAAGGACAATAGAAACCGAGATCTTGGCAGTAGGTGTGCTCATTGTATCCAGTTATTCTAGCTTCTTGGCTCCTTGACCTTCCCAGTTCTTTGAACAGTAAATATGTGCACTTAAACAAGAGAGTTTAGAAAAATACACTTGGAAATATTTATTGTATGAAACAGTCTTTCTATATTTAGCTAAACAAATTCCTATTGCTATTCTAATAGTGGGCTTTTTCTCATTAAGTTAATCTCTTCTTTCTAGATTTCTGACTTGAATGCTTCAAAATCCATCATTTGCTTAGTAGATTGCAGTGTTACTGGGGTTGTTTCACCAGCTTTCATGGTTGTATAAGGTCAAATTTCATCCTTCAATGTTCAATAAAGGAGCAATTTAGAAAAAATATTTTTAATTCATGGTTGGTTGAATTTTCAAGAGTAAATCTACAGATCTATCCCTTGAAGGCTAAAAGGGAGTTGTAAATATATACATACAAAAATGAAAGAACAATAATTTTAAATTTTTTTTAAAAAAGAAAAGAAGAAAGAACAGGAGGAGCCCAGGCATCGATGCCAGGTACAGAGTGCTTTCCTGCCATTCATAATTCCCTGAGCTCAATCACCAGTAATAAATAAATAAACAAATAAACAAACATACATGCATATTGATTATAGTTATTTAATATGCAAATATTTATAAACTCATATATCTATATGTAATTATTCTCTGCAGCAAAAGATAATATACTCCATGAAGAAACTTAGAATGTTTTAGCTGGTGAGTAATAAATAAATCAACTATAGGGTTTGGGCATTTGTAGAGGAATTTTATAGATTTTCTATGGGAGCAGAATTATTCCCTAGATTAGAAAGTAGAGGCAAGGTCATGCTTACATATACTAATGAATCTAAACCACGGTGGAACCTGTTCAACTCGAATATGAGTAGCAGTCACTCAGTCATCAATTGGTCTATTTGGTGTTTTATTTCATTCTGAGATTTTGTCTGAAGTAGTTGTTCTCTAAGAATGTTTTGTCTATAATATAAAAGAGCCATGTCACTCATCTCTAAACATCAGATCAGTTTGTAATAACTCTGTGCTTTTGTTTGTTGATATTGGATCAGTTTGAAGACATCTGACTCCTTTCTACACACCTACATATAACATAATAAAAAAATATGGATTTGATTTCTGTTCCTAGTTTTTTTTTTGGACTCTAAAGCTCTAGGAATCTTAGAAGTGATAGTCTTTTTATGCTAATGAGAGGACTGGTGGTTTGGGCTCCCTGGTTAGCACTAGGAAGCAGGCTGGTTTCCTGAAGAGGCAATTATGTGGGTAAAGATTAGTACATTAATTGCTAACATAGACTTCTAGTAAGAGTGGCTGGAGGTGAGGTAATTATGAATAGCCAACAATTTAATCAGTCATGACAACCATAATAAAGCAACCACAAACACAGTAAAAGAAAAACATGTGCATAAATCTCTTGAGCTATGAAACACACAGATTCTGGAAGGATTCTGTGCTCTAGGAAGACACAAAACTTCATGTCCTTCCAGATATCACTTGTATTTCTGAGCTCATCCTGAGTAGAACCCTTCTGGGATAACTCATTAGGCTAATTCATACATTCTGTATCTGAGCTTGGTGTGATAACTGAATTCAAAGACAAGATACTGGGGAAGATACTCGGATACTCAGCTGGTTCATATAGAGAATTGAGAAACAGTTTATTTAGGAAAAAATGTACACATCTCACACCTCAGAAGTGAACTGAGAGTGGTACACAAACACTACTTTAGCTTTTCACTACTCATTTGATATCACAAAAGTGAGGTTGTTTTTCTGAATATCTGTAGCTCCCCAGAGCTCATGCTTTCAAAAGAGAAAGGATACAAAGGCAGGCTATACGTACTCTGATGCCTGTATGTCATCTCTCTGTCCCAGTCACCTATGGAATTGTGTAGCCCCTGTGCTCTCACAGTTATGGAAGGGGGAATTTAGCAATAGAATTTAGAAAATGTAGAGATGGATCTGGATACCAGAGTATTATTTCGCTAGACATATGAAGAAATGCAAAGTAATAGGAAAAGACAAAATATACAACCCCTGATTATTGTAATCTGCAAAAGAATAACATTAAAAAAGTGCTGGGTTGGAAATCAGGGTGAGACTAGGTAGAGATTGTAGTGATATTTACCTTCAGGACAATAGTCTAAGATATTACTAGAAAGAAAGCAACAATTGAGGACCAACAGAAAGTGCCTCTGTAGCCTCTGATCATAAAGACATAATGAGTAATGAGGGGGGAAAATATCCAAATTTTTTGAAACTGAGGAGAAGGCCACAGGGAAGGACATAATGAAATGACTATGAAATTCATAATAAACGTGTGAGGATGGGGAAGCTAGCCTGTGTGCTGTTCTTGTTTCTTTTTCTTCCCCATGTCCATCACTCTTCTACTTCTTTAGTTGACATTTGATGAGTTCAATGTGAAAAATAAAGGCTCTCAACTCTGAGCTGTCATAATTCTTGGCTGTCCCAAGTCCTCTGCCTTCCCTCTAATCCCAGTCATGTCAGTGAGGCAAACCTTTTGGGACCCCAGCTTACAGTAATGAGTTTCATGCAGCTCAGCTCCAAAGCATATCAACTATGATGGACTACTGGACAACAGGGTAGAGAAATCTCTTACTGGCTGGCATACAATGACAATGAAACCCCATTAGCATTACAATTTCTGATATTGAAAACATTTTTCTGTTCTCAGACTCTTGTCAACCACTTTCTCTATGCTGCAACCAGATATTTCATTTCAATTTCATGCATGGATTTCAGTTCAGTGACCCTAGAGCACCGGATACATCTACAATATAACTCCTGAATCTAAGGCTCAGGATCATAACAAAGGAGAAGGTAGAAAGATTATTAGGAGCAGGAAGTTTGCTATGAGAGTGCACCTCCTAGAAATGTCTGAGAAACCAGTCATATCATCTTGCCTGCCTAAACAGGATCTGAAAAATGATACAACTAATAGAGATGCTATCATGGAAGGGGTAAAGCCCATGGGTCCTCACCTGTAATAAAAGTACTAAGCAGCTAAGGAATTGGGATTGGGAGAAATAGTCTCTAGGGAAGAGCTCCAAAATTGGTTATCAAACACCAACTCATCAGCCCTAAAATTATATACAAGTAGGCAGCATTATAAAGACTGAGTACATTATATTTACATATGTAGAAATCTATACACAAGACCAGCTTTGGCACCGGAGGGTAAATGTGGGCAGGCAGCTGATGAAAGATCAGTGTAGAGAGCAGCAGATGCGGGTGGATCCAGATACCTCCAGGGGTTGTTGTTCAAGGTAGTCAGTGATTAGAGAAGTTACTCAGCTGACATTTTTTCTAAGGGAACCAAGCTAAATTTACTGGGGTTAGCACTCCCTATAGCCAGGAGAAAAACTGTGAAATTTTTTTTTTTTACCTCCTTGGGGCTCATGAGAAAGAGAAGGAAAGAAAATGTTCACACATATGCAGACACAGACACACAGACACAGACACACACACACACACAAACACACACACACACAAACATACACACACTGAATGACTGAATGGATGAAACAAAAGGCCGATAACCTTATATACATAAACATACATAGATATATACAAGCATACACACACACATATATATGGATACAGATCTACAGATAGACATATACACATTCACAGATAGAATGATTAGAGCAAAACTCCAGCAAGCAGGCTCCAAACATTTCACACATACATGCATACATACATACATACTACATACATACAACTAGTAAATGATGCAAGCTCCAACACACACCGAGACGAGCTTTACATATACACATACATACACTGAGTTGATGGAAGGATAGAACAATTGTCCAGCCACCCATTTACACAAACATTACACACATACATACATACACACACATAGTTGATGAATGGAAGGAACAATGCTCCAACCCACCACACACACACAAACATTACACATACACACAGGTTTTGGATGCTCCAAACCTTTCACACAAACTTTATGCATTCTCTAGGGTAATGATAGAATCATTAATCTGCTCCAGCAGCAACGCCTGAAAGATATCAAGCATTAGGATTATGAATTTCAGAAATATTGCCCAGTGAGGGACTGGAAGCCCCCTTAAAGTTTTATGTAATTCTTAGATTAAGAGGAATATGAGGGCAGAAATCGGAGCAGAACTTCCTAATAACGTCAAGTTCTCAGGACACACAGTCCACGGGGATGTGCCACATTGGGGCCACCGATATGGCTGTGCTAACCTGTGGGCTGCATTCCATGAGTTTTCAAGCCATTTGTTGTTCTTCTGCATGGCCTTTGGCAACATAACAACAATGAATAAATAGAGGCATTACTATGTAGGTTTTTTTTTTTTTTTTTTTTTTGAGACAGGGTTTCTCTCTATAGTCCTGGCTGTCCTGGAACTCACTTTGTAGACCAGGCTGGCCTCGAACTCAGAAATCCACCTGTCTCTGCCTCCCGAGTGCTGGGATTAAAGGTGTGCGCCACCACGCCCGGCTACTATGTACTTTTTAAGTAAATTACCTTAACTACCTGACTTAACTAATAGATAAACCGCCCATAACCTATTACTAAACTTGACCATCTCAAGTTTCTGTCAACCATAAAGCTATAAAAATGTAGCAAGATAATGTCTGTAACTCAGATATTTCCCTCTAGGACAATGTACCTGTACCCAACTCTTACATGAAAGTATTTGACAAATGTACGTATTTATGACTTTCCTTGGTTTAGAGTATTAAAGTTTAAGTAACCTCTTCTAGAATGAGACATTATATTCAGAATAACTTGACTATATGTTCTCAGGCTCTGGACACTCATATTTCAGTCAGAATAAATAATCTTCCCTTAAAACTGCCACACAAACTCTCTAATCTCTATGCTTCCTTTTGCAAGCTCATTGCTGGTGAGTATGTTTGTGGTGGTTATATTGTACTTAGGGAGCTATTTGTATTTTATCATATAGAATCAGCACAAGCTCGTTTCAATACCTTGGATCTTTACATTTTGGGTACTTATTTCCAACACTCTCTAAAGCATCATGTTTGACTAATACAAGAACACTGGAATGATTGTGTCCAGTCTCCAGTACTGACCCTGGAAAAAGTAACTTTCTCCATATGGTCAGGCAATGTTTTTGAGATAATTCCCTTTGAACTCTCAAGGTGATTATTTCATTTGGGGCTTTCTGCTTTGCAAATCACCCAGATAAGCTTCAGAGAATATGAGTGCCTCTCCCAAAGTCCTTCAGCTACAAGCGAGGGAGCCAAAAGGCTCCTTCTGTCCTATATTTTAATGGAGAATATCCTTAGGCACCACAACAGACATTAGATTTGGTAAATCAGACATTTAAGTACTTCATCGTGCAGAGAATTTAGTAACTTCTTCAGTCTCAGCATCACGCAAAGTGCCACCTAATATTCTAGATGATCGATTTAAGAATCATTTTAACTGAATACTCGAGAACACTGATGTTGGAGCACAATGTTAAATTATTTAATATGGTTCCAAGTTTAATGTGTTTTAATTTCTCTGCATTAAAACATTGTAGCAAAGTAGATCTCAGAGCAGATAAAGTTTTAATAAAGGATAATATGGGAAAATATTTTCACCTTTCCAGTGCAGTTCCAAATGTTGTCATTTTTACTGCCAATTATAGTATGGAAAACTGAATAGAGAGTTAATTATGTGCTATGATGATCACTTCCTATGAACTTCAATGTCTCATCCATAGAGTGATATTTGAAAGAAGTCTCCACTACCACCATTCAAGCCATTGTGTTTGTGTTACTCTTGATTATATTTAGGGCACAAAGTCTTTATGAAAAAAGTGTATCACTGAGTGTGGGTTTTGAAGGCTTATAGCTTTATCTAATTTCCCCCATCCTTTTTGTGTGGGGATGAACTATGATCCTTCTGTTGCCAATAATGATAGGTGCTGTCCTTCTGG
This sequence comes from Mus musculus, assembly GCF_000001635.26. NCBI lineage: Eukaryota > Metazoa > Chordata > Mammalia > Rodentia > Muridae > Mus > Mus musculus. Next base: position 91,460,308 of record NC_000077.6, read on the forward strand.
AACAGTAAGGCAAAATAAAGTCTGTCATCTTTAAGCAATCTAATATGTCCTACTATATGGACATATTAATAAACTCCTCCTTAAGTTTTTAGACTTATAATAATATTTGACAGCTTAATTCAACTTTCGTTAGAGAAGCTGCTTTTTTTTCACAGTAGGTGATATTTAATACAGAGCCCCATAAGGGGTTAACATGAGGAGAATAAGAGGTCATGGGGTGCTCAGCTCTAAATGGGAATGTATATCAAATTACTTCTTCACAAGGTTTAGATAACATCATGGACGGGGTGAAAATTTGGTAGTGTCAGGGAGAGTAGAGGTCCTCAGTGAAGCAGTATTTGCTGATGGACATTGCAGTTCTGTGGTACACACAAGCTCACCATTCACAAGACCTGAACAACAGCAAGCCAAACAAAATCCCAGCAAGATGGAATTTTCTCGTGAAATTCCATCTATCTGAGGAGATATTAGCAATTGATGGTTGCTGTGGTAGAATTAGTTTTCTTTAGGGATGGGGGTCCTGAGACACTAGCTATCCATGCCCTAGTCAATGCTCCCACACTCACAGGCACCAAGGATGTGAGGGAACATGTTGGGAGAGAAAGGTGGTGGAGATAGGGCAGTAACTGGAAGGAGAAGGAGGGGTTAGGAATTGTACTTGATCAAAACATATATATATATATATGTGAATGAATGACATTCCCAAATAAAACAGAGCAACACAGAAAAAAATCACGTTTGTTACTATGCTTCTCTAAAACATGAAGAACGTGTTGGACTAAGTAAATCCAATCACGTGTGTATCCGTGTTAATTTGAGCTTCTAGACATTTCATCTGACATTGAAGTGGAAAGCCTCCATTGCAATCAATGTACCTCTAAGACAATTGCAATCACTTTCTCTGTACCAGTTTCTCATTGCTCTCAATGAAGACGACTCTGGCCATGTGACTGTGCTGTCCCTGTTGCCTTATCCATAGCTGATGACCATGACAGGAAACAGTAGCTGGCCTGAAGAGTGAAATTACTGTGTGTCCCTGGATTGCTTGCTTTCAAGTATCTACAGGTATCAAGATTTCTCTTCAGCATTGCATTGTCCAACATGGGTTATGTCTGATTCATGGAAACACTTCACATTTGTAAGCTCTGGGTAGCTTCTCACCTGGAGTCTATTGAAGCCATGTGAACCTACGATCTTTTGGATAATGCTAAACCATGCATTTCTCACCACTTAGGTCAAATGAAAATATTTTATTTTTGCAAATGTATGTAGTATGTGTGTGTGTGTGTGTGTGTGTGTGTGTGTGTGTGTGTGTGTAGGTATGTATGGATATGTGCACATGTACCAAGGTCTGTGTGTAGAGGTTGGAATATCATTTGCTTTCCTCTATTATCTTTATTACAGAGTTTTTCTTGAGGAAAGTTGTGATCACTCTGTTAAAATATTCATGTAGCCTTTTCCATGCTGCCCTTTAAGCACTTCAGCGTCTATGTTACAAATCTGACAGTAAAATACATTTTTTAATTGTCAGTACACTTTGTGAGTAGAGCTTTGCGAGCATACTCCCATATTGCCTCCCCTCTGCTGGGTTTTATTGAGTAAATGTTCCTTCCTCCCAGGTGCTTTGAGTCTCACCTACCACAGACAGATATTTTCCCAGTAACATCTAAATTGGTTAACTTTAATCTCCTGTTTCAATTTATCCCCAGTCACCTCCAAGAGCCATTGTTCACAACAGGTCATGTTCAAGGATGCATATTCTGCTTATTACCTCCAGCAGGCACACAGATGGGTGACTCGGGGTCTATCACTTTTCAGTGAGCTAATTACTCACCCCGTTTTTATGATATCCTCAGCCTAAATTGATAGTGACAGGTCCGACAGCAATCTGCCTTGATCCTCATTTGGCTCTTCCTGTAACCAAATCTTGTTTTCTAAAGCATAAACATAACATTATCATTTTCATTTCAAAGTCTTTTCCATTTCTGTCTTTACAGACCTTGCTTATTGGAAAGAAATTTATTGCCTGTTAAAAAGTGTTTGTAGCATGCAGATACTTTAAAAGTTGTTTATAAATACAAAGATTTTTAGAAACCCATACTGTAACTACCACTTATTGTGAAAAAGAGAGGTTATTGCCTGTGGTCTGTAAGGACGCTGTGTAGACAGCTGCCTGCCTTGGAAATGCACATTATCAATGACCTGACTCTTGCCAAAATTCTTCTCTTTTCAGTAGTAGTTTTAGCATCTAAGTGTGTATCCTTGAAATGTAGCTTCAGTTTTAATTCTTAAAAAATATAAGACCCAACATGTCACCCAAATATTCTGCACATACAATTCCGAGATCTGCTTCTATTGTTCCCTATCTTCTTTGAACTGTACTGACATGAACGAATGGATTTATGGGTCTTTGTTATGTTGCACCTATTTCAAGGCTACAAAACAGTTCTTGTTTTTACCACTGCACTTGTTTTATCACATACATTTGTGTGTCTCTCATTGTACAGCTGTACAAGCATGTCTGTCAGGAAGGCTCAGGGAAGGAATGACTGCACCTTGAAATATGTAGGCTTCGATTTTTAGTCTGGATTTAAAAGAAATGATCCCCCAGCAATCCAGCTCTGTGTCATTTTTGACACTTTACAGTGAAAGAATTTGAATTCACTCCAGTTAACTTGGCATAAGGATGCCCTACTGCAGTTCACATTTTGTTCCCCATTAAAGATGCTGTGGCCCTAAAAGTGGTTCTAGATGGCCAGCTGAGATGTTTTCCCAACCCATAGAACACTGAGAGTTCCTGTGTCATAGTCCATTATTTAATCAATTGCTTTCTCTATGTTCTGCAAACTAATTTGAATTATAAACTGACCATACTGTCTAAAAACAAAATTCAGATTATATTATTCTTTGAACTCTTGGAATTCAAAGTCACACTAATGCTAAGTTACTCAATAGGTTCCTTATTGTTGCATATGGTGTGTGTGAGAGTGTGCGTGTTCGTGTGTGTGTGTGTGTGTGTGTGTGTGTGTGTGTGTGTGTGTGTGTGATTTTACTTGGATGTTGTAAGTCTGAACTTTAGGATCATGCTTACACTACAAGCATTTCACTAACCAAACCATCCCTCGGTATTCTTCCTACCCTTAGGTTCTTTTTAAACTGTTTGAATCACTCAGTGCTTAAGGAAGATGTGTGTTAAAGTCAATGAAAATGCTGTTTTATATTTGAATACGATCTATTCTGACTACTTTTTTCTGCTTGGGAATATTTGTTGTTTTGGAATAAACATAGTTCCCTGGTCTGCCAGTTAGCAATGACATTAATAATAGCCTTATAAACTACTGTAAAATAATTCATGTAAGTACTACATAAGCTATAGTAGCACTGAATCTTCAGTCGGAAGCAGCTGGTATTGCTGGTATGATTATTTTCACTTAAGCTGTTTGAAAATCCCAGCCCAAGGGAGTAAAATGCTTCTGTGATGCTTTTCTCTCAGCCCCGGGGGCCTGGAGTGAAGTAAATGGTTTCTTTCTTGAGGTAGCCTTGAAGAAAAAAATAGCATGACTCATTTGACAGCAATGAAATAGAAGTAAATAATTCGGATCACACTTATCTTTACCATTGTATTATATGTGATGTAAAAGACACTGACAGAAAAGAGGAGGATAGGAAGTGGAGGAGGAAGAAGGGGGGAGGAGGAGTAAGAGACATGCAGAGCAGATGAAGAGATTGAAGTGCATGTGTGTCCCACTGGTTTAATTGGGAGTATATTGAGGTTGTAATCTCTTAAGCCTCCAACAACAGGAGATCAAAACAATCCCAACCCACCTCATAAAGGGTAGCAGACCACATTCCAGATTTCAGTGTGAATAAAATCATCGCAGATGCAAGAAAGGACCTTGAAATACATTGAAGCCAGAGAGTACACTGAGTGAAAAAAAAAGTCAAAACACTTAACTGAGTATGCAAAGCTCAATTAAGTGCAGCAATGGCAGCGTTGGAGACTGATCTGCATAATTCTTTAACCTTTTTTTTAAATAGAAAAGAACGTGAACTAAAGCCTCTGCTGCCTCGTTAAAAGCCAGCGTCAGTAAAAATGTAAGCCTCAATAAATGAGCTGTGTGCTTGCTAGAGATAGACTCATTGCAAACGTGCAGAAATAGGTTAACGTTTAGTTATTTGGATTCTAGTATGAACATGTGTGCTTCAAAATACTCTCGCACAGTGTTTTGAGAATGTGTTCAGACAAGGTGTATTTAAGGCACCAGCCTCCCACAATTTACATATACTTTTCCTAAAAAACAAAATCTCTTGATGGGCAAATGTAAAATCAAATTGGAAGCAGAAGTTTACCTAAACAAGCCATCTCGAGACATGTAAAAACCAGCAGGATTTATGGAGGTGGCCCCCATCTCAGCTGCAATTCTCTGAGGGCTCCTTACTAATGCACAGAAAGAACTCCAAATGCTTTCAAATTATCATAAGTTCCTTCCAGGATCTTTTCTCAGGACTAGACTTTGTACCTAGACGGTCTTCAGAGACTCTATATTCTACTGTCTTCTAACGAACTGTTGTCCACCTGATTTATAATGAATACCATTTGTCTGTGGGAAAATTCCTTCTCCCTTCTTTATTTAATGGACACACAGTTTTCATAGCTGAACATGTGTAGTCTTGAAGCTTCTCTATTACATGTAAAAGTATCCATGGCTGCTTCTGTTCCCCACTACACACACACACACACACACACACACACACACACACACACCACTTAGACCATTTTCCCTATTAGTTCATTGCATTTATAATAACTTTTACATGTCTGACTCTTAAGTTTCTTTACTAATCAAGTCAAATGTTCTTGTTTATCTGTGAGACCCATGGGGCTGGCACAGAGTAGGCACATTGTAAATACTTGGTTTATAGGGTGTTTATTAATTCACACTATCAGTAGAGACTTGTCAGATTTAATGTGTATATGTGTTACATTCAGGACTGCATGTATATGTGTGCATACATGTACAGACATGCAGGTAGCGAGACTATGAGTCAGGTATCTTCTTCTATGGCCCTCAAAATCATTTCTCTCTCTCATTTAAATTGACCTCACTGCTTATGCTAGATCAGCTAGCTATCAAGATTCATAAGCAGGGTTCTTGTCTTTGTACCCCTAGAGCTGGGGTTACTCGTGAACTGCCATGTCAAGCTATAAAATTGGTTCTGGAGATCTGAATTCAAGCTGTCCAGCTTGTGCAAGAAGCACTCAGTCTAAGTCTTGTACCCAGTTCACAAATTGGTCTTGTTTATACTACAAATTTGTAGAGGTGAGGTATTTTGGGTTGTATATTTGACTCATGATAATTTGAGTGGACCCTGAAAAGAGGACATTTCTAAGACAGACATTTTCTAGTCAGCTATGTTATTTAGGGAAGATATAACTGCCTCAGACTCACCTTTTTAGCACAGAGTAAGATAGTTAATATGGGGGCAGAAATTCTCCCTGAAGATCGTATCCCATATTGGCCTATGACTCTTTCTAAGATCTCCAAGATGAGAAAGGGAAGAACTCAAAATACTTGCCAATCTATTTCATAGCTCTGTTGAAAGTGGCTGATACCTGCCTTTGGATTGAAGGCTAGCCTGATGATATGGTGGAATCAGAAACGTATGAGCATATTTATAACAGTACAAGGACAATAGGAATCAAGTCGTGATCAACCATGAAAGAAGTATAAACAAGGTGGGAGAAACATGCTTGCCATGTAAGCCTAGTGGCCCAAGGTGGATCCTCAGACCCTGGATAATGGTTAAAGAAGGGAACTAATTGCAGAAAGTTTTCTTCTGACCACCATACATGGGCTATGATATGCAGCTTCCCTCACATGCACATCACACACACACACACACACACACACACACACACACACACACACACACACGAATATAGCTGTGGACAGAGGATAAGACACTTAGAAAACTCAGGATATTTGAGCTTCTAGTAGAATTCTTTCAAGGATGCTCATTTTTAGTTTTAGTTTTGTTTTGTTTGCTTTGATTTCACAAGCTACAATAACAGACATCTAATTGGAGGCCAGCAATCCTGTGAATTACATTGAAGGAACTTTGAGCAGACGGTGACCTCAAAGACCATTCATGAGATGTTATAAGATATGCTTGACAAATGAAGAATCTCACATAAATTTCCACTATGGAAACTTAAGATACTGTGACTGACATAAGGCAGGAAAGAGAATCATTGAAATACTCCTTTACTTTTATATACAACTCTCCCTGACCAACTTATATTGTCCCCAAGGGCTCAGCTCAGAGTAGAGATTGCCAATTGATCTAACTATACAACCCAATAACTACAAGACGAAAATACACAGAGCCCAGAGGTGAAACGATTTATCCACAGTCTCATTGACAGAGAAGACCAAACAGTAACTGTCTGACTGGTATGGTGTGGCAATTAGTAATTCCACTTGTCAATGAAAATTCTAAATCTTGGGCACCTGTGGGTACATCCAAGATGGAGATACTAATTAGTTGAGATAAAAATTAGAACCTACGTCATCTAAAGCCATATTCAAAAGACATGGGGTACTAGTATAAAATATTATACACTGCGAATTTATACGCCATACATGAGGATGATCTAACCATTTGCTTTCAATGTGTGCACGTTATGATATATATTATTTTTACAAAGTCAAAATTTCTGATGTTAGTAGTTTAGTGTGTGCCTGTTGGAAACCTCACAGTGTCATTTTGTATTAACGAGTCCTGGAAGAAAGATCTGGCATGTGCATTATTAAGGAGCCATTATCACCCAGATGTGGCAGAGCATGTCGCTAATGTCAACAAGGGGGAAGAGAAGAGGCAGTCATAAGTTTGAGGACAGCTGGTGTGACACAGTGAGAACCTGTCTCAAAATCAAAGCTCAAATCCAGACAATACTAAAATACAGTATGAATCCAATCTTTTAGGGTCCACAGTGATTCTCCACAGAATGATCTGAGGAGAATGAGGATCCGAAAAGCTTGGGCATGGATGGCTACTCACTGTACTGTTAGTCTCCCTTCAACCGATTAGCAAATGTGTAAAATCAATCATTCAACATCTAGTCATTACATTAGTAGCCAACATAATAGAGTAATGTCTAAACTCACTCTGTATTTGGGCACATTTTCACTCTCAGGGTGAAGGTACTCTCATCTGCCCTGGCAAAGGACACAGCACTGGGGTCTCTAGACATATTTCATAGAATAATTTTTACTTTTCAAATGTTATACATAACCAAATTTGTGTCAGCTAATAGATACACAACTACAGTCTCAAAATTTTAAGTGACAAATGTATATTAAAATTAAAAGAGTGTATAACAAGGGAAAGTCTGTTTAACCAACTAACTTTATTTACAGTCTCGATTCCACAGACAATTCCATCACCAGTTAGTTGATGGCATTAATTTTTTTAAATGTGTCTAATAAGTCTATTCTGGTAATCATTTCACTAAACTCTGTGTTATGAACTGTTCATAGTCCACAATATTCATTTTAGCAGTACATCTACTTACTGATATGTGCTAAAATTCTATCAGAGACTTTTGACAATCCTTTGAATATGAGAAGAGTAAGGAGCCCAGTCTGGCTCAGGTATTGGCTTCAAAGCCCCTGTCGCTACCAGGCTACAAGTGTGTTCTGCCTTCCTATATCTGCACATTCATCTGCCTGTAGCTCACAGTAGACAGAAGAGTAGGGGGCAAGGCACTGCCTATGTCTCATGGGAGAGACAGGGATAGCTTGATCTACACAGCTGGGTATGTTTTTAAACACAAGGGAAAATGTTTTGATGGTAAATAAGACTAGGCATTCAAAATGATTACACTCTAAACAGGAATCTTAACAGCTTTCCAGAGTTTTGTTGGGAATTTATTTTATGGGAACAATATCAGGAACTTTCAAAATAAAATATGTCAGGGTCTTTTTATTTTATTTTTATTTCTATTTTGCAAAAAAAATCTTAACATGTCTTGTTTTTAACCTATATTTTTTTCAGAATTTCGTAAATAAGTGGTGTGCTTTTCCTTATATGAAAAGTTTATTGTTTCACTTATCTACATTCCAAATATTGCCTCTCCTCCTGGCCCCCACTCCAAGAGTTTTCACAACATTCCCCCTCCCCTTTGCCTCTAGAGGGTAGTGCCCACCCCCACTGCCCTCACCCATCCACCCACTCCCAGCTCACCCCTCCTCCCCACATTACCCTTCCTCGGGGCAGCAATTCTCTACAGAATTAGGCATATATCATCTTCCAGTGAAGCCAGATAAGGCAGTCCTCTGCTACATATGTGCCAGGGGCCATGGGCCAATTCAGATATGTTCTTTGGTTGGTGGCTTAGTGTTTGGGAGCTTCCAGGGGTCCAGGTTAGTTGATAATGTTAGTCTTCCTATGGGCTTGCTACCCCTTTCAGCTCCTTCAATGCTTCCCCTAACTCTCCCATAGGGTTTCCTATCCTCAGTCCAGTGGTTAGCTGTAAGTATCTGCATCTGTCTCAATGAGCTGCTGGTAGAAGTTCTCAGAGGACAAACATGCTAGGCTCCTGTCTGCAATTACAACATGGCATCAGTAATAGTGCCAGGGTTTGGTGCCCACCCATGGGCTAAGTCCCAAGTAGAACTGGTCGCTGGATGACCTTTCCTTCAATCTCTGTTCCATTTTTGTGCCCGTATTTCTCCTAGTCAGAAACAATTGTGGGTCAAAAAATTTAAAGGTAGGTTGGTGGCCCCATCCCTCCACTGGGGACCTTGTCTACCTACTGGAGATTGTTTCTGCCAGTCCATCCTTCCCACTGTTGGGCATTTTGGCTAAGGTCATCCCCATCGAGTCCTAGGAGTCTCTCACATTCCAGTGTTTTGGGGCTTTCTAGAGGTTTACCCTGTCCCCCATCCTCCACAGCTGCATATTTCCATTAATTCTCCTGACCCCACTGGGCTTCTCTCTTGTTTCCCTGCCCCCATATGTGATCCTGCCCCCTTTTCCCTCCTCTTTTCCCTCCCACCCAGGTCCCTCCTTCCCTCTGCCTCCCATGGTTATTTTGTTCCCCAAGCATCCTCACTTGGGCCTTCCTTCTTGTTAAGCTTCTTATTGTTTCTGAGTTGTATCATGGATATTCTGTACATTTTGGTTAATATCCAATTATCAGTGAATACATACCATGCATGTCCTTTGGGATCTGGGTTACCTCACTTAGGATTATATTTTCAAATCTATTCATTTGCCTTCAAAATTCGTGATGTGCTTGATTTTAATAGCTGAATAGTATTCCATTGTTTAAATGCACTACTTTTTCTGTATCCATTCTTCAGTTAAGGGACTTCTGGATTGTTTCCATATTTTATCTATTACTAATAAGGCTGTGATGAATGTAATGGAGCATGTGCCCATGTTGTTTGGTGGAGCATCTTTAGGATCTATGCCTATGTGTGGTATAGTTGGGTCTTCAGGTAGAACTATTTCCAATTTTCTGAGGAGCCACTAGATTGATTTCCAGAGTGGTTGTACCAGTTTACAGTCCCACCAGCAATGGAGGAGTGTTCCTCTTTCTCCACATCTTCACCAGCATGTTCTGTCATCTGAGTTTTTGATCTCAGTCATTCTGATTGGTGTAAGGTGGAATCTCAGGTAGGTTTGATTTCCATTTCCCTGATGACTAAGGATGGTGGATATTTCTTTAAGTGCTTCTCAGCCATTTGAGACCCAGAAATAAGCCCACACCTATGGTCACTTGATCTTTGACAAAGAAGCTAAAGCCACATAATGGAAAAAAGAAAGCATCTTCCTTACTAGGTGCTGGTCTAATTGGTGGTCTGCTTGTAAAAGAATGCAAATTGATCCATGTCTACAACTTGTACAAAGCTTAAGTCCAAGTGGACTAAGGACCTCAACATAAAACAAGAAACACTGAATCTATTAGAAGAGAATGTGAAATAAGCTCAAGCTCATTGACACAGGGGAAATTTTCCTGAACAAAACACCAATGGCTCAGATCCTAAGATCAACAATTGCCAAGTGAGACCTCATGAAACTGAAAGGCTTCTGTAAGGCATAGGATACTGTCAATAGGGCCAAATGGCAACCTACAGATTGGGAAAAGATCTTCACTAACCCTGCATCTGATAGAGAGCTAATATCCACAAGAGGAGTATTCCCATCAGTTTATCCCTTTCTTTCCTACTTCAGACTCCTCCTATGCTCTTACAACTTTCTCTCAAAGTTATGACCGACCCTGTTTTTAAAAATTATTATTATTGGATATATGCATATACCGGGTATATATTATATGCACATGTGTGTATGTGTGTTGTTTAGGTAAGTATGCATGTATAAGTACAGCCTACTGAGATGGTTGCCTGTTGTTCAAATGCATGGATGTTTAGGGTTGACAGCTTGGGACTGACTAACCTATAGCGGATATTTATTGTTTTTACCTTCTCTCAGGAGCGATTTTTCAGTAGATTTTCTTACTTAATCTGAGTTTCTATAAGAATGCACAAAATAAAACCTGTGAAGGGTGTGTATCTGTCTGTTTTTTGTCTGTCTGTCTGTGTCTGAACACTGTTTTTCTGTGATCATTCAATCCTCAGTGTAGAATTAAGAAACACATAAATGCACTCTTAAGTTTTTGAGTTAAACATTTTAAAGCATGCACAATTCCCAGTTTATTTCACATTTTGCCCCTCATCCTACGCAAATCTATTTTGGGGGATTGCCAGAATATCAGTGGTGATTCTGTACAATGTTCAGTCACTTTCAGAACATGGCAAGTGACGAAAAAAACCTACTTTTCATTTCCTGGCTGTTTTCTTTTTTAGCCTTCACTAGAAAAACTAAGAAAGAAAATAAAGTATGAATTTAAAAGTGGTACTTTAGAGGAACATTGCTTCCAGCTTTATTTTTTTATTTTTCTTTTTTTTCTGTCTCTTTTTTTTAATTGAAAAAAGTTTCTTCTGTCATACAATGCATCCCATCTAGTATCCCTTTCCTGTATTACCCTAGCCCCACCCTCTCCCTTCTTCAGATACACTTTTCTTCTATTTCCTCTTCAGAAAAGGGCAAACCTCTAGGAAACAATAGCCAAACAGGACAGAATGAGATACAATAAGACAAGGCAATGTTCTTATGTTCTTATGTTCTGGCTGGACAAGGCAATCCAACAGAAGGAACAGAGACTCAAGAACGGGCAAAAGAGTCAAAGATACAACCACTCTTACTGTTAATAGTTGCACAATACACCAAGCTAATAGCATATATATATGCTTGCAGAGGACCTGTTGCAGACCACACCAAGCTAATAGCATATATATATGCAAAGGACCTGTTGCAGACCTGTGCAGGCCCTGGGCTTGCCGTCTCAATCTCTGTGTGTGATTTGGTGGGCATATTCTCCAAATTTACAGATGAAATGAATTGCTTCCCTTAAATTTTTCTCTGGTTTTTGAATTAGCATCATTTCTGGTATATATTTGGTATACCTAGCACAAGGAAGAAACTGTGTACTATAAGAGTTAAAATTGTTCCTCTAGAGTGACAGGTACATATGAGATCTTGATAATTTCTAATACTGACATAGCTATCACCTTATGCTCATGGAAAACATATTTGCATCCTTTCTTGCTGGCTATACTCTTCAGTGGTCTATGAACCTGCAGATTTCCACTCTGGTTGCTAACAAAATTCCCCAGTGGATTTCTGAAAAGGCCTGAACACATTAATATTAAATCCAACCTATGAATTTTTAGTTTAGCGATCTCACGATTAGTCAAGTGGTTATAACTAGTGGTTAACATAATGTGTGTGAAACACTGAGAGTTGTTTGCAGATGAATCAGTATTTGATGGAACACTTCCGACGTAGAGTATACAGTCTCTAAACACAGACATTTTTCACTTCTTTCAAACAGTTATAAACTAAAATAAATATAACTCAGGTCTCCTGTAAATCTAACATCTATACTTTTCTTTTGTCAAACATGAGTTTTTGGACCAATCAAATGCAGTGTTGAATGAGAGAAATCCAGGAACTCAGACTTGTGGATTAATCATCTTCTTTAATTGAAATGCTTCCAAGTGTTTAGGATATATGAAAAACATTCAGTGAATAACTGAAAGTATTTAAAATGGAAAATAAATCTACCTTTCTCTCCTCCCTCCTGGGTAATGCTTCCAGCTATATATTAGTGAGTCAAGTTGCATAAACATGACAGAGTTGTTATAATTATTTTCTTACTTATCTTGAGACTCTTTTTTATGAATATATTATGAATATATTACACTACAGTAATTCTATTTAATAGTAACCTAGCAACAACATGCCTGACGGAGGCTGTTATTTTGCTAGAGCTGGAAAGCTTTGCAATAGATACACGATGTAAGACTTACAATTTCTAAGGGCTAGGAAGTTTCATGGAAATACTGTTATCACTCACCCATGAATAAAGTTAGACTAGCTGTAGAAAATATCTCAATTTGCTCCCAATTGCCCTTTTTTTTGCAAACCACTGAAACATATGTGATCATTTCCATGGAGGAAATATAAGTTTAAAAATTGAGCAATTGAATCTGTTAAATTCTTATATTTGTTAAAAGGCATATCTACATCTATGTCTATGTCTACGTCTACCTATGTGTCTGTCTGTCTATCATCTATCTATCTATATCTATATCTATATCTATCTATCTATCTATCTATCTATCTATCTATCTATCTATCTATCTATCTATCTACCTACCTACCTATCTATCTATCTATCTATCTATCTATCTATCTATCTATCTATCTATCTTGATGCAGAACTTGAGCATGTGAGTTTAGGTTAGTTCCTTGGGGCTGCCCACAACTAAACACTTTTGTTGACACTCATGAAAGATTGTAACATTTCTGGAGATTTTGACTTTGCATCTTTAATCATGAAACTTTATTATTGTAAATATAGTTATTGTCTTCTTGAGATAATTTGTTATGACAGGAGGCTGAATAAGCCATGTATTTATTATTAGTTGAAGCATTTTGTTGATCTTGATGAAAAAATGGGCAATAAGAATGTAAGGGTTATTAAAATAATGCATCTTTTTTTCTTCTGTGACTTTATTTTTGAGCCTTATGTGATTCCTTTGACACATCAGTGTTGGTTTTATTGTCTCACAAAATAAACATAACTTAATATCACCTTTAAAAAACAGTGCCCCTGGCAGGAAGATATCTACAGGGAGACACTGCTATTAACATACATATGAGGTATGCAAATGCCAGAATAATTTCCACAAAACTTTCTCAGAGGATTTAAAGCATCTCTATTCATATCATCTTCTGATTCCTCAACAAGATTTTGAGATGCAAACAGAGGGAATATTAGTCTGAGCATCATATGTTTATTCTGAAGGTCCTGAATTGCAGCTGGCCTATAAGTATAAGCAATGATAATTGGGTCTAGGCTTTAAAGAGATCTATACAATTGTGCGCACATTTACAAGCATAGATTCATATATAAGTATCTCATGCAAATAATATGAATAGAAATACAATATATGATACAGTGTGTGTGTGTGTGTGTGTGTGTGTGTGTGTGTGTGTGTGTGTGTGTGTGTGTGTGTGTGTTTATTCTCCTGGAGTCTATTCATTTAATATGGACAGGCAAAAGAAACAATTCTATTCAGGTCCAACATGATAAAATACTGAATTTATCATGGTTACAGGAGCATGGTGAAGGCTTACTTAGAGTAAGAATCATGGGTGACTCAAAGGCAGTCACATTTCTGAAATGTGACTCTTCACTAAGTATAGAAGATGACCCACAGAACATACATCACAGGAATCCCAATTTCTAGGTATAATTCATTCTACCTCCTCTGTATTCTAGTACCTCTTAAAACCATGTTCAGCTAGTACACAGGCAAAAGTGTGATTGGAATCACAGATAATACTACTATCTCTCCTTCTAGGATGAGAAACAAAGGCATGACTTCGACCATAGACCTAGTTACCACCATATGGTTTGGATTATTTTGGTGACATGAATTTGGGCAAAGGTACTATGCTTCATATCATATATTCACATTAAGCTTCAAGGAAACTGCTCCACTGTAGCAAATGTTGCCTATATCCTCTTTATGCATCAGTGCATTCTACAAAATTATTTTCTATGACCATTTACAATTTGCACTATCATTTACATTATCTCTAGAATATTTGGATAGTTTGCTTTTCTCCCAAAGCTCAGCAATCCCTTCAGAAGCAGAAGATAGATATATAGCAAGAGCAAGAAGGAACAGATGTCTGTACTAAAACAATATTTTCCAGATATGAGGTAGCAACTGTACATATGATCTCAAAACATCTGCAACTGTGTACAGAATACTTGCATAAGATCGAGACAACTATAATCTCAGCATGGGTTGGGGGGGTTGAAATTCAACCTCTCTAGGTCTTGTTCAATTCCATCACCTGAGATTCTACCTTACACCAGTCAGAATGGCTCAGATCAAAAATTCAGGTGACAGCAGATGCTGGTGAGGATGTGGAGAAAGAGGAACACTCCTTTATTGTTGGTGGGATTGCAAGCTTGTACAACCACTCTGGAAATCAGTCTGGCGGTTCCTCAGAAAATTGGACATAGTACTACCGGAGGATCCCGCAATACCTCTCCTGGGCATATATCCAGAAGATGTTCCCACTTGTAAGAAAGACACATGCTCCACTATGTTCATAGCAGCCTTATTTATAATAGCCAGAAGCTGGAAAAAACCCAGATGCCCCTCAACAGAAGAATGGATACAAAAAATGTGGTACATTTACAGAATGGAGTATTACTCAGCTATTAAAAAGAATGAATTTATGAAATTCCTAGGCAAGTGGTTGGACATGGAGGGCATCATCCTGAGTGAGGTAACCCAATCACAAAGGAACTCAAATGATATGTTCTCACTGATAAGCGGATATTAGCCCAGAAACTTAGAATACCCAAGATATAAGATACAATTTGTGAAACACATGAAACTCAAGAAGAACGAAGATCAAAGTGTGGACATTTTTGTCCCTTCTTAGAATTGGGAACAAAACACCCATGGAAGGAGTTACAGAGACAACGTTTGGAGCTGAGACAAAAGGATGAACCATCTAGAGACTGCCATATCCAGGGATCCATCCTATAATCAGCCTCCAAACCCTGACACCATTGCATACACTAGCAAGATTTTGCTGAAAGGACCCTGATATAGCTGTCTCTTGTGAGACTATGCCGGGGCCTAGCAAACACAGAAGTGGATGCTAACAGTCAGCTATTGGATGGATCACAGGGCCCCCAATGGAGGAGCGAGAGAAAGTACCCAAGGAGCTAAAGGGATCTGCAACCCTATAGGTGGAACAACATTATGAACTAACCAGTACCCCGGAGCTCTTGACTCTAGCTGCATATGTATCAAAAGATGGCCTAGCAGCCATCACTGTAAAGAGAGGCCCATTGGACATGTAAAACTTTATATGCCCCAGTACAGGGGAACGCCAGGGCCAAAAAGTGTGTGTGGGTGGGTAGTGGAGTTGGGGGGGGGGTATGGAGGACTTTTGGGATAGCATTGGAAATGTAAATGAGGAAAATACCTAATAAAAATATTTTTAAAAAAAAGAAAAAAAATGAATTCAATCTCTCTCTGAGGAACTATGTGTAATCACTTTACTTAAGTAATGTGGGTGCTGAAAGATGACCTATGCTTCAATAGATGGAGCATAGAAGAAATACTGAATTCCAAAGGGTTTAAGGAAGGGATGTAAAATAGGGAAACAATGGGGGAAGAAAAATGGGAATCATTGTTAGGATGGAATGTGGATTGACTCGATCCAAAGACATTATATTCATGTATGAATGTCGAAGTATTGTAAAATAATAAATAATTTAAATACAGATAAATAGATACAGGTTAATGATGCACAATAGATTTCACAGAAGGAATCCTAGTTCTGCAACTGAGTTTTGATAGAGGTGAAAGGCAACTCAGCTGCATCAACTGAGTTCCAGGACATTGTTGCTGAGAACTAAGCATTGAGACACAATGGCAAGTGTTTGGTAGTTTCTGAAAAAGTTAGCAAACACATTGTATATAAACCAAAAGTAGGAGTTTTAGGCATTTGCTTTAATAAATTTATGCCACACAAAAATTTTCACTGAAACATAATATCAGCTCTAATTATGATTACCTCAAATTATAGCAAACCCAATGACCTTCAAAGACAAAGAATTAATTTCTAAGTCTGTGAAATGCAATGCTGTTAATTAATAAAAATAAAAGAAATATTGATATAATCAACAACCCAGCTGATCCTCTGGGGTATGATACGTGATATCATATCATATCATATCATATCATATCATATCATATCACTGAGTGATAAATACCTCAAGGGGTTATATTTAAAATTGCATGTAAGGTTAAACAGGCAAAATTGCTTATATAAAAATATCAATGCTTCCTAGTGGTTGAGTTACAAAGAAGAGAGTGACTACAAAGTTAAAACACATTGGTGGCTTTTAGAGTGATGGAAAATTATCATAATATATATATATATATATATATATATATATATATATATATATATGCTTGTGTCAAAATTCTAGAATTTTATGTCAAAACAGTCAAAAGTCAATTGTATCACATAATCATTTGAAAAATGAAAAATGAAACAGCTGAAATAAAAAAAAACTTACTATTCACTATACACTTAAAACAATGCTCCCTGTGGTATTTCACAAAATTATCTAAAACCCCTACTAATAGAAACACAAAACAAATCAAGCGGAGAAAAAAAATAGCAAAGAAAATCAAAACAACAAAACCTGCCTAAGAGAGGTGCATTGACAGAGTTCTGTAACTCCTATAATTAATAAAAATATTTTTTCCAGGCTACAGAGATGGTTTCAAAGTTAAGAATGTTTTCTTTTCCCACAAGAACTCTGGAGGTTATGCACCTATTCTGGGTGGCTCACAGATGCCTGGAACACCAGCAACAGGGGATGCAGTACCCTCATCTTGAGTCCATGGTCCCTACACCCATGCTGCATACACAGACAGACAGACAGACATTCATTCAGAGACATGCACATAAATAGAAATTTTAAAATCAAATCTGAAAAAAATAAATAAAAAAAAATGTCCTCCTCTTGCAAGGTGGTGCAGTTCTGACCTGCAATTTCAGGAGGAGGGAGGCTGAGCAAAGGAAGGGAATTTGAGAGCAGCCAAATGTCAGTAGTAAGACTTTATCTGAAAAACAAAACAGTTGGATAACATTGTGGTATGAGTGCATGTGTGTGTGTTTGTGCATATGCTTGTCCATGTACTTGTGCCTGTGTCTGTAATCTTGGGTTAATTGTTAAGAAACTCCTCTCTGTGTAATCACTTAACTTTCTTTTTCTTCATGCTGATCCTCATTTGGCTGTTTTGATTAATAAGTTTTGCTCCAGGAAATCACTCACCAGTTATTTCTGAAACACGTCTTAAAGTTTTGCAGACTGCTCCTATGCATAGTAACATCTGAATTTTAATGTACTCTCTAAAGATTACCCCAAAGCACTTAATGAATCCTTCGGCTTGTGGAATAAGATATTGGTATTCACACCTCCGGATTCCGGAGTGCATACATATTGAATAGGAATTAATATTTATGGTTAATTCTCATAATTATTCTGAAATAGAGAAAGCTATGCCGGTGCTGTATGATTATTGGTCTAGCAAGGACCAACTTCAAATGTATCTCCTTCAAAGATTTAGTAGTAATGGCTTAATTTGTAAGAAGGATGCAACTCACAGACTGCATACTGCACTTATCACTGTCCTTCAAAAACTACAAATCTTTGAAATTGTGCATAGATTTTAACCACAGGAATTTTTTCTTGGCTTCTAGGACTGAGGGTGTATTGGAATATTCCTTCCTGACATGTCCATTGGAAAGAAACCTCTCTGACTCTCTTAGAGAAACCTCAACTTGTTAAATATCTAAAGGCCAAGATTGCTATGTGTTTTAGGGTTTTACTGCTGTGCACAGACACCATGATGAAGGCATTCTTATAAGGTACACCATTTAATAATTGGGGCTGGCTTATAAGTTCAGATGTTCAATCATCTATCATCAAGGCAGGAACGTGGCAGTGTCCAGGTAGGCATGGTGCAGGCAGAGCTGAGAGTTCAACATCTTCATCTGAAGGCTACTAGCAGAATACTACTTCCAGGCAGCTAGGGTGAGGGTCTTAAGCCCATGCCAACAGTGACATACCTACTCCAACAGCACCATACCTTCTAATAGTGCCACTCCCTGGGCTGAGCATATACAAAACATCACACTATACTTTTATTTTACACACAATTTTTCAAACGTCTTTGAGGGAGTTGAACACAACTGCCTTGTTTCCCTTGCAATTATACAAAGAAATATTACATTTAATTATTATTTATTTTACAAATACCTAAGAAATTAAAAGCACCCACCATGTGCAAAGTTCTACGGAAGGCTTTGAGGGTACAAGATGAGAACTAGAGACATACATGGCCCAGTGACTGAGATTTCATTCCCCAGAACCCACCTTAGGCAACTCTCACCCGCTCTAACTCCTGTTCAGGGTATCTGATTGGCAATTTTTGGCCTCTGCGGTACCTCCCAATACGTACATGTTCACAGAGACTCACATATGTGTATTAGCAAAATTGAAGAAAATAAGATCAATTGAGTCTTCCTCTTCATCACCCCACAGTTTTATATTGAAACCAAGGTTTCCAATACCTAGGAATGCAGCTGTATTTACTGGTCAGGTCTTCAAAGAGGTAACTGAGTTACAAAATGCTTACAAAGATGAAGTCTAGTCCTTTAGCCTGGCATTTAAGCTGAGAACAGGATATAAATGGTCTAAATATACTGTTGGAAGAGACAAAGAGAAGATGGTACTAACATGGCATGGGAAGAAACTGTCCTGCCTGCCTCAGTTCTCTGCCTCCAGAACCATTAAGAAATCAATATCTGCAGGCACTTTGCAATGACAGACATCACAAGAAGCCAAATAAGCCAGGCACACTGCCCACAGCCACAGTCCCTTCTGCAGAAGCAGAACAAACAGTTCTCACAAAGTCAAGGCCAGCCCATACTAAGTAAACAAAGAATAGACTAGAGAGTTGGCTCATCTTTAAAAGCACTTGATTCTTGCAGAGGGTCCAGCGTTGGTTGCCAGCACCCATACAATAGCTCAGAAATATCTGTAACTGGACATCCACAGTGCCTGCGCTTCTTCCTTCCCTACCACCTGGCCATCATTTTTGTTATTTGGCTTGTTGATAAAGGCCACTCATACTGGGGTGAGATTGAATCTCTGAATAGATTTAATTTACATTTACTTGATGGAGAAGGAAGTTGAAGAGTTTATAAATTATTTATTAGCCATGCAAATCTTGTCTTTTGAAAATTTTGTTTAATTCCATGGTCTATTTTAAAATTTTAATCTTTTGAGAATTTCATACATGAGCACTGTACTATATTTTCACACATTTGTAAACTTTACTATGTTTCCTCTCTCAAATTCATGACCTTCTAATATATGTATACACACACACACACACACACACACACACACACACACATACACACACAATCTGCTGAGTCCATTTACTACTGTTCACATACATATGTGTCTAGGGCTGACCAGTCTAGGTTGAGTAACCTTCCATGATGTTTATTATAGTAATAAAAACCTAACTAACACAATTGGGTATGTACCTATTGACACGACAGTCATAGTTAGTCACTTATACTCAGTATTTTTATCTTCTGCGTCTGTCTGCAGTAGCCTTCCTCCACCACAACCAACAATCTTCTCTGAAAAGGAGTGAGATCCATATTTATCCTTGGGTATAAGAACACTTTTTAGAACACAGTCAAAACTATACTGAGTAGGAAATGGCAGAAGTATATCTTCCAATAGGGTCTATAACCTCTCTATCCATGGGCAGCTTGTTGAGCTCATTTTTCAGTTAGATTTTGTTTATTTGATGTTTAGTTGTGCATTTTTGTATATTATAGATAGTTATTATTGTTAGATATATATGTGGCAAAGCTTTCCCTTTATTTGATATAAAGCCTCTGGTTTAGTTCTCTATTTTGAACTGGATTTTGTTTGTGGTAAGATACAGCTTGTTCCATTCTTCTACACATTTTGATCCCAAAAACATTTGTTGACGATATTGTGGGTTTTTTTTCTCTAATGTATATTTTTAGAATATAGTAACCTCTGGTGTACCCTTGTGTTCCATTAAAGAGTTCTATACTCTGGACATATCCACAGCCTTGTTCAATTCATCAGATAACAAATTAATAATAATAATAATAATAATAATAATAATAATAATAATAATAATAATGATAATAATAATAATAATAAGCCAAGAACATGGAGAAAGCGGCTTGTAAAGTGAGCAGAAAATTGGAGGCAGTTACGAAAGTTTGGCTAGTGAGAACAATCAGAATAGGTTATATTCATGTATGAAATTTGCAATGAATAAATGTAACAAATGAAAAATAAAAAAGCTGCAATAGCTCAAAAATCAAAATAAATAGTAAATGGAAAAATAAAATAACTCATAAAATGGATCATGGAAGAAGAATTGATACTGTGAAACAGATTTATCTTGGAAAGGTAAGTATAAAACCCCTGGGTTAAGTGAAATTTAGGACATAATCAGTTAGGATTTGTGATCTCAAATACTTGAGGACTTGTGGTTTTTTTTTTTTTTTTATTCATTTTACATCCCAATGGCTTCCCCTCCTCTCAGGCTCCTCCTCACACACATTCTCTCCCCAAACCTTCTCCCCTTCTCCTCTGAGAGGATATACCTACCCACCCTGGCTCATCAACTATTGGCAGGTCTAGTTACATCCTCTCCCACTAAGACCACACAAGGCAACTCATTCTCCCAGTTAGGGAATGGACTTCACAGACACACAGCAGCTTTAGGGACAGTTCCCACTCCAGTTTTTGACCCACGTGAAGACTGAGCTATACATGTGCTACATATGTGCAGCAGGCCTAGGACCTTTTAATGGCTAGAAAAAGCTACTATAACAAGGGCAGAGTCAGGAGGTGAAGACAGAAAAGCTCACATGCACCAGAATGGGCCTTAGAGAAGAAGGATGGAAATAAGTGCTTAGTATATTAAAACACACACACACACACACACACACACACACACACACACACCAGAAATATATGTATATACGCAAAAAGTTCAAATCAAACGCAGTAGGTAGAACTTGCAAATTCTCTCTCTGTTATTTTATATATTTACATTTCAAATGTTATCTCCTATTCTGATTTCCTCTCCACAAACCCCTCCTTTTCCCTTGCTTCTATGAGGGTGTTCCCCACCCACCCACCCACTCATCCACTCACCCACTTACCCACTCACCCACTCATTCACTCAGGCATCCAGCCTCCATAGGTTCAAAAGCTCCCCTCCCATTGATGCCAGATAAGGCCATCCTCTGCTACATATTCAGTTGGAGCATGAGTCCGTCCATGTGTTCTCTTTGGTTGTTGGTTGAGTCCTTGGGAACTCTGAGGGGGTCTGGTTGGTTGATAATGTTGTTCTTCCTATGGGGTTGCAAACCCCTTCAGCTCCAGGCCATCCAGAGACTGTCCCACCTGGGGATCCAATCCATATCCAGACACCAAACCCAGACACTATTATTGCTTATGCCAAGAAGTGCTGGCTGACTGTAGCCTGATATAGCTGTCTCCTGAGAGGTGATGGCAGAGCCTGACAAATACAGATGCAGATGCTCACAAACAACCATTGGACCTAGCACCCTGTCCCCAACGGAGGAGTTAGGGGAAAGACTGAAGACCTTCCAAATTCTACTGCGTGATAGTTCACTTGTTTGTTTGGTTTGTTTTGGAGTCAAGTCTCATTTTATATCTCCCATTGACCTCCAATTTATAACAATCCTCCTACCTTAGCTGTCAAGATGCTGAGATTATATTCAAGAGCGAGCCCTAACACGGAGTTTTCCAGAACTTGTACATTTTCTCCTTCTTTGTATTTTACTTATGGATATATAATTAATTCACATTCCAGCTATTTTTAAATTTCATTTAACATAGGTGATACATCTAGCTTAGTGTAAGAGATATTAGAGTAGCATGGTCTATTGTATTAGGTCATAGTGTTTATTCTTCTTACAGAAGAACTTTAATAAATGAATGGAAATGTGCTGAATAACTAACTACATATATTATGTCTTAAGCTAAAGACCAGTGTCTGAGACAGACCTTACCAGGCTTAGTACACCTCGACTGAACTGGAGCCTTAACTCAGACAAGGTTTAAGAAAACACAACTCTTTCCTTTTTAAACCTGACAGGTAAAGAAAACTTTTATCAGGTGAAATTAAAGGAAACAAGAATACATTCATTGTGCTGAGGTATTCTTTTGAAGTCTCAACGGTGCTATAATTAAAGTAGGATTTCTGTAGGCAGTGTGCAGGAAAAAGAGTAGCAAACAGGCTGATTTGCAAGGAAACACCTTTAAAAAGCAGAAATAATTAAGATTAAAGTTACTTAAGAAGTGAAAACCTTACTGCTTTGAAAAGTCAATAGAAAGGTTGACTTCTTTGAGCTTTTGAAATTAGATTTCAAAGGCCAGGGAAAGACATTAATAAAAGAAAAATGTGTGATGAATAGGAATAGCTCCCTCGATATTAGATTTTAAAAATACAAAACAAGAAAAAACATAGAAAACTCTGGGATGGAATTATATCATTGAAACAGTGAAAATTCTAATATTTGAGGTGGAACTTTCAAGCAACAGAAGACATATAACTGGCTCAACCTTTTCTTTCAAAGTGATGACCAGTCTGGTTAGATAAGGGTTTACTTCTGTTTTAAGTATGATACACACACACACACACACACACACACACACACACACACACACACACACACACAAACACAAACACACACACACACACAGTGCTCTGTTTTAAATAAGATTCATTCCCATAGGCTCATATGTTTAAATCCTTGTTCCCCAATTGATGGAACTTCTTGGGATAGAAGTGTGACCTGGTTGGAGGAGGTGTATCACTGGGAGTGGGATGTGAGATTTTTCTCTTCTCTTCTCTTCTCTTCTCTTCTCTTCTCTTCTCTTCTCTTCTCTTCTCTTCTCTTCTCTTCTCTTCTCTTCTCTTCTCTTCTCTTCTCTTCTCTTTTTTTCTCTCCCTTTTCTTTTCTTTTTGTTTGTTTGTTTGTTGAGAAAAGGCATTTCAGCTGTAATTTTTATTGTCTTATCCCTCTCCTCTCCCCTTCTCTTTTCTTCCCATCCTCTCTATCTCCAAGTCATTTTTGTATTGGTAAGATCTATTTTTTGTTGTTGTTGGATATTTTCTTTTTTTATTAGATATTTCTTCACTTACATTTCAAATGTTATCCCCTTTCCTAGTTTCCCCTCCCAAAATCCCCTATCTCCTTCCCCCCAATCCTCCTGCTCACCAACCCCCCCCCCAACTCTTACCATACCATGGCCTTAAACTACATAATACCACTTCCTCCACGAACCTACATGCTGGGATTTCACATGCACACCATAGCTCCCAGGTGCATATGTAGCAGAAGATGGTCTAGTTGGCCATCACTGGGAAGAAAGGCCCCTTGGTATTGCAAACTTTATATGCACCAGTACAGGGGAATGCCAGGGCCAAGAAGCAGGAGTGGGTGGGTAAGGGAGCAGGGTGGGGGGAGGGTATAGAGAACTTTCAGGATAGCATTTGAAATGTATATAAAGAAAATATCTAATTAAAAAAAAAAGAAAAGAAAACCATACAGAATGTAAATGTGTGTGTGTGTGTATGTGTGTGTGTGTATGCATATATCTACAGAATCCTGAAGATGCAATAAAATTTGTATCTTAGCAAATACTGAGGGAATAATCTCAAAGATGCATAAAAAAATCAATACAGAAAAAAATTCCACAAATTTGGCTGATTTCTAACTATGTTGAAATAGAAAATTGAACTTGGTTAAATTTGAATAGTAAAAAAACGTTAAATTATCAACGAGGCCATTAAGTTCAACACGAATTTACTAAAGTATTTGAAAGTGCTGGGATGTGAGATTTCAAAAGGGTTCACACCATTCCATGAGAGCCCCCCTGCTTCCTGGTTGCTGATGTGAACTCTCAGCTGTTCTGAAGGCTATGCCTCTGCTTGTTTATCATGGACTGTAACCCTTTAAAATCACAAGCCCAGTTAAAAGCTTTTTTTTAATATATATGCTGTCTTGGTCAGGGTTCTTTGTTACAGCAATAGGAAAGTCACTGAGACACAGGATACAATTTTCAGCAATGATACCACAGAGGAATCACAGCAGTTTATTGCCTGGTATGCACTCTCCATTTATCTGCTCCTCTCCTCTCCTCTCTTCTCCCCTCCATTCACTTTTCCTCTCTGCTTTATCATCTCCCCCACTCCCTTTATTTCCTCCATTATTTCTTTTGCTTTTGTTTTCTTGAGACAAGAGCTTACTCTGTAGCTCTGGCTGGTCTTGAACTCATGATCATCTGTCTTGTCTTCTCAATTGGGATTACAGGTCTGAGCTACCATGCCTAGCTCTCCAGTTGTCCTTGGAATGTAGAGTACCATCAAAGTACATCCTCTAAATTGGAAACATCAAACATGACCTCCCAAATTTCATTCTTGTCTATGATATGTGCATATATTTATACAAATATATTCCAAATATAACATGCTCAGTCTGTATAATTTTACACACACACACACACACACACACACATTATTTTTCAGAGCTTACCATTTGGCATTGGACATCCACCTGGTGTACTCTTCCCCGAAGAAAACAATTTCTCCCACTCTCACTCAACCTTCCTTAGTTGTCTAGTTGTCTATAATTCTTTGTGTAGGGGTGCAAACTGATGGGATTTTTTGAGTCCACTCTAGCAGTTTTGTTCTTTCTGATGTTGCTATCCTTCTTGCAGCTCATGTGTAAGCTTATAGTTATGTAATAATGGTAAAACTTTATGGGTGCAACTTCCCTGACATTTCTTGCAGACACAATCTCACATTAAATTCCCTGATCCTCTGTCTCATATAGTCTTTCTGCCTCCTCTTTGGCAATGTTACATGAGTCTTAGGTATGGATATGGTTTTGTAGTTGTATCAGTTAGGAATGGGGTTCTACAATTCTGTATTTTGATTGGTTGTGATTTCTGTAATCTTTTCTTTGCATTTCAAGAAGTTTCCTTGATGAGACGTGAGGACCACACATATCTATTATTCGAGTTGATTATGTTAATGGCTACTGACTACTTTCCCAATTTTAAAATGTTCTATCCATCATGCTCTTTAATGCATTTTAAAATATTTTCTTATATTTTGTAATATCTATTTAGTTTGGAGAATACTAATTCTCTGCCTATAGCAATGCCCCTTAAACATTTTTGATCATTAATTTTACATTTATTTTTAGTGATTATTTGAGATAAAATTCTTTAGACATTAATTTTTAATGAATCTTTTTCTCCTTTAAATTTGTTTTTGTGTGGCTGACCATAGTCTCAAACCTACTAAACATTTATATATTAGGTCCTGGATCTTTTGTAATGTTAATTATTTTATTTGTGAATATATTTAATACACAGATATTAAATTAATAAAAGTTAAAAATCCTCAAATTTTAGGAAATGTTGTTGAAAGAAGTAATTTTATCTCTTTTCTCACTCTTTCTTTTCTCAAAGTTATCTAAAATTTTGAATGTTGATTAATTCAATACTTATTTTTCTATTTTATACATAGAAATTTATATACACATTTATATTGATGATAGGATGTGATACATATGTTAATATTTTTCTTTGCCTTTAAAATTAATCACAAATCTCAATATATATGCTATAGAATGTGGGTCACATTCCCTGTATAGCTGCATAGTATTCCATAATTTGAATGTAGTATAAAGCTTAATAATTAAATTCTATCTACATTATACAATATATATATACTATATTGAAAGCTATAATGTTTTCATTTGGTTTTATAAACTTATTGTTTTTAAGGTATGTCAATTCCCAATTTGGTTATATATGTGGATGTCTTTAAATCAGGACCTTGACATTAGACTTTCTGTGCCAAGTAGAATGTATATTTGAATTTTGAAATCTATTGCCTATTTGCTTCCTGGAATCATAGAAGAAACTTCAATCTCTCTAGTGTCCTCACTTCTGGTCACTTTGAAGTAGTGTCAAGAAGATTCCCAACTGATGATTGAGAAGCCTTGTGTCATTATTGGTTTAAGTTTTTATTTGTATAAGTCTTTTATAATTAATCGTCTTACCAACATTATCAGTTATAGATTGCAGCAATCATGACGTGGACAAATGATCCAGTTATTTTTTTTTTAAGAAGGCTTCCTTAGGTCCAGGTTATGGTCCTGCCTAGTGACGGTCTAGCCAGCAATGTCTGACACTGGTGAGCAGTGAAATGGTGGTACTGGGTTTGGCAGCACTGCCTTCCACTCAGGAGTGCATAAGATCTGATGAATAGCCTGACTCCACCCTGCTTTTGCTTTTATACCCCAGAAAACTTTCCTAGTCACCACTTCTTAAGAGAATCAAAACAACAAACAAACAAAACAAACAAACAAACAAGAAAAGGAGAAACGTTTGAGTATTTTTTAAGCCCCTAGTTATAGTATGATATATAGCATTTCACAGACCAAGACAAATTATATAGCTCAGTCCAGAAACTCTACAGGAGCTCGGAATGTTGAGTGCAGACTGATAGGAGAGTGTGCAAAATTGATATAACATAGGACACGAATACTTGATGAAGTAGTTCCATTGTATGATCTATATGCCATGCCATATGTCTAATGGTGAAATCGTTTACTTAATTTAAGTGTATCTTTGTGATTTTGCTGCCAGGAAGAAATATCAGTTGTAAATCAACAGGGAAAAAACAGGTTTTTTTGGTTTTTTGCTTTTTTTTTTATTCCAAAATAAGATTGAAAAAAATTCTTCACAAGACAATCCATCAAAGAGGTAGTCTGATTGACCAAGATGTATATTCAAAAAACGTTCAACACTGTTATTTACTAGAAGTACAAATTAAATCCATTATTATGAATGATTGCGAAGCCACCAGAATATCCAGACAGGTGAGATTCCAAGGGAACTCTGTGTATGACTACTGGAAAATAGTATTACTTTGGAAAACGGTTGAATACTTTCTTGTGAGTAGTTAATAGATGTATCTCTAGTAACACAAAATGCCCAGGCAGGTATCCAAGATAAATTAGTGCTCATGTCTAGAAAACAAGAGGGCAGAATGTGTATCACTGTATTGTTCCTATTAGCCAAAATCTGAAACTGACCCAGACGTCCATTAACAAAGAATGAGGAAACCAGATGTGGAACATTTACACCACCTGGCAAGAAAATGAATAGGCTAGCCACCTCAGCCAGGTGGGCAAGTCTCATTGTGTTCAGACAAAACAAACAAACAAAAAAAAAACAAACAAAAACAAAAAACAAAAAACAAAAAAACAAAAAAACCCCAGATACAAAGGAAGGGTGAATGTACTACTGGCAACATTTAAATTTTATAGAGAACATCTACAAAGGCAGGACAAAAATAACATAATAAGGGCTGGAGAGATGGCTCAACAGGTTAAGATTGTTTACTACCAAGCCTGACAAATGGTGTTTAAAATCTGGAACTCGCATAATCTAAGGGGAAAATTAATCCCTAGAAACTGTTCTCTGATACCTAGAGCAGCATTATGGCACATGTGTGTGCACACAGGCATGTGTATAAATCAATTTTAAAAATGAATAATAAAGCCACGTGCTTTATAAATGTAACTGTAAATATTTTCAATCAAATTCTGATGCAACAGAACAATTAATACATCATGCTTAAGAATTAATTCAAGCAATTAAATGTCAGAATCAGGTGAACGTGATTTTGATAATGTGAATGTAGGAATGGGAACACGGAAAATATATCAATGAATAGGTAGTGTATGTTATCAATGGTAAATGTTCTACTAGAAGTGTAAAAAGAAGCATAAAAGATATATGGTGGTTGAAGCCAGAGTAGAAGTTACTCAGGACATGACCTGGTGCCTGTAAGAAACTTCTGGGTGAGGAAACATAGTTATCCTGACTTGGAAGGGGACGTGATGAGCAAACACCTTCCAGAGATTTTACTCTAGAGAATGATCTAGCTTTCAAATATCAGTGAGCATACCATAGTCTATTGTCATCAGTGAGGTACTGCTTCCATCCATCAGAATATAAAGGAAGGTTGAGGATTACAAATTATCTGACTTAAAAATCTGTCCTAGTATGTTTACCACTCTAGGTAAGAGCATGAACCTAGCCGAGAAGGTCCTAAAAATGAGGCAGACTAAACTCTCACAAAGTAGTTAACTTTGTTCAGAGCCTCAGATAACTACTCTGATGGTTAAGAAGAGCCACCTGAATAAAGTAGACAATCTCAAGGACAAGCCACAGGTGGCAAAACCATGATCTTTTATAGAGGCACATAAATAACAATAATTCATATAAACTCACATACCCACTATATCCTGGAAAAAGCACAAAACTACATTCCAATCACAGTCCTTGGTTTTGAAGAAACTAAGGATTGCAAAACTCTTATTTTGTTATCTCATAAGCCTTCAGAATTCTCACATGACCCCATTCTTTGACTGTGTTCCACCACTAAGGCACAAACAATATGTTTTATTTTAAAAATGCATTTTCTTTTTTTAATTAATTTAATTTTTTACACTTCATATTTTATTCCCTTCCCCGTCCACCCTCTGACTGTTCCACACCCTGTACCTCCTCCCCACCCCCATGTCTCCATGGGGATGTCCCCACCCTTCACCCCACCTGACCTCAAAACTTCCTGGGGCCTCCAGTCTCTTGAGGGTTAGGTGCATCATTTCTGAATAAACACAGTTTTCTATAATTGAAAACGCAGTGTTTGTTTCTTTGTTCCTCGTTTCATAGCCAAGAACTGGATATAGTCTTAAGAGAATCGTTACACATTGTCGTAAGAAATATGCTTCACTTGTTCAAGACGATATCTGTTTTCTGTATCTGTTGTTATTATTAGAAGTACAGTATTAACTGATGTGTTACTCACACATGATATATGACATTCTCACAGCCTTCGCAAGATCCACAGATCCATTGACATAAGATAATATTTTCAGATAATAAACACCACTTCTACTCTTGGAATGAATTCACTAGATCAGAGTGTTTTATTGTTTTAATTAATTTCTGGCCTTATTTGGATGAGGGTTTTTTTTCTTTAATTTCTTAGATTTGTGTTCAAATATTTTGGCATGTATATATTTATAAAATAGAGAGTTTTGTCACTTGTGTGAGTATGTGTGTGAAACGGGGATTTGTGGTTCTGTCTTACATAGTTTTTAGACCAATACTCTATTCTCTCAGCAGTATGAATTAGAAAGCCATTCATTTCTAAATGTTTATATAGCCTGAGAATGTCATCCCTCTAAACTCTGCAAGGAAGCATGCATGGTCATGACAGCTTCCCTGTGGATCCCCAATGAAGGACTTTTCTCATTTTCTTTCACTTAAGGTAGATATAGTATTAATAGTTCTTTGTTCTATTTCTATTTTTCTTTCATTCTCTTTTAAACTATCAAGTACATTTCTGATATAGAGAAATTCTGTATCACTCTAGATATAATTTTTCAAATGAATTTTATATGTCATTGTATACAGGCATAAATTAATGTTAGTCTTTGAAAAATAAACATGGGCTACATGTTAATTTATTTATCAATATACTTACATATGTATATTCCTATGCTTTCAAGATATTTATTTCTCATATAACTTTTGTTGAAACTTTTTCTTAAGGTATGATCAAGATTGGTTTAAAGATATATTAATGTAAGCCTCTGATATTTCTTTTTTGTTTTTAAGATGTTCCAAACTATAAAACATAAATCCTAGTATTTCAGCATGATATGTATAACATGTTTAATATTAAAGAAACAAATTTATTGTTGGAGACTTGCATTTTATTTTATTATTTTTTTCCTTTTTAAAAACAACATTATGAACTAACCAGTACCCCGGAGCTCTTGACTCTAGCTGCATATGTATCAAAAGATGGCCTAGCCGGCCATCAGTGGAAAGAGAGGCCCATTGGACTTGCGAACTTTATATGCCCCAGTACAGGGGAACGCCAGGGCCAAAAAGCGGGAGTGGGTGGGTAAGGGAGTGGGGCTGGGAGGGTATGGGGGACTTTTGGGATAGCACTGGAAATGTAAATGAGGAAAATACCTAATAAAAAATTTTTAAAATGAATTATTCATTTACCTCTTTACATCCCTATTGCAGTTTGCAGCTTTTCTGCCTTCCTCTTCTCCCAGTTCTCCCTCTGCCCTCCTCCATCCAACCCACCTTCCCTGTGCCTCAGAAAAGGCTAGACCCTTTCTGATGCATATCAGTAAGCCTAGGCATATCAAGTCGCAGTTAGAGTAGGCACATCTTCTATCGAGGCTAGACAAGGCAGCCCAGTTAGGGAAAAGGAATGCAAAGGCAGGTTATGTTTTATGTGTCCTAGAAATAAGGAACCTTCTACAAGACTCCCTGAGCAACTCCTGATATTTGGCTGTGGGTCTGTGCATCTGTTTCCATTAAATGCTGGATGAAGCCTCTTAGGAAACAGTTATGTTAGGCTCCTATCTACAAGCATAGCAGAGTATCATTAATAGTGTCAGGGATTGGCTTTCTTACATGGGATGTGTCTCAAGTTGAGCCAATGATTCGGTCAGTCCCTCAGTCTCTGTTCTAACTTCATCCCTGTGCATCTTGTAGGCAGGACAAAGTTTGGGCTGAAGGTTTTATGGGTGGGTTGCTGTTCTCCTTCCTCCTTTAGAAGTCCTGCCTGGCTACAGGAGGTGGTCACTTCAGTCTTCACGTCCTCCACTAGTAGGAGTTTCAGCTACGGTCACTCAGATAGACTCCCAGAACCTCCTCATCCTAGTTGTCCAGCTACACCCAGAGCTGTGCACCCCCCATCAATGACCATTCTCTTTCCCAGCCTTCTCCCACATTCCTTCTTCCCACACCTGATCCCAATTTCTGTTCTCTTTCTTACCACCTGTCCTACCCAGTTTCCTCCTTCCCTCTCCCTCCAATGACTATTTTGTTTCCCCTTCTGAGTGAAATTCAAGCATCCTCTCTTGGACCCTCCTTGTTACTTAGTTTCTCTGAGTCTGGATTATAGCAGGGTTATCCCATCTTTATGGCTAATGTCCACTTACAAGTGAGGACATACCATGCCCATATTTCTGGATTTGGGCTGCCTCCCTCAGGGTGATATTTTCTAGCTCCATCCATTTGCCTGCAAATTTCATATTGTCTTTGTTTTTAATAGTTGAATAGCATTCTCCTGTGTAGATGTACCACATTTTCTTTATCAATCCCTCAGTTGAGGCACATCTATATTGTTTCAAGTTTCTGGCTATTATAAATAAAGCTCCTATGAATATAGCTGAGTGAATATCTAGTGGTATAGTGGGGCGCCTTTTGTGGAAGAGTAGGAAATAGAATTGAGTAAGCTGGAGGGGTAGAAAAACACTACAAGAGAATCAACTAACCTGGGCCCATGAGTCTCACAAAGACTGAACGAACCACAAACCAAAGAGCATGCAGGGGCTGGACTTAGGCTCCCCTCACATTTGTAGCAGATATTCAGCTTGGTCTTCATGTATGTCCCTTAACAATTGGAGCAGGAGCTCTCTGTTGTCAGTCATTGGTTCCTCTTCCCCTACCTGGACTGCCTAGTTGGGCCTCAGTGTGAGAGGTTGTTCTTAGGTCTACTGAGACTGAATGCACCAGGATGGGGTGATACCCGAGAGGAGTTTCCCTGCTCTGAGGAGAAGGGGAGGGATAATGGGGAGATTTGTAAGGGTGAGACCAAGAGAAGAAGAGGGCTGGGGGGTGGCATGACCAGGATGTAAAGTGAATAAATAATAATAATAAAGAAAGAATTAGGTAACTTCAAACTTTTTCTTGAACTGAATATACACACCAGATATTAAGTGGGCTAAACTTCTAACTAAATTATAGTGTCAAAGTGTTGCTGGAGATCCATATGCTCTGATTTCAGGCTGTGCAACATCAAGTAATATAGTTACACAGCAATATATGACAGAATAGCAGATGGATAATCTATTAGCAGGAACATCAGAGACCAAAATGCAAGTGCCAAGGGTGTACTGGTGCCAATCCTACAGCAAAATTAATGCTGGATAAATCAAACTTTCATTATTTTTCAGCCACATTGCCAGGGATAACACAAGGAAACCATTAATAACCAAAAGGTGAAAAAAGTTTAAAATCAATTCTTGAGTGAATGTTAACAGAAACTGCTGTATATAGATGTCATTACTAATGAGGCTCAAGTTACATACCCACTCATAAGGAAAGAAGACAGAATGAGTGACACCACTAAAGAAGTAGAGGAGAGATAGAGGATGTACTTCACTTGGCAAATATTTGCCATAGAAGCATGAAGGACCTGAACTTGGTCCACAGACCCATGTGAAATCCTCAGTGAGGTGTCACACACCTGTAATCCTGACTCTGGGAAAATACAACCAAACAGATCTCCCAAGCTTGCTAGCCAGCCATTCCCATCTACTTGGCAAGCTCCAGGCTACAAAGAGACATTGCCTCACAACCAGAAGCGAACAGCACTTGAGAATGTATGCCAGAATATGAATTCTGGAATCTACATATGTGTGCACACACATACACTGACCCAGCCCCACATAGTACACTTATACCCCAATAAGCAAATTTGTAACACACAGAATAAATGAATGATAATTTACAAAATGCAGCAAGTAGAGAGTTATTTAGTGTTCAGTTTCAGAGTCAGACAGAGCTTGGTAAAAATCTATTCTTGTCTTTTTCTGACAGGGAATCTGCATTCCAGATAACACCAGTTTATGTAATTTACTGTTATCTGCCCCCCAAAAGTTTAATTGTGTAAACTTGACATACAAGTCAGATTTTTATCTTAGTAATTCATGTTAACAAATGACAAATCACTGGTAAATTTAAAATCCTATTAAGAAGAAACACATTTATGTTGGAAGGTGTGAAGATTGTA
Source organism: Mus musculus (assembly GCF_000001635.26). Taxonomy (NCBI): domain Eukaryota; kingdom Metazoa; phylum Chordata; class Mammalia; order Rodentia; family Muridae; genus Mus; species Mus musculus. The sequence continues at coordinate 91,493,577 of NC_000077.6, forward strand.
GGTTAGAATTCTGACACAACCCCTTAAATAGCATCAGGTCACCTTGGATTGATAGATTATGTAAAATTATTCTTACAGAATTTGATATGCATCATAAAAGCACTCTTGTGAATGTGATTCATTACACATTTTAAAAAATAATATTAAAATTTAAAGTTTAAGGAAGTTTTAAATTGACAGCAACATGGAGTAGAAGCTTCTCAATTTCCATAAGCCCCTGGCCTTCATTCCACAGCGCTGGATGCCACCCCATCATCAGCATCACCCACCAGAGAGGAACTTTCCTCCAATGAAGTAGTTTCATCAAATCATTACAGATTAGCATATTGTTGATTCTTGGTGTTATATATTCTGTGGACTTTGTCAAATGCATAATGGCTTGTGCTTGTCATTATAATATATCATGGAAAAAGTTTAGTGCAATGATAATCTACTCTGCTTTACCTGTTTATTCTTGGAAGTCAACATCATTTTGCTCCTACAAAAATTTTGTTTTTCCTCTTCCTCCACATCTTTGCCAGCATCTGCTGTCACCTGAGTTTTTGATCTTAGCCACTCTGACTGTGTGAGGTGGAATCTCAGGGTTGTTTTGAATTGCATTTGCCTGATGACTAAGGATGTTGAACTTTTCTTTAGGTGCTTCTAGGTCATTCAATATTCCTTAGTTGAAAACTCTTTGTTTAGCTCTGTACCCCATTTTTAATAGGGTTATTTGGTTCTCTGGAGTCTAATCTTTTGAGTTCTTTGTATATATTGGATACTAGCCCTCTATAAGATGTAGGATTGGTAAAGATCTTTTCCCAATCTGTTGGTTGCCTTTTTGTCCTAATGGCAGTGTCCCTTGCCTTACAGAAGCTTTGAAATTTTATGAGGTCCCATTTGTTGATTCTTTTTTCTTTTCATTTTTTTATTAGGTATTTAGCTCATTTACATTTCCAATGCTATACCAAAAGTCCCCCATACCCGCCCACCCCCACTCCCCTACCCACCCACTCCCCCTTTTTGGCCCTGGCGTTCCCCTGTACTGGGGCATACAAAGTTTGCGTGTCCAATGGGCCTCTCTTTCCAGTGATGGCCGACTAGGCCATCTTTTGATACATATGCAGCTAGAGTCAAGAGCTCCGGGGTACTGGTTAGTTCATAATATTGTTCCACCTATAGGGTTGCAGATCCCTTTAGCTCCTTGGGTTCTTTCTCTAGCTCCTCCATTGGGAGCCCTGTGATCCATCCATTAGCTGACTGTGAGCATCCACTTCTGTGTTTGCTAGGCCCCGGCATAGTCTCACAAGAGATAGCTACATCTGGGTCCTTTCGATAAAATCTTGCTAGTGTATGCAATGGTGTCAGCGTTTGGATGCTGATTATGGGGTGGATCCCTGGATATGGCAGTCTCTACATGGTCCATCCTTTCATCTCAGCTCCAAACTTTGTCTCTGTAACTCCTTCCATGGGTGTTTTGTTCCCAATTCTAAAGAGGGGCATAGTGTCCACACTTCAGTCTTCATTCTTCTTGAGTTTCATGTGTTTAGCAAATTGTACCTTATATCTTGGGAATCCTAGGTTTGGGGCTAATATCCACTTATCAGTGAGTACATATTGTGTGAGTTCCTTTGTGAATGTGTTACCTCACTCAGGATGATGCCCTCCAGGTCCATCCATTTGGTTGATTCTTAATCTTACAGCATAAGCCATGGTATTCTGTTCAGGAAATCCCCGCCCCTCCCTCCATGTGTTCAAGGCTCTTCCCCACTTTCTCATCTATATGTTTCAGTGTATCTGGTTTTATATGGAGATCCTTGATCCACTTGGACATGAGTTTTGTACAAGGAGATAAGAATCTGTGTTTTTCTACATGCTGACTGCCAGTTGAATTGGCACCATTTGTTAAAAATGCTGTCTTTTCCCCACAGGATGGTTTTAGCTCCATTGTCAAAAATTAAGTGACCATATGTGTGTGCCTTCATTTCTGGGTCTTCAATTTTATTCCATTGGTCTTCCTGCTGTCTATGTACCAATACCATGTAGTTTGTGTCACTATTGCTCTGTAATACAGCTTGAGGTCAGGGATGGTGAATTCCCCAGAAGTTCTTTTATTGTTGAGAATAGTTTTGCTATCCTGGGTTTTTTGTTATTCCAAATGAATTGCAAATTGCTCTTTCTAACTCTATTTAGAATGGATTTGGAATTTTGATGGGGATTGCATTGAATCTGTATATTGCTTTTTGCCACACGGCCATGTTTACCATATTAATCCTGCCAATCCATGAGCATGGGGGATCTTTCCATCTTCTGAGATCGTCTTCCATTTCTTCCTTCGAGACTTGCAGTTCTTTGTTATACAGATCTTTCACTTGCTTGGTTAAAGTCACACCAAAGCATGTAATATTATTTGTGACTATTTTAAAGGGTGTGTTTTCCTTAATTTCTTTCTTAGCCTGTTTATCCTTTGAGTAGAAGAAGGCTACTGTTTTGCTTGAGTTAATTTTATATCCAGCCACTTTACTGAAGTTGTTTATCGGAGTTCTTTGGTAGAATTTTTGGGGTCACTTACGAATTCAATCACATCATCTGCAAATAGCAATATTTTAACTGTTTCCTTTCAAATTTGTATCCCTTTGACCTCCTTTTGTTATCTAATTGCCCTTTGCTAGAATTTCAAATACTATGTTGAATAGATAGGGAGAGAGTAGGCAGCCTTGTCTAATCCCTTATTTTAGTAGGATTGCTTCAAGTTTCTCTCCATTCAGTTTGATGTTGACTACTGGTTAGCTGTATATTGCTTTTACTATGTTTAGGTATGAGCTTTGAATTCTTGATCTTTGCAAGACTTTTAGCATGAAGGGATGCTGGATTTTGTCAAATGCTTTATCAGCATCTAATGAAATGACCATGTGGTCTGTTTATGCAGTGGAGTGTGTCGATCGATGAATTTCTGTATATTGAACCATCCCTGCATCCCTGGGATGAAACCTACTTGATCGTGGTGAATGATCTTTCCTCCTTTGCTTGTGGGATTGCAAGCTGGTACAACCACTCTGGAAATCAGTTTGCTGGTTCCTCAGAAAACTGGACATAGTACTTACTACCTGAGGACCCAGCTATGCCACTCCTAGGCATATACTCAGATTATGCTCCAACATATAACAATGACACTATGCTCCACTATGTTCATAACAGCCTTGTTTGTAATAGCCATGAGCTGAAAAGAATCCAGATGTCCTTCAAGAGAGGAATGGATACAGAAAAATGTGGTATATTTACACAATGGAGTACTATTCAGCTGTTAAAAACTATGAATTCATGAAATTTTTAGGCAAATGGATAGAACTAGAAAATATCATCCTGAGTGAGGTAACCCAATCGCATAAGAACACACATGGTATGCACTCACTGATAAGTGGACATTAGCCCAGAAAGCTCCAAATGACCAGGATACAATTCACAGACCACATGAAGCTCAATAAGAAGGAAAACCAAAGTGTGGGTACTTTGGTCTTTCTTAGAAGAAACACAAAATACTCAAAGGAGAAAATATGGAGATAGAGTTTTGAGCAGAAACAAAGAAAGGCCACCCAGAAACTGTCCCACCTGGGTATTCATCCCATATGCAGTTACTATATAATAGTATCCCAGACACTATTATGGATGCCAAGAAGTGCATGCTGAAAGGAGCCTGATATGACTGTCTAATGAGAGACCCTGCCAGAGCCTTACAAATACAAAGGCAGATGTTCACAACCAACCATTGGACTGAGCATGGTATCCCCAACAGTGGTGTTAGAGAAAGAACTGAAGGAGTTGAATGGGTTTGCAACCCCATAGGAAGAACAACAATATCACCCAACCAGAACCCCCACAACTCCCAGGGACTAAGCCATCAACAAAGGAGTACACAGGGCTCCAGCTGCATATGTAGCAAAGGGTGACCTTGTCATATATCAATGGGAGGAGAGGTCCTTGGTCCTATGAAGGCTTGATAGATGTTCCAGTGTAGGGGAATCAAGGGCACGGATGTGGGTGTGGGTGACTGGGGGACGTGATAGGGTATTTCTGGGAGGGAGGGAAACTGAGAAGAGGATAACATTTGAAATGTAAATAAAGAAAATATCCAATAAAAAAGAAAATATAATTAAATGTCTGGCACTTTAAAACAAAAAGGATTTTGTTTTTTACAAGTATCATTTGCTTAAAATGGGACATATATAGCCCTTTAGTTTGGTTTCTTTGTTTAGGAATACACATTTAGGTTTCTTCCATGATTTCTCATGACTTGGAAATTCAGTTCTTAATGCAGAATAATATTCAATTAACTGAATACATCACAGATTTTACATCCACCAAAGGACAAACTTGGGTGATACCTATCTTATGCATTTATTAAAATATCTATATTTTGTGGGGACCTTAGCTTTAATGAATTCAATTAAATTAAATGGCTAATGGGTCATATATTAAATAGGTACTTAGTTATTGAAGAAAAGGTTCCACTGTATTCAGATAAAGGTGGAATTAATTTTGATTACTACCAATAATAAATGTTCCACATTCACACCAGGATTTTCTATTATTGTATTGCTGTATATTTGGGTCATTCAAATATTTGTATCGCACTGTACTGCTGTTTGAAAGTGCCAACTATTATTGGCACATGATGCTGACCACCTAGGTATGTCTGTTTGTTCACATGCTGTATAACTTTGATCATGTAATTGTTCAAGCATTTCTCAATCTCTGCTCCTGTTTAATCTTTGTTGTTGTTGTTGTTGTTGTTGTTGTTGTTGTTGACCATTGCATCATATTTGAATATCTGGGCAAATAGTAGTCTTTTTTTTTTTCAGATGTGTCATAAATATTTTTCCTGTCTTTGATCTTTTGAATTTTACATTGTCTTTCACAAAATAGAAAGTTTAAATAGTAATGAAATATATTTTATCACATCTTTATTTCATGGGTTTTTGCTATCTTATCTAAATGTCATTGATAATCCTAAATTCAATTAGGAAATTTCCTATGCGTTCCTTTAGAAATTCCACAATTGTATTTGGGGTTCAGGGTCCATTTTTAGGTTGAGACCGAGAATCCACTTTTCTCTGTGATAAATGAAATAAAAAAATATGTTTTGGGAATAGGAATGCTGAATCAATACTCTTTTGTTTGATTGCTTGATTGAATGGACGAATAGTTTGTATTATATATTCTTGTTGCCTTGTCAGAATCTTTGGTGGCAATTACTCAAGGGCGGAATGCTGGACCTCTGCTTGTGGTATCAGGGTTAATGAATTCATCACGGAGGTGAGATCAGATGGCAGAAATGAGTCGTCATACAACAAGAGAGAGCTGCATTCAGCAGAGCATCTCTTATCAAGCTAGCATCAGGAAACTTTTCCTCTTTCTGAGACTCAGCACCAGTGGTGTAGGTCTCCCAGTTACACCCTAAATCTCCAAGCTTCCACACACCAAAGACAGCATGAGCGTCTGGGGAAATATGTGTTTAAGTACACGAGCAGAGCTTTCCAGATCCACCGCATAACCATCTCCTCAAGTGTACAGCTTTTGAAGATAGAAAAGTTGTGTATGCCAAGACGGAAGGCGCTTCTACCTTGAGGAAGTTTATGTTGCTTTTATTTCCAAGAGAAGTTAAATCCCAAATGATCCAATGTTCCTCTGTTTAGGGACCGTTCAAAGACAGATGTTTCGTGGGTTTTTTTCCCCTAGACACCTTTCCTGGAAATTGACTCTTAAAGTCACGTGTGAGATTGAGGAAAACAAATTATGAAATTGTCTAGTGTCTTCATAACAGTAAAAATCTTCACAAATTCAGGATTAAGAATTCTGTAATGGCAATGAAAAATCCTCCTTCTTCTGATTTATATGTTCCCTTAAACCTAAATGCCTGCCTTATTTGGGCATGTAAACATTTTCTGCTTGCCCCAGAGACTCCTATTCAGAAATTTATTAAGAGTTTTTAAAATCTAGAATGTTAATGTTTCTGTAAATTTTTAACATCTGTTCTGCAGTCTAATTGCAAGTGTGGAGCAAGTGTAATTCATGACTGTATCATAGTAAATTCACATGCATGATTTAAATTCACTTGGATTGTCTTTATTCAAAGTATAGATACCTTGGCCTTCTTTCTTTCCAAGATACTGTCTTGAAAGTGTCAGTCCTCAGTATTCTGTGTCATAAAACAATTACCTTGAAAACATCACTCTCTTCCTTAGGGTCTTCTTATAGTGCCACAGTAAATGAGATGCCATCAGGTTAAATGCAGGGCATCTCCTAAGAAGCATGAAAAATTGGATTTCTTTACATACATATTTATCTCTTTCAGTCTATCATTCAAACATTAGTGACATCACATTGAGCATATGTGCTCATGATTCAAATGTGTCATTTCACTGTGACACTCAACCCTTTTGTTTCAGTGTATAAGAGAGACATTGTCTATTTTTCCTGTGTAAGCTTTCTTATTATAATTGTAAGAAAAGCACCTTTTTTTCTTAGTTGCCAAACTATTTCCATGGTGCTTTTATTAAATCATTAGTTTGTGTTTTGTATATGTCCTAACATTTCTTTGTGTTTGCTTGGCATGTGTCTTATTTAGTACAGAGGATGTTAGAAATGTTTGCTTGCATGAAGTGGGTTATTCATAGAGAAGTAACTAGACAGACAGTCTAAATCCTTAAAATCTACTCCTAGCAGCATAGGGTCTCTAACTCCTTTTGAAATCAAGAGCTCCCTGTAGTCATAGTTTTGGCTACTTTATTGGGTTCTTTCTCTCTATAACCCTACTTCTCTGTCCTCCTTTCCAAACTCCAACACTAGGTAGGAGAGGAAGAAGCTTAAAGGGAAAGGGGGTACCAATCTCATTAGACTACGTTCCGCCGATTAAGGGTGTCAAGTTCCTTGGGGGTAAGTACAAACTTTGTTGTCAGGATAGCTCCAACCAGCAACCATCAACCATCAACCATCAACCAGCAGTCAGCAACCATCAACCATCAACCATCAACCATCAACCAGCAACCAGCAACCAGCAACCAGCAACCAGCAACCAGCAACCAGCAACCAGCAACCAGCAATCAGCAACAGTAGCAGCATGAGGAGAAGCAGCAGCGGGAACAGCATGAGAAGCAGGAGGAGGGACAGCAGCAGGAGCAGCAACAGTAGAAAGAAGAGAAGCAACAGCTGGAGCAGCAGCAACAGCAAGAGTAGGTGAAGCAGGGGCAGCAGCAGCTGGGATAACAGTAGCAGGAGGAGCAGTAGCAGGAACCAGCAGCAGCCTCCTCAGGCTCTCAGGGCTCTGACATTTTTATACCCTCTCAAGATTCCCCCGAATTCCAAATATAAACCATCTGCTGATGATAAAATCACACCCCTGCCAAAGCACTAGACAAATCATAGTTAGCTGCTATAGGCCATCTGAAGCAGCCCATATCCCATAACAAAAACATAGTCACATAAAATTTCTGTGTTTTAAAAGAGGAACAAAATTCTCACTGCAATTCCTGGGCTAGATGGGACTGTTCTCTTATGGTTCAGGCAGATTTGCTTCAGTGGAGGACAATGTAGGCCTTCAAATGGCTCAGTTAAATGCACACTGTAGGAGGAATGTGCATATTTGGAAGACACTATTTTCAATTACCAGGTCTTTCCAGTACTGCAAGGCCACTCTAGCACCGAGCATTCTACCCAAGTGCTCCACAGCATTTAAAAAGACTCCAGGCTGTCAGATTATACTGTGTCATACTCCTTATAACTTGGAGAACAACCTGAAGTGAGGTTGTATCTGACCTTCATGTAGACTTAGGAATTAGCATAAAAGAAAAACACATAGAAGCACACAGAGTAAGCTGATACTGGGAGCACAATGAGCATGTGTTAAGTGAAGGTAGAAACAGGAAGTGTTCCTGCTAAGAAAAGGAACCTTTGCTTTTCAGGTAAGTGTTTATTATTATCACACAAATAAAGAAAATGTCTACTCTTCTATAAGCCAATATATACAATCTAACTTACTAAAACCTTTGCCAGAAAATACTAGGAGATAGGGGACACCTTAAGAAGTTGAGATACTCCTTGCCAATATCTTTGCATTAGCTTGGAAGGACACTCTAATAGTGTCCTGTGGATATGTGATCCTACTACAAAAGGTCATGCAGAGAGGTGCCAAAAAGGATTTGGAGGGCTTGCTGTGCTGCCAAATACTCAGCAATGCTTGCTTGGAACCTTGGCTCTCGGGAAAAGATTTCACAAGGCGAGACTCAATATCCCTGCAACTTTGAAAACACATCTCCAATAACATCCTAGATTAGTTGATAATCCAGACAACTTAAGAGGAATCTGTAGGTAGAACTCTCAGCATCATTCAATTAAATCAAGTTTTAAAAGTTTCTACGGAGACCGAAGAGACAGAATAAGAATAACACTTTAAAAAGTGACACACTATTCAAACTTATATTACATTATTTGAGTGTATGAGAATAGATGTGAAATATATTCAGTTACCTATTTTACCATTCTTCCACTAAATTATTTTGATTAATCCAAATATGCACACAGACAATATTTGTATTTTCCTGGGTAGTTATTGGGAAAGAAATAAAAGGTGGAGCCTACTTATTCTCCACCTGGCTGATTTCCCAGGCACCCACATCTCCAAATCTAACCTATTCTAGAAAACCCAAGCACCAATAAAGCAACTCTCTGAAAAACTGAATGATCTCCCACTCGCCACAACTAGGTCTTGGTCCTTTTCTCATTATGATTAGCAGATACCCGAATATCCAATACAACCTCTGCTTTGGAAGTTATTGAGAGAGAGAAAAACTAAAAACCTGTGAAGGTGCTTACTCCTCTTGGTTTTGCTCTTAGCTCTTAGTTACTGCTTCCCTGTCATAGCAAAACACCACAACCAAGGCAGCTTATAGAAGAAAGAGTCTATTGGGAGTTTTCAGTGTGTGGAGGCCATTCTCATTCAAACTATGTCATGTATGATGGTGACAGTCAGAGTAATTTTTCCGACTTGTAACTCTGCTGATGCAAATCACTTTCTCTAATGACCTTTGAAGGAGTCCATTTTCGAAGTCGTAGGCATCCTCTATAAACCCCCGTAAGATACTAGGGAATTAGATTCTGGTCTAATCCATTCTGTCCAAGGTATGTGAATTCAATTTTCCTTTTTGAGGATTTTTCTTAAACATAGGGTACAATTATGATAGTAAGATTTTCAGAGCAGTGTTTTATTTAAAGATAGGAGCACATATTTATTGTAAGACCATTATAAAGTTAAAAGCTATAACAGAAATTATAAAACTTATAATAAAGGAAAATTATATTTTGAATAAATTGGCCTACATGATATTCAGATTGATATTGGAGACCCAAAATATTTGTTTCACTAAAATAATATAAAGTAAATAGAATACATTCTATTGATACTTCATCTTTTAATTTAACAACTACTACCTTCTAAGTATGAAATATCTTCACTAAGCTGTATTACTTCAAATGAGATAGATTCAATATTATCCCAGGCAGTAAGAACGGCATTCATAGTTTGATATTAAAGGCATATTGTTTCAGTGAGTACATTGCTAATTACACCAAAAGTAGTTCCCAGCCCACAATACTGGCAGAATTCTCTTGCTTTACCAGAGGCTAGGATGTTACTAGAAACCCCAGATACCTAGAACACCGGAGGCCACATAAGTTCCCAGAACCCCAGAATCCTAGAAGCAGCATGAGCAAACAAAATCCTAGATGTCATATAGGCCTCCAAAATGCCACTGGGGACATACTAGTAGACCTGAAGACTCACTGGGCACCAGAACCACAACCACTCAGAATTCAGCACCTAAATCTATAATAAGCCTAAAGCCAGAGGACTAGAGGGCAGCAAGGAACACATTCAACAATATCTAGAGCGAAATGGCACTATCAGAGTCCCGTTATCCTTACACAGCAAGCCCTAGACATTCAAACACAGGTGAAGCACAAGAAAATTACCTTACATCCAATTTTATGAAGATGATAGAGGCCCAGAAAGAGGAATGGAACAAATCCCTTAAAGAAATCCAGAGAAACATCCTTAGCTTTTAGTTAACTTTGGTGCTGAAAATAATCAGAAGAGGAAAAGTGAAGGTGGTCTATGTTGCTGTTAAGATTAGCAGAAAGCCTAAGAATTATACTTTTAATTATGTACAGAACACAAAACGGTAGATTTGAGGGTAGGATCAAAATGGCATTTCAATATTGGGTGGCATTTTGGTGGGTATGTGTGCATGATGTCTGCATAGGAGTCTAAAAGATATGTCTTTTATTACTCTTTGACTTATTTTTTTATGGTGTGTGTGTGTGTTTGTGTGTGTGTGAGGGTCTCACACTGCACCTGAAGCTCCATCCTTTAGGTAAGAATTATCAAATGAACTACTAGGATTCACTTGTTTCCACATCCCAATTAGTAACCTGATTGGTGATGGGAATTTAAATGTGGGTCCTCATGCTTGCACACCAGTCTTAATCCACCTCCCCGGGTCCTTAAGTGGTTTCTTAACTCAACCTCACTGAGGAGTCATAATCCTCACCAACAATTCTATATGGGAAATCCAAGTCTTTTCGCTTGTCTTCAACATCGAACTCTAACTATGGTCATAATAACTGATTTGAAATCTCTTTGTCCTCCTTTCAAATGATTTACACCTAAAAAACAAATGAGGTAGAATACTAAGAGTGGCTTTCATGATTTTTCCCCCTTAACCCTAAATCTGATTGTCTCATTAAAACAAAGTGTAAGCAGAAGCGTAGCTATCAATCTGTTCTAATTTGGAAGTGTCCCTGGGCTACAGCATGTTGTTACACCAAGCTGACTGCTTCCCTGTGTTTATGCTACTTTTCTTAAGATGCCTTTTGGATTCCACTCTCTCTCATCTGACATAATTTCAAAAGAAAATTATCTTTCATACTCAGAGAGCTAACCACTTCTGTGATTTTTGGAACTAAAATATTCTTGAGCAGCTCCCAAGGTACTAGCCGAGATGAAATACACATTTTTTTGTGGGAGAAAAATTCCTCTCTCTCTCTTTTTTTTTTCTGTTCTTGACACATTTTCTTTTGTAGTTTTTACAGATATCTTCCTGGCACATAAGTGTCAGTTGTTGTTATCAAGGACTGTTATCAAAGATACTGAAGATCACTTATGGACTGATGATATCCATAGAGAAGAACAGCTGGGAACGTATGGGGAGGAATTCACAAGTGTTTGGGTTCCTTATTCTTTTAAAATTAACAATAACTAACCAGTACCCCCAGAGCTCCCAGGGACTAAACCACCAACCAAAGAGCACATATAGTGGGACTCATGGCTTCAGCCGCATATGCAGCAGAGGATGGCCTAGTCAGACATCAACTGGGGTGGGGTGGGGTGGGGTGGGGTGGGGTGGGTTGAGGCCCTTTATCCTATGAAGGCTCTAGTGGGTGGGTTGGTGAGCAAGGTGAGGAGGGAGGGGATGGGGGAAGGGTGTTTTTCAGAGGGAAATCAGGAAAGGGGATAACATTTAAAATGTAAATAAAGGAAATATCCAATAAAAATTAAAAAAAAACAGTAACATTAAAAACACATCAACAAACAAGATTTCCAATAATGAAAAAAGCTACAAAATACAAATTGGACAACTAGGAACTTACCAGAAATAACATAAAATAACTTATTATGTTAACTATGTGTTTCTTCCTTTCTGTATTGTTTCCTTTTACAGGATTATTTTAATGATGTATGAGTAAAGCCTTCGTAGTATGCTGTCACCACTATGGTCGATTCCTTTCCTGTCATAATCTCAAACATGAGGTTGATGCTCTTCCTTCTACCCATGCTTTTTAGTTTCTGTTATTGAATAGTTGCATACATTCAATAACCTCATTGCTTTTGTATTTTGAAAAGAAGCGAATTGTATTGTATTAAACACATCAATGCCAATTAATGTATTGAAATTAGCAGCTGCTGTGCTACAGAGGAGATAATGGCAATAGTTAAACCAAAGGAAATAAGTGTCTGGGATTTATCAGGGATACACACTACTAGTACTACCTGCTGATGTAGGTGTAGAGATTATAAAAGTGATGAGGTGCATAATGGCTCGTATTTGTGTCTATTGGAAATTGCAGGGTTGTCCGTAAATATTTGGATATATGTTTTTCCCGCAAGTTTAAAAGTAAAATAGAGAATTGTACATTTGATGTCCCACATGTTACTTTCTTTAATTACACACACACACACACACACACACACACACACGAAATCAATCAACCAATCAAATAGAAGCCAGCTTATCTGTAAAAAGGAAGAGGACTGTGGGGAGGGGGAGTGGAGAAGGGATTGATGTGGAGCAGGCCATGTACATGATATACTTGAATGAAAAGTCTTTATGAATTCCATCATTAGGCACAGTGAGTATATTCTAAAGAAAAAAATTAAACTCATTTTCAACATATGAAGCTTTCCTAAACACACTTGGATTTTCCTGTAACTTGGGATCCTCCCAGAGTCTTAGAGTTTATTTTTAGTTCTGCCTGTGCCACTCCAAGGTACATGTGTCAAGTCCTTTGTATTATGAGTCCACTGATGTAGATATAGGTGTCCAGCATCAAATACAAGCTTAACCTTAATAAGCAGAAAATTTAATTCATACCATTGACTTAAGAGAACAAAGAAGAGAGGAACAAGCAAATTACAATCAAATGAAGCAGAGGGAAATAAAGGGGGGAAATAGAGAAGACTTGGGCGGGTATTGGCCAAAACTGTGAAAACATACAATGTAATATATAATTATTCATTATGCAAATATAAAAATATTGAAAGACATAAGATGAAAATACTCTCCATGCAAACAGTTCTCATACTTGAACTAAATAATATGCAAAGTGGAATGAGTATTCATCAAAAGATGTGTTACCAGAGATAGGGGAAAACATTTCATAAAAGAAAGAATACATAATTTCTAAAATTTGAAAAAAATCCCCTAAATTCAATCCTTTAATGTTAACAATAACATTGTTTCCTAAAATCCTTTAATCAATAATAACACACTCAGATATACTTCTAATCTTCGTTCACTGTGATCCATAATCCTTTGTTTTAATTTTGCATTTTGTCTAACTCATGTTGTTTCATGCCTGGTGGCTTTTTGTGTAGTGTTGGATACAATCCTGTATTTCTTACAGAAATTTTTTGTCATCCTTCCTAAGCCAGATTTATGCTTGGGCTGACTCAATTAAGACTGTCATTTCAGTTTAGCATTCTTCTTCCAGATCTTTCTTTTTATATGTGGTCACTGAGAGCCAAGCTTTTGCTTTATAGTTTGATAACTAAGTTTCTTCCAGTTCCTCTTGTACTTCTCATCCTACCATTATGAGTAAGATTCAGCAGAAAAATGATGTAAAGCAGTCTTAAGGAAGGTCCCAAGATAAATACTTGACTTAAAGTGCTGAGTTGGTTATGAACAAGACAATAGTGAGAAGAGGCCGATCATTTGTCACCAGTTCTGCTTTCCACGCCCATCCTGACAGCATTTCTTTTCATTTAACTTATATTCCTGTCATACAAAATATTTAGATCATGTTCTTTCCATGGTCTCTAATCATCCCCCTCACCTTCCCTCTCTTCCCAACATAATTACCATGTTTCCCTCAATTTCTCACTCAAAGGAAAGAAAATGAGAAAAATGAAAATAAAACTATATAAGACAAAGTATATCAAAGCAAAACTAAAAATGCATACAAATATCAGCAGTACATATTGTATTTGCCATTGAGTCCTGGCCACGGGCCTACCTATGAGTATGGTTAATATACCCACTAACGTGTCACTGGGCAGCGGGTGTGTGTGTGTGTGTGTGTGTGTGTGTGTGTGTGTGTGTGTGTGTGTGTGTATAAAAAGCTGATTTTCCCTTTGCCAGGGCTTCCAATTTGTATAGGAACTTTAGGTATACCTAGAGATTATTGATTTTTTTTTTGCTACTTTTCCCCTTCAAATTGATGTTCTCTCTGAACATAGAAACCACCTAAATTTCTCCCTTCATACTTAATTGCTTTCCATTTCCCCAAATAGGTAATTAAGAACTGAACATAGACCCGAAGGGGAGAACGGGATAAGCAGACAGGTGCCAGGAGCTGCAGTGGGAGCACCTCCTGCTCCTGAGCTGAAGGCCTCACAATGAGTGAGAGCCTGAGTCACTTCAAAGAACTAAACATGGTTTGAAAAACTGAGTCCAAGTGCATTCTCTCTCTCTGAGACTGGAGGATTACACACACACACACACACACACACACACACACACACAGAGGTAATTGGCATGTGGTAAGGTTTTTAACCTAATAGGCTATGAATGCCCCGGAAGCATTTGAAGGAAATTAGAACAATGACACAAACATTTCAAAGGCATGCTTAAGACAGGGATTGCTAGAACAAATCTTTTGGCTCTTCTGCCTTGTTCTTTAAGTATTTTGTTCTGGCTTCCTACCAATGCTGTTATATGTTGTCACAAATTTAGAGGTTTAGAAGAGCATAAACTGACCATCTTAATGTTCTCGAAATCTGATATATGATATTGGTTCAATTCCTTAAAATTACATGTGATAACAGGATTGTGCTAGTTTTGAAGGAATTTAGGAGACAATCAGCCATTCTGAGATTTGAATTCACCTGCACCCATTCACTACAGATTTCTTCTCTATATCTTTCAGGCCAGCAGCATCATAGCATCCTAAATTCCATGCAGTCCTAGCCCAACCCAACCAAATATACTTCAATCACAACTTGGATTAGTCAGGTTTGTTATTATCTAAAGTTACAGAAACACAGATAGACACACATACACACAGAGAGACAAAGATAGAAACAGAGACAGAGAGACAAAGACAGGAAAAAGACACTGAGAGAGAGAGAGAGAGAGAGAGAGAGAGAGAGAGAGAGAGAGAGAAGAAGAAGGAGGAGGAGGAGGAGGAGGAGAAGGAGGGGGAGGGAGGGAGGGAGGGAGGGAGGGAGGGAGGGAGGGAGGGAGGGAGGGAGTGGCTTATATGACATAGTCTGGGTAGTCTAACAATGGCCATCTCACACTGGAGAGGTTGAGAACCCAGCAGTGTTTCAGTTCACAAGGCTAGATGTCCCATCAGTTCCAGTCTAGCACTGAGCACCTGGAGGATTCCTAGAGTGTTGCTGGACTTCAGTCTGTTTTGGAAGCCTGAGGGAGTTGGTTCTTCTATCTGTGATAGAATGTTTCAGCAACAGCATGATGACAAGAGGGAAAGCTTCCTTCCTTTATGTCTCTTTTTCTGGGCTGACACTATATGATGACCACATTTGGTAAGCCGATCTTACTACTTCAAACAATGTGACCATAAAATCCCTCACAGGGGTGCCCAGAAACTGTGTTTTAGTTAACTGCAGATACAGTCAAGTTGTCAACCAAGACTAGCCATCACACAGCTCCTTCTCTACTTATAACTTTTCCTGCCACATTCTTATAATGACTCTTGCAATTTTGTTCAGACAATATGGATACAACTATTTCCAGATTCTTACCATAACCACACCTAAACTATCAACTTGATCATGGGTTCCCAGACAAAATTTTACATAGATTTGTACCAAAGAGAAGCACTTATTTCCTATCAACTAACTACTTCTTATCTCATAGATTTTGTTACATTGTTTTTTAATTCCAGAATTTTGTTGTTACTAAAATTTCTCTTTTAAATATAAGCTACAAAGTATGGGCTTCACCCTAATACATATAAGTAAAATGTTGGGTGCCTATTTGGTGTTCTGTCATTGTAAACAATATGTGTAAATGAATGGTGTCTTCAAGGTAAGATTAGTTTATCCTGGGTGTAATGAATGTTTTTGTTGAACATGTTTTATACATCTCGACAGAGTGTTTTTTAATCACACTAGGGTTCTTATATTTGGCTTCCACTCATTCCAGCCCTGAGTCTAAATTCAACTGATTACATGTAGTCATCCTGATGACTTACTTTGAGACTGCTCTGATTGTGACTCTAAGCCACGAGCAAGAGAACTAATTGCTTGATTATAAGTATTCTTGCGACAGTCTGTAGTATGGAGTGGCAGCTACTGAAACATTTTGGCTCAGTAGATTGACAAAGTGCTAGTACATTCCAGTTCCTTGTAGGTTTTATGGAAGTTGCTGGTTTTATAGTTTATGACATATAATATATTTTCCCAGCTCTATGTATCAGATTTCAAGTTTAAATAACAAATAAATGTTGCTGACGTGTTTTGGCTATTATGAAATACAACGCAGTTTGAGAATTTTCAGAATACAATCTGTATTATTAGTTTCTGTTAATAATTGTCTTTTTTTTTTTTTTTTTTTTTTTTGCAGATGACAAAAACTGTATTGCAATCAAGCTGCTACTGACCCATCAGGGGCACACAATGGACTCAAGAGCTGAACTGCACCCCACACTCGAGCCCTGAACCAGAATGTTCTAGAGCTTTTAAGCTTGAAGACCACAAACATCTGTGCCAAGTTACAGTTACATCTTGTGGAGTCAAGGCTCTCCTTTGCCTTGTTTTTTTCTGGGTTCCGGGGATGGAATTCAGGTCACTGTGCTGCTACAGCAAGCACCCAACCTGCTGAGCCATCTCACTGACCTCTCTAAGATGTTTTCTTTTTTTTCTTTTTTCTTTTTCTTTTTGTAATAATATTTATTTATATCTACAGAAATGGGAAACAGATGACAGGTTATAAACATAGACTAAGAGAAATGAGAGCTTGAGCCTGTTGTTGAACAGGCTGCCCCTGTTTGCGATTCACCTTTTGTGATGAACATTGCAAATTATATGCTAAAGGAGACACACCACTATAGTAAGTCCTCCTGAACCCCAGTACCTAGTCTCCCCGGTTTGCAATCCATGGCCAGTCTAGTCTTACCTCCATGCATAATCTTACAAGAGCATCATTACAGTTTTTAGAAATTATCTTTTAGAATTGTTTTTTTTTTAATTAGGTATTTTCCTCATTTACATTTTCAATGCTATCCCAAAAGTCCGCCATACCCACCCACTCCCCCTTTTTGGCCCTGGGGTTCCCCTGTACTGGGGCATATAAAGTTTGCAAGTCCAATGGGCCTCTCTTTGCAGTGATGGCCGACTAGGCCATCTTTTGATACATATGCAGCTAGAGTCAAGAGCTCCGGGAAACTGGTTAGTTCATATTGTTGTTCCACCTATAGGGTTGCAGTTCCCTTTAGCACCTTGGGTACTTTCTCTAGCTCCTCCATTGGGGGCCCTGTGATCCATCCAATAGCTGACTGTGAGCATCCACTTCTGTGTTTGCTAGGCCCCGGCATAGTCTCACAAGAGACAGCTATATCTGGGTCATTTCAGCAAAATCTTGCTAGTGTATGCAATGGTGTCAGTGTTTAGAAGCTGATTATGGGATGGATCCCTGTATATGACAATCACTAGATGGACCATACTTTCGTCACAGCTCCAAATTTTGTCTCTGTAACTCCTTCTATGGGTGTTTTGTTCCCATTTCTAAGAATGAGCAAAGTGTCCACACTTTGGTCTTCTTTCTTCTTGAATTTCATGGGTTTTGAAAATTGTATCTTATATCTTGGGTATCCTAAGTTTCTGGGCTAATATCCACTTATCAGTGAGTTCATATTGTGCGAGTTCCTTTGTGATTGGGTTACCTCACTCAGGATGATGCCCTCCAGGTCCATCCATTTGCCTAGGAATTTCATAAATTCATTTTTTTAATAGCTGAGTAGTATTCCACTGTGTAAATGTACCACATTTTCTGTATCCATTCCTCTGTTGAGGGGCATCTAGGTTCTTTCTAGCTTCTGGCTATTATAAATAAGGCTGCTATGAACATAGTGGAGCATGTGTCCTTCTTACCGGTTGGGACATCTTCTGGATATATGCCCAGGAGAGGTATTGCTGGATCCTCTGGTAGTACTATGTCCAATTTTCTGAGGAACCGCCAGACTGATTTCCAGAGTGGTTGTACAAGCTTGCAATCCCACCAACAATGGAGGAGTGTTCCTCTTTCTCCACATCCTTGCCAGCATCTGCTATCACCTGAATTTTTGATCTTAGCCATTCTGACTGGAGTGAAGTGGAATCTCAGGGTTGTTTTGATTTGCATTTCCCTGATGATTAAGGATGTTGAACATTTTTTCAGGTGCTTCTCAGCCATTCGGTATTCCTCAGGTGAGAATTCTTTGTTCAGCTCTGAGCCCCATTTTTAATGGGGTTATTTGATTTTCTGGAGTCCATCTTCTTGAGTTCTTTATATATATTGGATATTAGTCCCCTATCCGATTTGGGATAGGTAAAGATACTTTCCCAATCCATTGGTGGTTTTTTTGTCTTACTGACGGTGTCTTTTGCTTTGCAGAAGTTTTGCAATTTTATGAGGTCCCTTTTATCGATTCTCGATCTTACAGCACAAGCCATTGCTGTTCTATTCAGGAATTTTCCCCCTGTACCCATATCTTCGAGGCTTTTCCCTACTTTCTCCTCTATAAGTTTCAGTGTCTTTAGTTTTATGTGGAGTTCCTTAATCCACTTAGATTTGACCTTAGTACAAGGAGATAGAAATGGATCAATTCGCATTTTTCTACATCATAACCGCCAGTTGTGCCAGCACCATTTGTTGAAAAATGCTCTCTTTTTTCCACTGGATGGTTTTAGCTCCCTTGTCAAAGATCAAGTGACCATAGGTGTATGGGTTCATCTCTGGGTCTTCAATTCTGTTCCATTGGTCCACTTGTCTGTCACTATACCAATACCATGCAGTTTTTATCACAATTTCTCTGTAGTACAGCTTTAGGTCCGGCATGGTGATTCCACCAGAGGTTCTTTTATCCTTGAGAAGAGTTTTTGATATCCTAGGTTTTTGCCCAGGAAGGAAACAGGAGACTGTTATCTTTTTTCTCTCATCAGTATCAGCACACTCACCTAATTCTCCTAAGTATCTCTTATATCTTTTCCCTTATATTTCCTGTGTGGCATATATTGTCATCAACTTTTACATTTGTGTATGAATCAGGTCCCTAGATCCCTGATATGCCTCTCTACACAATCATTCCCTATATACCACAGGTTCATCATTTTGTCCCTCTTAATGAAAGTACTACTTAGCCAGAAGGATATGTATTATTTTTAATTATCAGGGCAGTTTAAAATGAAACAAGAATGCATTCAGGTTGTGTGTAAGTGGAGAGTGCTACAAAGACCTTCAGCCCTGGGCAGTGGTGTCACACTCCTTTAATCCTAGCACTTGGGAGGGGAGGGGGAGCAGAGGCAGGTGGATTTCTGAGTTCGAGGCCAGCTTGCTCTATAGAGTGAGTTCCAGGACAGCCAGGGCTACACAGAGAAACCCTGTCTCAAACAAACAAGCAGACAAAACAAAACAAAAATGTCCTTCAGCAATCCCAGACATGCTCTTTTAGCTTACAGTAGGAAATACTTTGCTGTGGTTTGCATATGACATAATGCCTCTGCCTGTGAGGTAAATATTTGAAATAAGACTAAAAAACACACTTCCACCTGTTTTTGCTTCAGTTCTATATAGATAATTCTTAATGAC
Organism: Mus musculus; assembly: GCF_000001635.26. Classification (NCBI taxonomy): domain Eukaryota; kingdom Metazoa; phylum Chordata; class Mammalia; order Rodentia; family Muridae; genus Mus; species Mus musculus. Next base: position 91,513,193 of record NC_000077.6, read on the forward strand.
TTCCATAGGGTGAAATTTCACAAATAATGCTATAGCACTGGAAAAATAAGCTAAATAATTTTCCTCCCAACTCCCCCTTTTTTCTTCCTCTCTCTGTTTCCCTGCCTTCATGTCTCTGTCTCTCTCTGTCTCTTGATCTGTGGTGTGTGTGTGTGTGTGTGTGTGTACCCTTTAGGGTATGGTTCCCATTCATCTTCTGAAGTCTTTCCCTTGCCTTCTTCCCCCTGTACATCATATTGTCAATAATATACGTATTTGAAGTCCCTCAGTCTCTTCCTTTGTTTCAAAGTCCACCATACAAAAGCTCCTCACATAGACTTCTATTGTTTTATAATGAATAAGTACTTCATAATTCTCTTTAATCTTACCTTGCTATCTCCTTTTCTGTAAAACATTACTAGACTTATATGTGATGAATGTGCCCAAACACTACAGATGAAGACCTAATGTAGATTCCTTTTGTATTTGATGACACACAGCCTGAGATTGTTGTATTTTGGGGCTGATTTTCCTGATAGCCATAAAGAGCTTGCTTGCTAAAGCCATGTGGCCACATCCACTTCCCCCTGTATCTAACACAGTGTTTGCACACAGCATTCAGTAAAAACACATCAATTCTTCACTTAGATCAGAGTGTGGTCTGGCTTTGAAGGACACCTTCAGGCAACACATTGCAGGATTAAAAGTCTACAGGTGAGATCGCACTGTCAGTGCTACAGTAGGCATTTGAATCTCACTAAAGACAAAGCTTTCCTCAACTTTGTACTCTGCTTGCTTCTTACACCCATATTTCAGGTTACAGGAATGAACTACCATCCCAGAGGTTTACTTTGTTAGTCAAACTTTTTGTTGTTGCTCTTGTTGTAACAAATACATGAAAAAGACAACAACAACTGAGGAATGTAAATAAGTTTGGTATGTTGAGGGGCACATGACTCGGTAGACAGCTCATAGTGCAGACCCAGGGAGAGAAATTTCTTTTGCTAATAGACATTGTTTTATTTCCTTTAGTCTTCTAGGCTGTGGATGGTGTCATCCACACTCATTCATGGTAGGTCTTCCACATTAAGTTTATCCTCTCTTGAAATGCTCTCAGGTCAGTCTCTGGATGGTCCATACTTTTGTCTTAGCTCCAAACTTTGTCTCTGCAACTCCTTCCATGGATATTTTATTCCCTATTCTAGGGAGGAATGAAGTATCCATGCATTGGTCTTCCTTCTTGATTTTCTTGTGTTTTGGAAGTTGTATCTCGGGTATTCTAGGTTTCTGGGCTAATATCCACTTATCAGTGAGTGCATATCAAGTGACTTGTTTTGTGATTGGGTTACCTCACTCAGAATGATATCCTCCAGATACATCCATTTGCCCAAGAATTTCATAAATTCATTGTTTTTAATAGCTGAGTAGTACTCCATTGTGTAAATGTACCACATTTTCTGTATCCATTCTTCTGTTGAGGGACATCTAGGTTCTTTCTAGCTTCTGGCTATTATAAATAAGGCTGCTATGAACATAGTGGAGCATGTCTCCTTATTACCAGTTGGAACATCTTCTAGGTATATGCCCAGGAGAGGTATTGCTGGATCTACTGGTAGTACTGTGTCCAGTTTTCTGAGGAACCACAAGACTGATTTCCAGAGTGGTTGTGCCAGCTTGCAATACCACCAGCAATGGAGGAGTATTCCTCTTTCTCTGCATCCTTGCCAGCATCTGCTGTCACCTTAATTTTTGATCCTAGCCATTCTGACTGGTGTAAGGTGGAATCTCAGGGTTGTTTTGATTTACATTCCCCTGATGATTAAGGATGTTGAACATTTTTTCAAGTGCTTCTCAGCCCTTCAGTATTCCACAGTTGAGAATTCTTTGTTTAGCTCTGGTTATTTGAATTTCTGGCATCCCATAATCAGCCACTAAACCCAGACACTATTGCATATGCCAGCAAGATTTTGCTGAAGGGACCCTGATATGGCTGTCTCTTATGAGGCTTTGCCAGTGAGTGACAAATACAGAAGTGGATGCTCACAGTCAGCTACTGGTTGGAACACAGTGTCCCCAATGGAGAAGCTAGAGAAAGTACCCAAGAGCTGAAGGGGTCTGCAACCCTATAGGTGGAACAACAATATGAACTAACCAGTACCCCCAGAGCTTGTGTCTCTAGCTGCATATGTAGCCGAAGATGGCCTAGTTGGCCATCATTGAGAATAGAGGCCCCTTGATCTCGCAAACTTTATATACCCCAGTACAGGGGAACGCCAGGGCCAAGAAGTGGGAGTGAGTGGGTAGGGGAGCAGGGAGGGGGGAGGGTATAGGGGACTTTTGGGACAGCATTTGAAATGTAATTGAAGAAAATATCTAATAAAAAATGCTCTCAGGAACACAGAGCTGCTCCCCACTAATCTCTGGGGAAATTTTTTTACTATAGTCAAATTGGCAATAGAGTTTAACTATACAAAAGTAACCACCACATTGGTTTAAAAAAAAAAACCTGCAACAACAAAAACAGACATGACAGTAACTAGTTCAACTAATGAAAGTCTTTCAGTGAAAAAGTGAAAGAATGTTTGATATGGCCTTGTACTTTACAAACTAACTAATGCCAGTGAATAGGGATTCAGGGATTCTTTGCTGATGTAAACAAGGTCTTTTTATTGTTTTGACAAAGAAGAAAATTCTGATAAGGTCATTGGACTGTAGCATGAATAGATGTTTAAAATGTAATTATAAACATCTAAAACCATCATTCTTTAAGTGCTAACATTCTTTTTGAGTTGAACTTGTAATGGGGTATTTATTTATTTATTTATTTACATTCCAAATATTGGCCCCTGCTCCCGTGAGTCCTTTCCATAACCCCCCCCCCCACACACACACACACACATACTTCTCTATTGAGAGGGTGTGATACAACTCTTTGCACACCAAGTCTGACAGATTAGGCAATCCTCCCCCACTGAGGTCAGAAAGGACACCCTAGTTGGGGAAAGGATACCACAGTAGGACTACAGCTTTTGCTGGATCCTCTGCCCCCGTTTTTTTTGCAGACCCACATGGAGACTGAGCTGCATGACTGCTACATATATGCTGGGGCATCATTCCAGCCTGTGCATATTCTTTGGTTGGTGGCTCTGTCTGAGAGCTCCCAGATGTTGCTCAACCAAAGAGTGGATACAGAAAATATGGTTCATTTACACAATGGATTACTATGCAGCTATTAAAAACAAGAGCATCATGAAATTTGGAGGCAAATTGATGGAACTAGAAAATATTATGAGCAAGATAAGCAATACCCAAAATGACATGCATGACATATACTCATGGATAAGTGGATATTAGCCATAAAGTAGAGAATACCCATGATACACTCCACAGACCCAAAGAAGCTAAACAAGAAGGAAGGCCCAAGCCAGGATACTTGAATCACACTTAGAAGAGGGAAGTGCCAGCATTTTAATGTAAGTACATTAGTATCTTCTACAGTTCTTATTTTGAGCCTACACCAAACACTTGGTACTTAGCATGGCATATCCTAATCAGCATGTTAACCACCCTCCACACTGAACGTCTAGTCTAAAGCATCCAAAATATGCAAAATTCTGTAGTATATTGATTTTCCCATAGGAGGATCAATTATCTCCTCATTTGGTCTGAGATTGATTCATTAAATTTTAGGCTTTATTCCCACAAAGTTATGTATTTCTGTGGAATCTGGATCAGCAACAAGACCCAGGTTGAACAGACAACACATGGGCTTCTAGCTTTATTTATTCTTGTGCTCATTTCTCTCATAAATGACTCTTGTAAGTTAAAACTTGAAGTCTTAAAGTTTGGGAATCTTTTCTCAATTGTCCCTCACATAATGAGGATGTTAGACCAAAGCACTACCCTTTTGGTTATGTAAATGAAAGAATGGAGCCTTTTCCCATCATGTTTAACACCAAAAATAAAAAAAATGTTTATATATATATATATATATATATATATATATATATATGTATATATATGTATATATATATATATATATATATATATATATATATAATTTAACAAATGGGATACTTTTGAGGACTTTGTTATTAAATTATTTCATTGTGCTAACATCATACAATAGACTCACTCAAACTAGGCAGCTGAACATTATTAGAAAATAATGTATTAATTAATATATTTATCAATATACCATTGTAGATAGTGAGATATTATCATCCAAATGTCTTTATGATATTTGAACTATATATTGTTTGAGTCACACATAGAAAATATTGTACAAAGAAAAATGAGACTTAAATTAGAGAATTCAAAGCCTGACTCTAGATGAGTCAGTTGAATGTGACACTATAATAAGATATCTGCTTTTTCTTAGTTCTTCGTGCAGAAAATGGCCACAAATGAGATTTTTTTCAATGAAGGGCATTTTATTATACAATGAGTACACATTTCGTCTCTGAATATGATTGAAAGCATCCCAAGAGATATCATATATCCCATGAATTTCTAAATGATATCTGCAGGTGCCTGTGTATACTCATATGTGTAAAAGCCAGATATTGATGTAACAAGTTCAGTATCATTCATTCCTCAAGTGCTAGCCTCCATTTTTTTTTGTTTTCATTCATTGTGCTGTTTTATTTTATTTGTTTTTGTTCTTTTTTAAATACAATATATGGTGATCATGTTTTCTCCTCCCCCAATGTGTCCCAGAATCTCCCCAACTCTTAACCGATCCAACTTTAAATTTTCCCCTTTCTCTCTCCAGTTTTCTCCTCAAATGCCCCCAAACAAACAAACAAAAAAATAAGACAGAAATACTGTAATCAAACCACCTTCCTTATGAAATGCACAATACACATATAAAACATGGAATATGTTTTGTGTTGGCCAACTCCTTCTAGGCATGTGGTGTGCACTGGACTGTGGTTTATATATTTAACAGCATTCAAATTATCTATTTTTATCTATCTATGTATCTATGTATCTATGTATCTATGTATCTATGTATCTATCTATCTATCTATCTATCTATCTATCTTTATTTCTATATTATCTCTATCTCTGTATCTAATATATCTGTTTAAAAATAAATTTTGAAATATTGTAAAAATTGAACTGATTTACACTAAGTGTGTTGTATGTGGAATTCCTAAAACACATGTATTGGTGTCGGGACGAATTTCACTGGGTTGTGCAAAAACAACAGAAGAAATGAAGAAATGATGTATGGAGTGCCTCATATTTTGCAAAAGCTATGATAATATATATAATTAGAGTGTACATATATGTATATATATCAACTTCCCTATAAAAACAATGTTTACATTAACTTCCACAAACCAGCTGTGTTAATATTTTTTCACTGATCTCCAGCTTGCAGTGTTGGAATTTTTAGCCAGTTATATTTTTAAAAATCTCCAAGTATGTCTTTGAGTTGTTTAAGCCTAACAGGCAAGCATACCAGGATTTAAGATCTCTCTGAGGCTTTGTTACTGTGTTGAAATAGCAGATAAGTGTGAATAACCATGACTGAATGCAGGAGTATCTTTCCCTCTTTTAGGAAAGCTTTATATCTTTTTCATGTAGAAGCAACTGATGTTCAAATAGTTATCCTTTTTGTTCATTACATTACCCAGAGTTCCTTGCTAATGAAATTATCTACATGCCCAGTGACAATCCTTAAGTAAATTTCCCATTTGGATTTTTATATCATTTTCTTGAGATGGTTTTGAGATGGTTATCTCTCTCTTTTCTGAAATATTTCCAACTCTTGTCTGACCCAAACTTTCAAATAATCCCAATGGAAATAAAATGTCCCACATTGCTCGACTAGCAGTCGACTCTCAAACCCAACGGAGGCATGTGCTGTTTTCAAATCATTCTGTGTAAGTTCAGTTCTCCAGTCTCCAGTAAACTTTGCTTTGTCTGTTTGGAAAAGCAGTGATGCTGAAAACTCAAACACTTTCTCTTCTTTCTATGGGTTCACATTTTACTAAACACCCCTCAGCTGTCATTCTAGACACCATGCACTCTAGAATTTTTTTTTCTAAATCAGAAATTGTGTTAGACATCCCTGGGTACTGTAATGCTATATAATAGTGCCTGCTTTTGCCAATTATGATACTTCCAAATTGTTTAGCAGTGTGTATTATTTTCTCTTTGAATTTTACCATAAATCCCACACTGCATACCTTTCCTAGTGTTTTTGAACCTATATGTTAGAAATTTCCAATAATGTTTGTAATATACATATGATTGGAAAATAAAACAAAAATATTTTCACTGCCAATTATTCTACTTCAATTCCTTTTCACAACATGCAAAGGAACATATGTATGCACATGTACATGCACCACACACACACACACACACACACACACACACACACTCACTCACACACACACACACACACACACATTCACACAAGGTTTATGAGTCACATAACCAAAATACTCTTATGCCAGAGTACAGATTGTTCTAAATTTTGTACCAAATCTTTGAGGAAGACTCACAACAACCACAGCTGCTTGCTACCAGACCACAGTTCTGGATCCTGAAAGGACAGTCCCAGCCATGACTGTAATAAAGCAATTTGTGTAACACTTTTCCTGAAACTAATTCTATTCAGGCTAGAAAAAAAGCACTTGTCTTTGTAATCCAGCAGAGAGCATGTGGGAACTGGTGTAAGAATGATGTCATGATTACTATGGTTATCCATACACTTGGTCATGGCTAGGTACTTTCCTAGATTGAAGTTTCCACTTGACTCACTCTTTTCACTATCATGATATGATAAAGGTATATAGAATTCAATCACTTGTGAGAATAGAGAAGAACAAATATAAGAAATCCAGGATTGGTGAAATACTTACACAGGCAAAGGTACCTGCAGACAAGCCTGATGACCTGAGTTCAAATCCCAAGACTCACACAGTGGAAAGAGAGAACTGATTTCCACCAGTTGTTGTTTGACTTCCACATTTGCACCATGGAACACACACACACACACACACACACACACACAAACACACACACACACACACACAAATGTAAATTACATTTTTATAAATGAATTTAAAATATTAAGCTTCATTTATATTGAGGGGAAAATAACTAAATACGTAAAGGTCTGGGTAAGAGGGTAGCCTAGATTATATTAAGGTTAAGTTCATACCATTCTAATAAAAGTATTACAATAAATTCCCACGTTGCAAATGTTTCCTTAGAACCCTTTATATTTTCATGAAATCTTCATCCACAGATGTTTCTGTAAATAGTTCTAATTATACATCTATTATCTTTAGCTCAGGATTTCTCTACAACTAACTGAAGATTTGTTGAAAGTGACATTTTAATAGCACATCTTATATCCCAGAGTAACTTAATCCTGTACTTCCAATAACTTACTTGTAAAATATTTATTATATTTTAATATCAATTTTCAGTTTTTTAATTGACTTCTCATTGAAACTATATATTTAAAGGATCTAACAAAATGGCATTTGTATTAATAAAACTATTATCGTTTTTTACAAAGATAGCTTTAATAGTATATTGGTGCCAAAGTACATATAGTGGCAAAGTATACTACACATAGTGTCAAAGAACACTATGTCTCTTCAATAGTTCAGAATCTTCATTTATTGTTTTCCCCCCACAGAATTGTGTAATAACAACATTCTGTCAAAATTAGAACCCAGGTGACATTTTTATTTCAGTGGCACAGCCATATAGGATGTATACACTTCACAGAATATAGTTAGAGCTTGTGTAGCCCCAATACAGTCTCTGGAATGCTGGTATTATCGACATGTAACATCACACCCAACTCTCAACATTTTTTTTTAAAACCAGGGACATGAGAATAAGTGAACAGTTACTTAGTGCTTGCATTAGCAATTAAAAATATATCATTCAAAAACATTTCATCTTCCCGTCTATGATATATGAAGGTTAGTCTAAATCTAAGGAAAATGGCTCTGTGATCCATAATTTGCAGTTCCAACAATAAAAGCCCATATAAATTTTCTCTTCATCAAAAATGTCTTTGTATGACATTTGTATGCTGGAAAAGACCTCAGAGGTTAAGAGCATCTGGTGTCCTTGTAGAGTACCTGGAATAAGTTCTTAATACCTAGATGGAGCATCAACCATCTCTGTAACTTTAGAGCCAGGGTAACATTATCTTCTGACTAATGCAATCACCAGGTATACATATAGTACACATGCATACATGAGGGCAAAACATACATATGATATAAAATGAATCTAAGAAATATGTTAAGTGCCTGTAAAGTGAGCAAAGTCATTTGAGTTTCCCAAGTTCTTCATTTTGTCCTAGACACACTTAAGTATTTGCAGTAACGAAATTCTAAATATTCTCTTAAAATAGTTAATTTGCCTGAAACATGCAAATTTTGGACAATTACCTTAAAATAATCATGTCCACAATAGTATTTTTGAGTCACTTTCAAAACCATTTTCATTGCTACTGAAATAATGTTGCTAAACAGAAGAAAGCCACAAACCAGACTATCTAGAACCATTCATCTTACAAATAAACTCGGGGACAATAGCATGTGGTAGGTGTTATTGTTAACAAATAGCAGAGGTGGCCAGCCATTTAAATTGCTTCCAAGTAGCCATCATTCGAAGGCATTGACTTTTGTTGTCCCTAGGCATTTCGGTGTATGTGCCCCTTTTACTCAAATACAAAAAGTAATATAAACACAATAAAAATGGCCAACGTCTCTGTGAATTATGATGACTCCGGTAGAATTGATAGAATTTCCAGAACATTACAAATTCTCTCTCTTTGCCTTACTCACGAGAAGAAACTCAATCTTGAGCATGAAACCCCCAAGTAAATATGTCAGAGAAGTTCATAGTTCTTTGATTCCTCGTACCATTTGTGGCTGAATTTCTAGTCTAGGGATTTTAAATTTCATCAATCAGCTTTCAGTCGTGTCCTGTCCACAAGTGAAGATACCAGTGAGTTGGGGTGCAGCAACAATTGTGGGGACTTTATGATGATCTTTCTTGGCCGCTCTGAGATGCTAAATGAAACAGGATCCATACAAGTTAACCCTGCAGTTATGACTGAATATACTTAAGGATATTGGCTAATGGGAGCAGAGATTTTCACCCAGCACAGCTTTTGTGTTGAAATATCTTGAAACTTGGTAATCTTGACTTTTAAAGGCATAGCAGTTTTTCAGGTATAGATGCTAACTTGCCATAAGAAAGATGATGCAGGACCTTTCCAAGGGACACTGGTATGTGTATATGAGTGGGTAGAGGGGATAAGCCAGAATGATAGATTTTAGAAGAGATGGCTAACTCCAGAGAACATGGCCTATTTTAGATTCTAGGTTTTATATGTACATGTAACCACATTGGACAGGCAGTGCTTTTATAAGAATTTGTGAGTCAAGGAATGGAAGACAAACACTGGTCTCACAATTATTCAACTATTTGCAAAACCAGAGCAGAACAGTGCAATTTGGCTCCAGATCTGATGTGCGCAAACCCTACGTTAACAGGCTTTTCTGTACCTTATATTTCTTTCTATGAGGTTGTGTTCTATAAAAAGATAACTGCAGGCATATATACATGTGTGTGTGAGTGTATGTGTATATGTGTATGTGTGTGTATTTAGATATCTAGCAGCAGGTTTCTAAACAGAATATAAAAATAAAGACACTATTACTCTTTGTCACATCACTGGCTTGTGACTTGCTCAGGTTTCAGTCTTGACTCTGAGCAGCATATACCAAGACTTACATCTGCTGCCTGTACTGGCAAGTTCAGAAAATGAGAAGAATCTCCCATTAATTGTGGAAAGTACCTGGTTGTTGTAGTCACCATGACCATATATAATATTTGATGTAGATATTTTCCAGAAAAAAATCAGAGTATTATTTAAAGGAAGACATAGTTATTATATAGTTTAAAACTTGGAGATAGACTGGTCATCCTTCCATGTCCTATCAGCTCTAACATTAGCTGTCAAAGACATTTAAGACAAAGAAATGCAGGTACCAACAGACAATTAGAAAGAAGGAATAAATTTTGGTGCTCTATAGCACCGTAGGATGACAACAGACTCCACAATAACCTATTATGTATTTTATGAAGATATAGGGAACAGAGTTCAAAAGTTCATACATAAAGATATAATGAGCGGGAAATGCTAATTGGTCCAATTTGATCAGTGCAAATTGTAGGCATATGTTGAAATATCCCACCGAGTCACACTGATATATACAATTAATATTTTGATCAAGAGAATATACTTTTTAAAATCCCACCTATCAAGATAGATCCCTCTCCCAAATCCATATCAAAGCTCATTCCTTTAGAAACACAGAAAAAGCAATACGCACTTCACTGAGTAGCTAACAAGCTGCAAGTTTAAAACACACAGAAGTAGAGAAATCCATAGTCTCTGTCAGCAAGTGTAGGTTCTTAAAAGGTCACTCACATTTCTCATCAATGCTCATCCTTCTCCTATGATCTTTTAGTTCTTCAGAGAGAAGCACCAATTAAGTGCTAATAAGCCATCACTACTTCTGGTTGATACCATTTAACAGCTCCTGATTTTGAAATAAGGGGAGCCACTTTCCAGGCTTTTCTCAGTGAGCAGCAGTAGAGACAGCCGTTGGGAGACAGAGAGATGGAGGAAAGCAATCCCAAGAAAGGGACAAATCAACACCACAAATGTGGACTTTAATATTAAAATCCAAATTCATTCAATGAATGGTATATACAAAAATACTAAAGCACACACTAAGTTGCATACATTTATAATATATTTAGGCATTAATAAATTAGTAATTGTCCACACATACAACTTCAAATGTGATTCTTTCTCTCCAGTTACAAAATTCCAGAACCTCATGTTATATCGCTGTTATTAAAGAGAAGCATGCATTTAGTTCAAGTCGGGTGTCTGATGTCTCTCCTGATTGCTGTTGTTGTAGTTTGTCAAGTGGTCATGAGCAAAGAGATGAGAAGAAGAAGTTGCAAATATGCTGACTGTGCAAATTGGACTCGCCCCCAGGAACTCTAGGCCCCGAAATTATAAAATAAGTCACATGCACATAAGCATGAATGATAGAGTTCCAGAAAATAACAGTGCATCTCTCAACACTGAATTGCTATGATCTCCTTTAAGCATCCTGGCTTGAAAGTTTTAGACATCTTGCTTGTGCAATGACTCTTTAATTTCTTTTTTCATAAGAACTCCCTCTAAATGCATGAAAGAGCATAAACTCACTTTCCAGGTAATTGTTTCCTTACAGCTTTTCTTTTGGCTAGTTTGGTTTCAGTTTGGGAACTTGAACAGGAAGGTAGTACATGTCTATTGAGTGACAGTAATAATTTACTGTTCATGCATGGCAACAATATAGCCCCATCTCCTGAGCCAGTATCTTGGGAATCAGCAGCCAAAACAAAAGGAGTGGGTTAAGTTTTTAAAGGAGACCTAAGGTACTTATGAGAAAACTGTATTGAGTGAGGCCGAGAAGACTGTAGAGTTTTGCAGATTTGTCGATAGGTTCTGAAGAATCAGATAGATAACAACGATAAAAATTCAGATGGCCTCTGCTAAATTAGAAAATGCAGCAGGAGATGAGAACAGAAATCACAGCCAAAAGCCTAGGGAATGCACAATATCCAGGAAATAAAAAATGTTTGCATGCAAGCCCAGTCTACACTCTAGGGGTGTAGTGAGAGTTTGGCTTCTTTAAAAATCCAGTTATGTTATGTGAATAAATGTTTGTTTTAATCCCAGCTGTGGGATTTGTGGATGCTTCAGATTGTCCACAGCTACCAACTCTGATTGTCTCATGCTCTAAGAGGGGCATTATTTTTGCTAGCTCCCTCTCCTGGTTACTGTTTTAGTATGTTAACTGGTCGGGAGCAAAGAGACAAGAAGTTGGAGATATCTTTTCCTACCATGAAGACTAGACTTACTCTCAGGAACTCTAGGCCCCCTAATCAGCAGGAAGTAATTAGTGTAAAGAGATCTTCTTCTCCCCTCTAACCTTCTCTCCTACCCAGTTTTGGGGAGTTGGGAGGGTGGAAGATAGAAGAACCCAGCAAAGTAACCTTAAAAATATATGTGTTTGCAGATGTTTACTGATGTTTGAAGTGAAAGAATGAGGACACAGAGCTTTGTTCTCTGATGCAAGGACAGCCGTGGTTCTATCTCTGTATGTCTGTGTGCATTGGGTAGGTAAGATCTGCAAATGTGTATTTCTAAGAATGGCAGACTATATTCCTAAAGGGTCCCTGTCTATAAAGAGGAAGGATCTACATTAAATGTGCAAATAGAGATCTAAGAGAAAGCACATGGCCAGATAGTAAACAAAGTTTCCCCATTGAAGGGAGCAGTTCTTAAGCCACTAAAGTTTACTATCACCAAAACAAAAGAGAATCCCAGTTCTCAGCAATTCTGAGTTTTCATGCAGATTTGCAAACTTGAACTTTTTTACTCTAAATAACTTGTTTATTTTGTAAAAATGTAATTTAAATATCACTGTTGCCTATGACAGAAATATCTACATATCCATATAATATTCCTAATGGATAGTATAAAATTCAATAGCAGATTCACAATGGTCACTCCAAGGAGGATGGGATTCTGGTATAGTTTTTCTTGGCCCCTATAAAATTACAACTAGAGACATAGTTCTACTGGTACTGACTATAAATGATCCAGAAATGATATAAAGTATTTTGATATGGTGACATATATTTAATATCTTAAAACTCTGGAGTTCTGTCTGCAGAATTATAAGTCTGAAGTTATAAGTCTAGGCTGCCAGAGTGAGATTCTGCCTCAGAAAAATAAATGTAAAATTTTGTATGGTTAATATACACTTAGAAGTGTCTGAAAAAAGTGACAACAGGTAAAGTCAATTGTAATTGAGAATATTTCATCCTGCATTAAAATGTAATATATAGCCAAATTGTAACCAGGCTATACAATGGAACAACATAAACATTATAACCACCTTATTAAAAATGTTTTGATTGAAGCATAATAAGTAATGCATTGAATTCTTTGCCCACGTCATCCGTTTTATAATTTATATCACCACCCATTTTCTTCCAAGTAATCTTGGCTCCAAGATGACTGCTCTGTTACAAATTCTTACTTATTCATTCCATTTATATATGCTCATGAAAAAATCTGCTCAGTCCTTCTGCTCTAAGAAAGAGAAGAAAATACATTAGAAGATCCTTAAAAATAGAATTCTGAGCAAACACTTTGCATAAAACAAAGTATCAAATATAGATGTTGAAGCATAATATATTATTCTCAAGTTTTGGCATGTTGCTATTATTCTCTGGCAAGCAAAATACATTTTAAAATTAAAAATTGGAATTTATTCCCATATCTATTCAATATAGTACTCTAAGTGCTAGAACAATAAGACAACAAAAACAGATCAAGGGGATACAAATAGGCAAAGAAGAAATAAAGGTATCACTATTTGCAGATGATATGATAGTATACGTAAGTGACCCCAAAAATTCTACCAGAGAATTTCTCCAACTGATAAACAACTCCAGCAAAGTGGCTGGATATAAAATTAACTCAAATAAATCAGTAGCCCTTCTTTATACAAAAGATAAACAGGATGAGAAAGAAATTAGGGAAACAACTCCCTTCACAATAGCCACATATAATATAAAATATCTTGAGATAACTCTAACCAACCAAATGAAAGACCTGTATGACAATAACTTCAAGTCTCTCAATAAATAAATCAAAGAAGATCTCTGCAAATTGAGAGATCTCCAATGCTCATGGATTGGTATAATTAACATAGTAAAAATGGCCATCCTACCAAAGGCCATCTATAGATCCAATGCAATCCCCATCAAAATGCCAACACAATTCTTCAAAGACATGGAAAGAGCAATTCTCAAATTCATCTGGAAAGGCAAAAATTCCAGAATAGTGAAAACAATTCATAACAATAAAAGAACAGACAGACATGTTGATCAATGGAATAGAATTTAAGACCCAGAAATAAAACCACACACTTATGGACACTTGATCTTTAACAGAGACACAAAAAATGTACAATGGAAAAAAGAAAGCATCTTCAGTGGTCTAACTAGTTGTCTGTATGTAGAAAAATGAAAATAGACCCATATATGTCAGCTTGCATGCAGTTCAAGTCTAAGGGGATCAAGGACTTCAACATAAAACCAGATACACTGAACCTAATAGAAGAGAAAGTGGAAAAGGGTCTTGAACTCATTGGCATAGGGGCAAATTTCCTAAACAGAACTCCAATGGCCCATGCTCTAAGATCAAGAATTGATAAATGGGACCTCATGAAACTGGAAAGCTTCTGTAAGGCAAAGGACATAGTCCATAAGACAAATTACAACCTAAAGATGGAGAAAAATCTTCATGAACCCCACATCCGATAGAGGGCTAATATCCAAAATATATAAAGAATTCAAGAATTTAATCACCAAAAAACCAAACAACCCAATCAAAAAATGGGATATAGAATTAAATCAAGATTTCACAACAGAGGAATCTCAAATGGCTGAGAAGCACCTAAAGAAATGTTCAAAGTCCTTAGTGATCAGAGAAATGCAAATCAAAACAGCCCTGAGATTCTACCTTACACCAATCAGAATGGTTAAGATCAAAACCTCAGGTTACAACACATGTTGAAGAGGATGTGGATAAAGAGGAACACGCCTATATTGCTGGTGGCATTGCGATCTGGTACAACCACTCTGGCAATCAATCTGGAGGTTCCTCAGAAAATTGGAAATAGATCTATCTACCTGAAGACACAGCTATACAACTCTTGGGAATATACCCAAAAGATGCCCCACCGTGCCACAGGAGCACATGCTCCACTATGTTCATAGTGGCCTTGTTTGTCATAGCCAGAAACTGGAAACAACCTAGATGTACAACAACAGAAGAATGGATACAGAAAATGCAGTTCATTTACACAATGGAATACTACTCAGCTATTAAGAACATCCTGAGTTTTTCAGGCAAATAGATGGAACTAGAAAATAACATCCTGAGTGAAGTAACTCAGATCCAAATGACATGCATGGAATGTACTCACTGATAAATGGATGTTAGAGAAAAAAAAAAAAGATAGAATACTCAAGATACAGTCCACAGAACTCAAAAAGGTTAACAAGCTGAAGGGCCTACTCTTCAGTCACACTTAGAAGGGCGAAGAAAGCAATCACAAGTGGGGAGGAAGGAAGGGACCTCATAAGGAAAGTGGACAGGGTGGGGTTGGGGACTTGGGAACCTGATCTGGTATTGGGCAAGGGAAAAAGACTGAAGCCCTGAGGGCCAGCACAAAGAATGGAAACAGGAAACCTGGGGAAGGAGGAGGTTGGTAGGACACTCCAGAATGCACCAGAAATCTGGGAGGTGCGAGACTCTAAGGACTCAAAGGGAGGGACTTTAGATGAAATGTTGGACAGCAGGGAGAGGAAACTTATAGAGACCACCTCCAGCAGGAAGACAGGGCATCAAATGAATGACAAGGGGGCCATCTCACAATCAAAACTCTGACCCATAATTGTTCCTGTCTGAAAGAATTACAGAAATGGAAATGAAGAGGACCCTGTGGAAAATAAGGTCCAGGGACAGACCCAAAGTGGCAGGTCCGAAGGCCTGACACTATTACTGAGGCTTTGGAGTGCCTACAAAAGGGCACCTAATATGATTACACTCTGGAAGACCCAACAAGCAGCTGAGTCAGATGCAGATATTTGCATCCAACCAATGGACAGAAGTAACTGACCCCTGTTGTTGAATTAGGGAAGGCTGAAAGAAGCTGAAGAGAAGGGCGATCCTGTACGAGGACCAGCAAAGTCAATTAATCTGGACCCCTGAGATCTCTAACACTGGACCACCAACCAGGCCTCATACACCAGCTGATATGAGGCCTCCAACACATACACAGCAGAGGACTGCCGGGTCCGTGTTCATTCAGAAAAAATGCTCCTAACCCTCAAGAGACTGGAGGCCCCAGGGAGTTTAGAGTTCAGGGCTTTGAGAGTTGGGGACATCCACGTGGAGAAAGAGGGGTGGGAAGGAAGTATGGTATGTGGATCAGCTGGAGGGTAGATAGGGGCAAATAAAATATGGACTGTTAAAAATAATAAATTAATTAATTTTTAAAAAGAAAAAAGAAAAACTCTGAAAAGAGGGAATGAGTAGGGGGGCAACCTTTGGGATGTAATGAATAAAATAATTAATTAAAAAAGAAAAAAAAAACTGAGACAGAAGAATTTCAATTTTGAGGTCAACCTGGACTACTCTGTCAGAATGAATAAATAAATGAACAAATAAATAAATAAATAAATAAAATTTTATTTTTTAATGAAGAAAAAAGAAACTTTTTTTAAAAACAAAGAATTTGAATATTATAGTTAATGAAGGTGAAAGAAAAGGTATAGCTTGCCCCATCAATAATACATACCTTTTTACTAAAATGTGTTAACAATAAGATTGGATTTGGATTGCATAGCTATTATGGCTTGCAATGGAATGTGTCAGAGTGGCTCGTGCATTTGAACACATCTTTCTTACCTTGTGGCCCTGTGTTTTAAGGTTATGAAACATATTTTTTCTTAGGAGCTGGGGTGGAGAACATGTGGTTTTGTACAGTGGATCATGAGGCAACAGCTTAAATTCCTTCCTGGCAAGAGTCCCTCTCTTTCCTGTCTAGTCTACAAGGATGTGAGGAGTCAAGCTCCAAGCTGCTGCACCATTTTAGCCTGCACTTTTGGTCATATATTTTATTATAGCAAGAAGAAAAGTAACTAATAAAACCCTCAAAAAGAAAAAAAAATCAAAACTTTAAAATTGAAAATGTAAGGTATTACCTGGTCTACATTATATGGATCTATTATACCATAAAAATAAGTTAAAATGACCTGGATACATATATGTTTATTTTTCTTCAAGCTAAGATGAGAAGCCTGGACCACGAAGGACTGACAGTTGAATAAAAACCACTGGAGACTTACAGGACCACAGTTGTGCTTAAGTATACAATTATTCAGATCCTTCTCTGTGACACAGTTAAAAGAACTTCATCAATTACTAAACAAAGAAACAAAGAGCAAAACCCCAGTAGGCCTGGAATTATAAAATTAATAGTATCAATTCTCATCTGATTCAGAAAATGTCACATTAAGTTTTATGAATTAGGAAAGGAAATTAACCACCAGAATTTACAAATGGAAATGCACATGTCATAATACAAAAAAAAAAAAAAAAAAAAAGATATTACCCTAAGAACATGTGCATGAGCTCAAATTCCAGCTCTCTCACTTCCATGGGGACCTTACCAATCCACCAGACAAATTCGTTCTCAGTTTTATTATCTGTGAAGCAGGGGCATTAATATAGTTTATCACAAAGTGCTGTGAACTGTTAAAAGATGGAAGGTACCCCAAGTTCCATCTGTGGGCTTGAGTGCTTCAGAGAAATATTACATTGGATTCTGTAGCTGCTGTAGAAGCCTGGATGGGGAAAATATTTGCAAAATCACCAATCTACAACATCCACCTGGAAACTTAATTGCATTTAAAAAAAAATCAGCCTTGGCACCATTGGACAGAAGGGTCACCTTGATGCATAGTTAATTGAATATTCTGGCACGGGATGACAGCCGTGTCAGCTTCTTTCTGTGGGGGTTGAGGTGGCAAACAATTCCATCTGAGACAGAGCGCAGTGATGAAAACCTGAGTCATTTAGATTTATATTTACATGCAGATTTCAAGCCAAGCCAAAATTCTCACTGCTTTCAATGGTATCAGTTACATAGAGGAAAATATCCCCAACTACAATTGCTATTTCTCACGTTATTTTGTTATTTCTAAAGAGACTTTCTGGAAGGGATTCAGGAGAAAGGCAGGGAAATAGCATCTAAAACAACAAGCATTAATAAGACATGAAATCTACAAAATAGAGTGCTTGATACATATCTGACCAGAATATTGCACTGACCTCATTCAGAGCAGCTGCATCTGAAACCTGCTTCAGCACAGGTCTACTCAGCACCTGAAATGGGGAAGGAAAATAGAGGACAGATGATTATTGTCCTACTCATAAGGCTTTTGCTTGTACTCATTCTACAGTGCCAGGAGTTTTATAAGCTAAAACTGTATTAGTCAAGAAACAAAATTCTAGAACTTGTCCTTAGATGTGTGTTACATCAGGAAGACTGTTAAAATCACACATTTAGAGGGTCCTGTTTTTACTTAGTGCATCGCCACCTTAGGCCTTGTGTTGTTTTAAAAGCAATATGTTAAATATTAATATGCAAAATTTGAATAAGAACTTTCTTAAAAAGTATTTTACTTACCTAGTTTTTAGGATTTCATCCATTTGTGAAATGCATTTGATTATATCCATTCTCTTCTCTTAGATCTCACCCAATTTACATAGTTTTTAACCCATTAACTCTAATTAATACTAAAGTATGGGCCACACTCCTGAATTAAAACTAACTCCCCTTCTCTAATCAGCCATCAGTGGTCATGCTCTAGGCATGATCTGTCTGCATGAGCCCTCCCATCCATGCTAGAATGTTGATTAGCTTCATTTTGTGTAAGGCTTGTGTAGGCAGCCACAGTTGCTATGAGTCCATTATTTCAGGAACCTTGCCAAGTACATGCATAACAGCAGCAGCAGCAGCAGCAGCAGCAGCAACAACAACAACAACAACAACAACTGAGCCTAAAATTATCAAATTTAAACAACCTTTTCAGTAACTGTGTTTGGAGTAGAAACTTCATTTCCAGTTAGGTGTTTTAAAAGATCTTATTGGAGAGATCCTTCAAGAGGTAAGCAAATCAACATGGACTGTGAAAGACTTAAGTTACTAGAGAAAGAGGGAACCACTACCAGCAGGGTGAAACGTTGAGGTGGAGGGAAGGATAGAGGGAGAGGGAGAGGGAGAGGGAGAGGGAGAGGGAGAGGGAGAGGGAGAGGGAGAGGGAGAGGGAGAGGGAGAACACTTTATCTGAGTCCAGTTCAGAACTAAGAATGCAAAAGGGGAAGCAGACTATGAATACACTTACTGACAAATTATAGATGAAAGGAATATGCCTGGGAGGACCTAGACGAGTATAATTCACCTATCCCTTTCATCTTCTCTGGTTCCTCCATCACAAAAAATCCATCTAAAAATGGGACATAATTAATGTTATCTTTGCTTCCTTTCTTAGGTGCTGTACCCAAGAGGAAGAGTGTAGAAAGGATCTTCTCTGTAGGCATCACAACCCTGAAGGGTGATACACAGTCGAGTTCATGCTGCCATTACTGGGTAATGTATTTTACAGGATTACAGGATTAAAACAAAGCTTAAGCATTTCATCTCATCATCATGAGCCAATCACATTTCACGATCATCACGACAGAGTACCACTGGTTGGGATGCCTTCATTCAAGTTCCTTGCTGTAGCTTGCACTTTCATGGTTGTGATGAAACGCTAACCAAAGCCAACCCTGAGAGGAAAGGTTTCATTTTGTTGTTGTTTATTTAATCCATCTGTTTTCTTTTAGGTTACTCTTCCAGTTAGAATTCTTAGGGAAAACTTCAAGGCAGGTACTTGGAACAGAAGCCATGAAGGAAGGCTTCTTCCTGCTTTTTTACTAGCCTACCTAAGCACTGTGCTGCTACTCAGAGTGGAGTAGGCCCTCCCATGTCAGTTGTCAATCACAGAGATGGTCACTTGCCAATCTGACTGACTTAACACTTTGATTGAAGATACCCTTCCCAGGTGCCTGTAAGTTGTACTGAGTATACAAACATGTCTATAGAGTATATTACTAGAAGAGATAATCGTTTGCAAATCATAGAGAAATATCTCATACGTTTTGGCTTATTTCATTTTTTTGTATCTAGAGAACTCCTTGAATCCCCCTGTCACTATATAAGATAATATAAAAATATTAAGCATTTAATATTATTGCACCAATGTTAGCTTATCACCCATTTGGGTCAAGTAAGGTAATATTATTAAAGGAATCATATATGGGGATTTTAAGGTGCTTTTGTACCCTACTGTAAAGTTAATAATGTTTTTAAGTAAAAATTTAGAAATTCATTATTACTTAACTTGTAAGGGTACAACAGAAGGGTTAATAGAAGATTGTCAGGATATATTGTTTAATCATATTAAGATTTAATAAGTTTTTTGTTGCCACTATTTTTTTTAATATTCTAGCTAATTTCTTTGCATCTGACAGATTCTTTTTTTTATTACGTATTTTCCTCAATTACATTTCCAATGCTATCCCAAAAGTCCCCCATACCCTCCCCCCCCACTTCCCTACCCACCCATTTCCCCCCCCCACTTTTTTTTTTTTTTTTTTTGGCCCTGGCGTTCCCCTGTACCGGGGCATATAAAGTTTGTGTGTCCAATGGGCCTCTCTTTCCAGTGATGGCCGACTAGGACATCTTTTGATACATATGCAGCTAGAGTCAAGAGCTCCGGGGTACTTGCTGGGGCTCCATTACATCCCTTTTGGTATAGATAAAAGTATCAACCTTTGGCATTATTATTAGAACTTGGCATTTGGGGCTACCGAGGCTAACAGAGACTATATTTGTTGTGATCATCTATTCAAACTTGAGACAAGCTCCTAAACTGTTCTGACATTGAATCCTGATGTCCTTGCTTCTATCACACTGATATTTTATAGTGAATCTTTGCCTTTAAAATATAAAGTATGAAGGACGACTTACTCCGTATACATTGCTAGCTGTCTGCTTGAACTCCTATTTCTTCCAGATATCTATTTCCTGGCCCCACCATTTCCCTGAATGGCTACTGGAGGCCTCCTAGTCAGTCAGAGTGGGAAAGTCATGACTGTAGCAACCTGAGCTGGATGGTCACAATGTAACTCAGAAAGGAAGAATGACATGATGAGTCCAAGTTCACAGCTGCTTTTGGTGTTTTATCAGAACAGTACAGCAGTCCACAGAATGGGGTCACCCACAATTAAATGAGGTTTTCCCATACCAATTAACATAGTCAACTGTACAGAAATACCCAGAAGTTCATCTCTCTGGTGTCTAGATCCTGTGAAGCTCACAACCAATATCAGCTATTACTAGCGAGAAAAAAATCATTCCTACACTCTGAGTCATAGAGATGAGAGTTATTGTTTCTGTGTACCTAATCAAACTGCTCATACCAGAGGATGCACATCCATTTTACCCAATCACTAGATTTTAGGACCAAGAGGAGATGCAAAGAAGGCCTTGCTACTTTGTAAAACTGGCATTGGATGTCAATCACCTAGTCAAGGCCAACAAGAAAACTTCACATAATTGTTCAAACGTTTCATTCACCAACAGAGAGAAGTCACTGCCACCCTGTTTTTACTAAGACCTGAGTTCTGTGGTGCATTGCTGTATTGTGGTTGACAGCCCATTAGTTGGAGTTAGGAAGGATCCCAAATGTTTCTTATACTTCCATGACACAGTTTATTCCCCTCATTTGAATAAACTCACCAACCTTTGGTGTGGAGATTTCATTCTTATCGATTGTAAATATTTGTTCACCCTTGAGGCAAATAATGCATTGATACCCTTTCTATTTGATAGGTGCTATGACGCTTGTTGACAAGAAATGGGTAGTTGCCTAGTAACCCAGATGTCTATCTGTTTCCAGAGCAAGACTTATTCACTAATTTGGACAAGCAAAACAAAGAAAGTAGCTACCACCCACCCTCCAGGTGTCTCAGATAATGAAAATCTTTAGAATCAGATCTTTATTTTCATAAGATAATACAATGATAGTGAAAACAGAAAGGAAGAATATAATTAACGTCCAGTATCTATAGCTTCAGTTAATTGAGGCTAAAACTTTAGGAGAGAGAAAAAGAAATTTCACATGTTTAAGTCCCTGAACTAAATTCATTGCTTTAATTAATGTGATTAGAGTCTTTAAATCCCCACCACTTCAGTCCCCTATGACCAATGCAGAACTCAATCAAACAGTTTAAAAGGCCCCAATATTGTTCTAGTTTAGTCATAGAACAACAAAGATATTCCAAAGTTTCCCTACTTAGGAAGTTGACTTGTATGTTCTTAAATATTTGTATTTGTTTTTTGTTAATTACACACATGTATACAATGTGCCTTGATTATATCCATCCCTACCTTCCCTTGCTCTTTCTCTAGATCTCCCAACACTTCCTTTCTAACTCCATGTTATATTCTATTTAAGACTATCTCACTGAGTTCAGTTAGAAGAATGTGTATGTGCACAGGTGTGGGGCAATACTAGAACATAGGCAACCTGTGAGTAAGTGCTCATCCTACCAAGTAACTGTCCCTTATCCAATAACAGTCAACTTCCAATAGCTATTCTGCTGGGGGGGGGCAACCATAGGATCCTCTCTTTCTTTGTGCTGGTATACTCACTGAACTGATCTTGTGCAGGGATTGTATAGGTAACCATACCTGCTGACAGTATTTGATTGCAATGATCAGTCACATTTAAAAGACACCTTCCCCATCCTTTGGTGTGCTAGGAGCAATGTATAACTGAAATTCAGATGGAATAAGAAAGCCATGGTGTATGTTTACAGACAGGCACTGAGGAGGTATATAAATACAAACATATGTTCATGCCAGTACACCCACTGACCAAATACAATGTATATGTATGTATGTATGTATATATATATATGTATATATATATATATATATATATATATATATATATATACTTATGAAGCCAAACAAAAGGAAAGATGCCTATTCTTATGAAAAGTATGTTATAGAATAGCAAGAAAATTAAAATCACTAAGCACACTCTAAAAAAAATGATGACAGGAAATACAGAAATTGAATGGAAACACATAAGTTAGACTTTATTTGAATAGAAAGATTATTTTTCACAACTGAAGGTGTTGACCATTTGGCCACTTAATCCAAAGCTTAATATCCTAAAAATATAAATATAGAAGAAGTAACTAGGAGCTGGAGAAACGGCTCAGCGATTAAAAACACTGACTGCTCTTCCAGAGGTCCTGAGTTCAATTCCCAGCAACCACATGGTGGCTCACAACCATCTGTAATGGGATTTGATGCCCTCTTCTGGTGTCTGAAGACAGCAACAGTGTACTCATATACATACAATAAATATAGCTTTAAAAATATTTAGAAAAAAAGAAGTAACTAAGAGAACAGAAAATGAGTGATGAGAGAGAAAGAGAGAGAGAATTTATAGTAAACACCGAAATACTTACATAGCAGTATTATATTTATTGTGTTTTCAGTAACATGATAATCCCAATACTGGGAATAAATGAATTCTTGGTCTATGGTTTTAATTAATTTCCTTTTTTTTTTTTTTTTGGTGACATAATAATTTACCAAGTAGTTTGTCCAAACTATCCTTTATACAGAAAGTCAGTCAGGCTCCACCTGCCTGGTGCTCCTGGGGAATTCAGGATGTGTGTATCTTAGCAGCTTCTGTATCTATCTCTCTGTGGTTCTGAGATCTTCTTCACAGCAGATGTATCTAGTACAGTCCCTTTAAAAAATCAACCTTGTTTTGGGTAGCATGGCTTTCACATCTTGATAATGGATCAGACAATGACAGATTTTGCTACATGAGTTAGTGGAATCTGAAAGTTCTATGCCCTAATCAGGAAATTCACCCAAGACAGGGGCACTGGATCCATTTCTTTTGGGTTAGAGCCCAATGGTCAGCTGATATTTCCAACAAGAACAGCCTAGATTAACAATGCCATATTTGCTTCTTTTCTTGCTAGTGATGAAGTTGCATAATTATGGACACAAAGAGACAGTACATTTCTAGGCTTCAGCCAACCTTTTAACAATATGAGTAATTAATGATCAGGAGTCCAGAAAATGACTTTTGGAGAAATTTCAACCTACAATGAATTTGTAAAGGAACAGACTTTGAACCTCAGGTGTGCAGACATGAGATGAATTGCAGGTGGATCTGTTACTGGGCTAGTTATACATAAAGAAGTTTCTGTATACGTAGTTTGCTCTGCTAATTTGGGCAGTCTCAGTAAGCTCAGCTCTCTGGGAGAATGTAAACAGCTTAGTCATTAGAGCCACATGTATTGCATGTGTGCTCCTGGTAGACGGCATTAGAAAAGTTAGACGTTCTATTCTCTCTCTCTCTCTCTCTCTCTCTCTCTCTCTCTCTCTCTCTCTCTCTCTCTCTCTCTCTCTCTCTCTCTCTCTCTCTCTCTCTCTCTCTCTCTCTCTCTCTCTCTCTCGTGTGTGTGTTCCCAAAGCAGGTGTGATACACCTGCTTTGAGTTTAAGATCTCCTGTGAGAGCTGTGTCACATTTCATTATTTTCCTTCTACTACATATTTTATAAATAGCTTGTCAAACTAAAAAGATGAATTATTTTATTTCTTTGAGAAGTTTTGAAATATATAGGGATCATTGCCTGGTTCAAACAAGTTTAGTCTACATCTGCTGAATATTTCATCAGACATCTCTTTACTAAATGCCTTCTGTAGAGGAATGGTACTTTGCTGGTTTGTTGTTGTTGTTGTTGTTGGTGGTGGTGGTGGTGGTGGTGGTGGTGGTGGTGTTTTGTGTGTGTGTTATCTTTTTTTGTCATCTAGGCAAATCTGGACAGACAGAATATTAATTGAAAAGGCTTCAGTAAGATTTGCCTATAGCACACCTGCCAGGCTTTTTCTTGATTAATGATAGCTGCAGTCTGGGTAAGCCATAAGGAGCAAGCCAGTAACAATCCTCCATGGCTTCTTTTTAGCTCCTGCCTCCAAGTTCCCATCTTCAGTTTCTGCCCTGAGTTGCCTCAGTGATGCATTGTGACCTGGACATTGTGAGGGCAAATAAACTCTTTGCTTCCCAAGTTGATTTTGGTTGTTACAGCAATAAAAGTCCTAAGTAAGACATATAGGAATCTGATCAAGTTAACATTTAAAACATTTTCGTTTAGATAATTGTGGAAGAAGTCTTCAGGGCTCTATTGTATTATTTGAGTAAAACTGACATTAGCATTAATACATAATTAAAGAGATTGTACTATGTAGTTCACAGTCTCTAAAAATCTACCTGACACTATGAAAGTAGAATTAATGTTCTCCTCACATAACATTCTCAAACCATACCATCAGGTAGATGCCAGCAGCAGTTGTGGAGTAATTCAACCTTGGGCACCTCTCATGTCTGTTAGAAGCAAAGCAGCAACTTCATCTGAAAGATAAGCCAGGCAAATGCCTTGAAAAGAAATAAACGACCCTAGTCTCTGGAAAGTCCCATAGATCTAACAAGCCTCAAATCCAACAGCAGGGTTTTTGTGAAATACTGATTTTACCCATGGATAGGTTAACATGGTAAAGAATCCCACTTTCCTACTTCACATGATGCCAAAGGTAGGAGATAAGTGCAGTCTTGATAGGGAAGCTGTTTTTCAAACTAAGCTATCATAGGTAGTTTGAACAGACACAAGTTAGGAACCTGAATACAAACTATCAAAACCCCAGTGTAAGGAAGAGAGAGACACAGGATGCAGTGAGGGCACATAAGAGGGATGTGTAAGGACAGAACTGTTGGGTGAAACCTAGAGGGAGAGTTTTTAATTCTGCAATCAAGGAATCAATCAATTATACAGATGTAAATTTGAACAGAATGTTTAATGAGACCACAATTAGCCACGGAACTCAGAATAGAGATAGATGCCATTTTGAATTCTCCAACAAGCCTTTAGTGCAAAGGAGAGGCAAACTTAAGATCTTTTGGCTTTTTACTTCCTTTCTGAGTCTTCTAATCTATAAAATTCTGTCCTCTGTTTCTCATTTTATAGTGTATAATTGTAAGAAACTCAAAATAATTTTAATTGAAATTCTAAGATTATAAATAATAATTGCAACATCATATAGCTAATCACATTTATAATCACATACTAACAAAGTGTAGCCAACACTCTGAATATACTGTTAATTAAAAATTTCAAGACACATACATAGCATAACTATTTTATTTAATGTGAATGTAAGACCTACACATGCAAATTTGGATATACAAAGCTACAGGTTCATGTGGCTTTTAATAAATCATGCAGTGGACATTTAGTGTTTTCAAGTTCTTAAGAAATAGCATTTCACACTCAAGACTGCATGGAAGAGAATACGCCAAACTTAGTTCCTATCCCGAAAAATAACACAGCATATTGACAGATTGTTTAGAATTAATCTCCTTTGTCGAACCAATATTCTGTCAGCCAGTTGATCACTTGCAGTCCCCCCTTTTGTGTGAGATCTTTTTTTTGTAGGGTACATAGGCATCTTTCATTATAATATAGAGTTCTGTAAGAGAGATGACACATTTCATTCTTTGGTCATTCTTTACTGTGTCATCCATTTTGGTGACTCGGAGACTTGACTTGTATATTCAGCTGCCCACTGTAAATCCCACCTAGAATTCTCCAAGACACTTTACCTGTCTTTATATGTCTAAGCCTAAGCTTTCTCAAACATCTTCTTTTCCTATTATTCCTGATTTAATTTCTTCTGTTTACTGGACAACAAAGACCCAAACTGGAAATATTTATCCTTGTTTACTATGATAACCAATCTTGTCAACTTGACATACCTGTGAAAAAGGAAATATAAATGAGGAATTCACCTCCATCAGATTGGCCTATGGACATGTCTGTGGGAACATTTTCTTGATCATTAATAAATGAAAGAGGTCACAGTACACTGTGAACAGTGCCAGTCCTGGAAGGAGGTCCTAGGTTGTACATGAGAGATACTGAAAGTGAGCGCAAATGAGAGCCAGTAAACATTGTCACCACATAGTCCCAAGTTCAGCTCTGGTCTCTAGGTTCCAGCTTGAATTTCTGTCCTGACTTCCTTCAATGATGAACAATGTAGTGTAAGTATAATACAAACTGTTTTGTAACTGTTTCATTTAGGTCACTGTTTGTCACATAAACAGAGAGGCAAACAAATACACTCCCCTTTAATGCCTGCCCTTGTCTATTATTCAATTTAAAAATTCCTTATGTGTATGATATATTGACATAAGGTGTGTGTATGTGTTTGTGTATTTGTCTCTGTTTCTGTGTGTCATAGAGAGAAGGGAAGAAGAGAGACAGAGGGATGAAGGGAGAGAAGAAGGGAGAGACAGAGAGACAGAGAAACACAGACACAGAGAATATAGATGAGCCTGTACCATGGCCTGTGTATGGAGGTCAGATGATCATCTTGAGTGATAGTCCCTGTTCCCTTCTTTGGGTCACCCCTCTTGTCCACTGCTACTTACAGAAGGCAGAGCTAGCCAGTGACTCCCAGAGGTTCTCCTACCCAGTCTCTCATTTCTCAGCAGGGGCAATGGAATTGCAGATTCAAGCTACAGTGAACATTTTATAAAGTGGGTCGTGGGGAGTTAGATTTGGTTTTTCCGCATTTGCATGTCAATTGCTTTTCTCACTGAGCTATCTCTCCAATCCTGTTTCTATGTCCTAATAGTTTTTTTTCCTATTAAAAGCATTGGCCCCATTTATTTTGTGCATCTTGTCATTGCCTCTTTAAAGGCCTTTGGCTTGTGGTTGTCTTGCTATTACTACCACCAAGCCTGCTCATGTTCTCTTCTCTAGATGCTGTAATGTCTTACCTCCAGTCGTTCTTATAAAACAAACATTTGGTCATGGAATCATCTTGTATAAATATCTCCTATGATAGTCTGTCATAAATACATACTGAAGCCAAGTAAATAGTTTTATAAAATGCCCAAGTAAATTTTGCCCCACCCCCTTAAAGAGTGAGGGTAGGCATAAATTTCTTGCAACCTACTTTTAATAAAGGTTCAACTTCTCCTCTAGCCCACCACCCAGCAGAAGTCATGGAAGAGAAAAGTCATTAGGAGATGAAGTGACCCTGTTCAGCAATAGCTTTTTGGGGGGTGAGCTTGATCTTTTTTGTCAGAAGTTCAATCCTGTAGCAATCACCAAATATGATTCAGCAACTGCAGATAAATCCTCTAGGCAGGCAGATGCCAGGCACAAACAGCAGCTACAGTCCAGTCCTTTCAGCAAACAGATGCCAGGCAGCTGTAGCTCAATCCTGAGGAAGCCACCAGACTCTCCAACCGGCCTGAGGCAAGGCTACAGAAGCAGGAAGCTGCCTCAGGAACAAGACCAGTTAGTTCTTGGGTGAGTTTCTCTCAATGGCACAGTTATCATAGGTTGAGCTCAACAAAACTGTGTAAGGCGAACCAATACAAGTGTGTTGTTAGTGAAGATAAGGAGACATAGCAAACCAAGGCTCAGTGCTTGTCTCCCACTGTCTGTGGGGTCATATTTATACTCCTTTATCAAGTGTCCTTTCATGTGTTTGCTATATTGAAACATCCTTTCACCTGTGTCTGCTTCAGGAAAACATTCTTTCACCTGTTTTCTCTAGCAAGACATCCATTCACCCGTGTGCCCCAACAAAATATTGTTTGGCATTACTAACTTTCCAAAGAAACTAGAAGTTTCTACTTCAAATGAGCTTCATCAAAAAAGGAAAATAATTGCTCAGATTTAGCCAATGTTAAAATAATAGTGCATGGGCCCAATTCTATAGAGATGGGATGGTATTTCAAGAGAATCTAGACATTTATTTGATTTATTTCTATTTTTAAGTAATTTCAGGGAATTCTTTTCTACATGTGTGTTGTACAAATGTACAAAGCTTAAACTCACTGGTACATAGCAGGGCCATCTCTGATCTAAAACATCTCCGCAATTTCTCCATTCCACAGTTATCCACACAATTTAGTTTAAGAAATACCAAGCCATCTTATATTTGTCTAAGTGTAGTCACTTCTTCCAGCTCTCTCTACAGTATCTGCATAGTCTTTAAACCAAGCTGAAACCAGTTCTCAGTTCCTTGTCTGTCTCTTTCAAGTATATGTTGTCTTTCTATCCTTTATCATAGCATTGCAGTACTGTGACTGCAATTACATGTTTGCTTTTCCATTCCCAGTTGGCAAAGTGAACTCTTTGGAGAGAAAAACTCAACTCGGAGTCCTGCTTTTTGTATTTTCAAGTCTGTGAGGCAATTCATGACACATTAGAGATATGCAACAGATGTCAAATAAATGAATTATCAAAATGAGCAATGTAAATAGTGTCTTGCCTTTTTAAAAAGAGATCATTTCTAAAGAATAATTTAAGACCAAATTTAGTTCTCTACTAGCTTTTATATTAATATGTCTGCTACAAAAATAGTCTGTTGTTTGGACTTGTAGAAAACTGTTAACCCAGTATTGAAAAAGGAAACATGAACTTCTAGCACACAATGTTAAAGCATTGTCGGGAACTTCCCACCATTCCCAAGGCTGTAGAATAAAAATAAAATGAGAAGAATTGTTTAAATTTAGCCTCCTGGAGGAAGAGGGGTTCAATGAACTGGAACGTAATCTGAGAAGAGTTTTTACAAGATCTGGGATGAAGTCTTAGAGATGCAGGAGGTGCCTAATGAGCCAGGCACACAACTCTGAGAAAGAAAGCCCAGAGTGAGCTAGTACAGTAGAGGAGCCTTAATAAAGACCATTTCTGTGAGTTTTACGAAAAGACTTTCTTTTTTTTTTTAAACCTAGTTTAAATTTTTGCTTCTGCAGAGAATTGTTAGATAGAGAGGTGACATGATCAGAATAAGGATGCTATTAGAACACGGTGGCACTCTCTGAAACAGGATTACAGAGGAGGAAATGGTTCTCTTGGAGCCTGTGGATTTTGAGTGCACCTAGTGTTCTTTCTGCCAGAGCCAAATCCTTGACTAGGCAACGAAGAAGAAATAGATTTTCCTGAGTTTCAAGACCCAGAGGGCTATAGTGATTTCCACTAAATTGAACCATTCCTTTCTGGAGGGTATGCTCGTGGAAGTTAAAGAAACTTTCAAGGCTCAGGGAGATAGATAAAGGAGTCATGAGGTATATCCTTCAGGTGATCAAGGTAATAAGCAGTTGATGGGAAGAGGGCCCTCTAATTGCAATTGAGACAGAGACCATCTCACTTGAGTTGTCAGCCATACTGCATGGGACTTTCTGTTGATTCAGATGATCCCACATTCATGTCAGGAATCTTAATAAATCCATTATTTAAACAAGATAGAAGAGATTTTCTCCAGGACAATTCACTCAATGTCATTAGCGTCTGGACAGAGATGGGTACAAACAAAAATGAGTATGCGAGGAGTGGAAGAGTAGATGCCCAACTTGGGAAATACATCATAAGGTATACAACCAGGCTGATAATTCTAAAAGGGGGTGATGGTCTGTGGAGAAATTTCAATATGGCTACATTTCCTTTTGCAGGATGGGACAAGACCTGCTATGCTATGGTGACTGGGGAATGTTCTTTGCTGAATGATGGGAAGTTACACAACAATAAGCATGCAATATGTCTGATTCTCCAATAATTTTCATGGCAAATCTTGCTGTGTTGGGTATCAAGTTTTATGTCTCCTCAATGAATGGGGCATACCTCAGACACATGGAAAAAAAAAGCCTCAAATGGTTGAAAGAATAGTAAATATATTGTGACTCTTGTAAGTAGTTTTGAAGTGACTGGGTTCTTGGCAGGAGCCTGTCCGAACCAGGAAACCAGCCCCAGTGGCATGTCATTAGGACAACACTTCCTTATTTTTGGTATGTCTGGTTATGGACTTAGCAGTAAAGTAGCACAAACAAATGGGTCTCAGATATAAATTTATAAAAAGTATTTGGTATTAATCTAACTTAAATCCTACACAGTTTTTATATTATAAGAATATATCCTAATATTTAAATATTTAAATGTTTTGTTCTTTGGTGGTTTCAAATCTCATTTGTAGGAAATGATAAATTGTCACATAATCGGAGATCTCACTTGGGACCATTTATTTTTAACTACTGATTTGAATGTCTGCTTCTGAGTCAGAATCAAGTCACCATGTGCCAATCAGAGGAGGGAGTGGAGAAACCATAACCTTTGCAATATAGAAATTACAGTTACCATATCAGATTCTACTTAAACTTCTAACTTTAACAAACTTTGCAATGCTTTTAAAAATCCATTTGTTATTAAATGAGTAATTGTCCTCCTCATTATATTGAATTGCATTATAAATTTTTCTATGAAGATTATATTCTGTGTTATTTAATCCTTTTTTCAGTTTTCTGGTAAGTTCTCTGCAAGTTTTGCTAGTTGTGTTAAATTTTTTAAATATCATAATCTTCCTGAAAGCCTGAAATTATTATAATGCTACTACTTTTGAAAAATATGCTTATTATTATTGTCTAAGCAAGATAATGTCCACATTGATCACATATACAGCCATGCTTTCCTTAACTATTTTTCATAGCTTCTCCTCCTGTTAAAAGACTTCCAATTCTTTAAATATCCTTCTGATATTTTATACCATCATTTTTATTTCATATGTGATTATATATTTTATTCATCGTAGTATATGTTTCATAATTTCTATATAAGTTATATAGAAGTTTTTTTTGGTCAAAAATAGGAATTTTCCTAATTCAGTTCAAATTCTTTATGTCAAATGCAAAATATTTTTCATTTTGCTTCATTCCTTATGATACTAATAACTTCAGGCAGGACACTGTTCTTCTATCCCTCATGGTACCTAAAAGAGACAGACTATGTCATGTTCTCCACAGCATCAAAAATGAACATTAACAAACAGCACAATCAACGAGTCCATCAAAGCATTTGTGACACATTGAGGCAAGCAACCTGAATAAGTACCCAGAGAATTGGTTTCATTCAATAGAGGAAAAATAAAATTATATAATATGTGGCTATTTTGCCTGGCCATTTTGACACTGAATTAATACTGGGCCTAACCTTTGGGAGGCTCTCACTGCGAATAATTTTGTAGTGTTTTAGTGATCAAATTAAAACATGGCTTCCCAAAGCCCGTGATTTATTAATACTTCTGCTGAGCAAGCTACTGCCCAAGAAATCTCCTGATTGACTTTGGGCTTTAGTACCACAATCTCCTGGATTTTATATAAAATGTGTGTAGCATTTCTCCTTTTCCACCCTTCAGTCTAAGCAGGTTAGTCATTTAAGCTATTCCTCATGATGGCACAGTTTCAAAAATACTCCTGGTCCTCAGAAACAGGTGGAATAAGGTCAGCAATTTCAACAATGGGAAGGTACAGTGCCTCGGGGAACAACGTGACAGATTTGGAGAAAGCATAGTAAATTGGGCTGTTTATCATAACATCAATAAAGGGGAGAGGATGCTTATAATACCCAAGAGAATCTAACCCATGAGAAAAATAAAAATTCTTCAACTCCTAGTCCATCCAAGAGCAAAGAAACATATACAGAGCTGGATCAAATTGAAAAAAAAATGAACTTATAAGATGAACTCCTGAATTTGCTTGTTGCTGAGGAAAAATCTGACTTTAGAAAGGATGATATACCTGATAAAGTTTCTTAAAGATTAAGACACTATTGTTTCTTATAATGTATATATATATATATATATATATATATATATATATATATATATATTCATATATATATACATATATATGTAGCTACATTTTATTTCTATTTATATGATTATATACACTCATGCCTCCATTTTATATTATATATAACCATATGTTTTATGTTACCATACCCATATTTGTACATGTGTGTATAAATTAAAGGTTACATCTAAATTCAGTAATTTCTTTACATATTTTGTTACATTTCTTTATTATTTAATGAATATGAGTGTGTTGTTTGTTTATGTGTATATATTGCACAACATATGTGCCATCAGAGGTCAGAAAAGGGCATTGGATTCCAAAGGACTGGAGTTACATGCTCTCTACAAAAACACGTGCTGTTAACCACTGAACCAACTCTCCAGCCCCATCAGCAATTTCTTAAGGAATATACCTGTCTGTCAGCATGTCTATGTTATTGGAAGTGTGTTTGCTATATAAAATATAGTTGCTTTCATGGGTTATAAAGTATATCAGAGAGCAGAAAGCATGAATAAGATAACATATTATACCTAACAGTAAAATCATTGCTAAAGTTTCTTCTTTATGGCCAGTAAGATATTATTTCTTTGTGACAGTCACTGAGGAAGCATCCATAAGTTGATAAATTCTAGTTAGAACTGAAGACAGATACATCAGAGATGAAATAT
This sequence comes from Mus musculus, assembly GCF_000001635.26. Taxonomy (NCBI): domain Eukaryota; kingdom Metazoa; phylum Chordata; class Mammalia; order Rodentia; family Muridae; genus Mus; species Mus musculus. The sequence goes on from NC_000077.6 coordinate 91,546,391, forward strand.
AAGAGTTTTCAGGTACACCATTCTTATTGCTATCAGACTGGCTAGTTAGAAGGTGAGAAAGGATCCACTGAATAGTTGGAAATAAGTCTGAGTTAGGAAACTGGGTTAATCTAACGAGCAAATGGAAGATATACAAAATTTTTCTATTCATATACAGTAACTTATAATAAGAAACTTCCAAGAGCCAGTATATAAGATCATAAATAATAGACTGAGCATGGATACCACTGGGTCCTTTGGGTCTGGAATTCTATAGTTGTCAAGGGAACCTGGGAAAACAATAGAAGGAACACGTCATTACTTAATGAGAATGCAGGCAATTAACCTGGCAGTAGCAAATTAGTGACTCCAGAGTACTTGTTGTCTCTAGATTGGCTTTGATGGGGTTACAAACCACCTCAAACAGCGAGTTAAAAGAAAATTCTTCTACAACAATAAAAGTAAGAATACCCAAGCCATAATTGTGTTATGTTTTCCTGACTTCTCTCTTTTTTTAAAAGATTTATTTATTATTATATGTAAGTACACTATAGCTGTCTTCAGACACACCAGAAGAGGGAGTCAGATCTTGTTACGGATGGTTGTGAGCCACCATTGGTTGCTGGGATTTGAACTCTGGACCTTCAGAAGAGCAGTCGGGTGCTCTTACCCACTGAGCCATCTCACCAGCCCCCTGACTTCTCTTTTAAAAGATCAAAAGATTGATGGATAAGGCCCTCAGTCTCTCTGAAAATAGGAGGCATTGTGAACGGGCATGGTCTCTCTTTAGACATAGGGTAAAGCAACCTGGTGTGAATGATTCTCAGCTACACTGCTCAGGGGATATAGAGGGAAAACAGTTTCTCCCACTGATGTGTCAAAATGTGTGTGTGTGTGTGGGGGGGGTTCCTTACCAACAGAAAGTAATCCGTTTTGCAGTAGGCTTAAGCAGAACATTCTTTAACATCTTAATTCAGCTGTTTTTCACCTGCAAATAATACCAGGTAGGAGTGTACCCTACAACTGCAGGCAAAGCCCAGGCCACCTCTCAGCTTTAATAGGGTTTTGGGGCTCAGTGACACAAGACGAACAAACTCTGAAAAATCTGAACTCCAACAGGGTAAACTGGGATTTTCCCCTTTTCACACTTGATGGATTTGCTAGAGTGGCCCTAATACTGTGATGATGAGATTCTACGGCTGAAGACGTCACGTACTTGAGTCAGAAAACATGGAGATATCAAACTACTACTCACCTGGATGCCTCCTCACTACTGGTTAGTTTGCATAGTGCAAGAAGGGGTTATGCATCCTACCTGAGGAGCAGGGTAAGCTCGAGTATCTTGCTGTGAACACTGTTAGCTACAATATTTATATGCCTGGATATATACGCATCTGCACAATAATGCTCTAAAATGTTATAGAATTAACCAACTAGTTTCTGGCTGGACTGAATATCTATTCCCCAAGATGAAAGCCATACTTGGCATTGTAATCAGGTTCCTAAGAACCTTTGTGTAGACAGATCATACATCTGAAGGCGGAGCCTATCTTTATTATTATGCTAGTGGAACATTGTACTAAACCTATTTCTAATGACTTATTACTGTACCCATAGATTAGTGAATTTCTCACCTCTCATTATAAAAGCTTCTTTATGCAGTACACAGCTGTTAGGGCAGAGGCTCACAAGCAATCAAAATACAGAGACCAAGAAAGACACAGAGAAATTATCAGCTCCAAATGTGGCATCTTTGTCACACTGTATCTTCCCAAGACTCAAGAGTCACTTGAATGGAATGGTGAGACCTCAAAAGCCAGAAGTGCTTGATTCCTATGAGAGAACAGTGTTTTCTGGACCGAGAAAATACATTGCATATATCAATTCAGCGCAGCTATGAGAGCATTACTGATTTCTGGGAAAACTTAAGTCAGACATCATTCCCACACGGAGGGGGAAAGGCGAGCACAAAGATCCAACTGTAGATGAGAAACCACTGGCAACTGATAAGTTCTGAAAGAAGGAAGGTTGGTTTTCTTTACAAGTGTCGTCACTGGAAGATCACACACCCAAGAGCATATGGGCAACACAAAATTGGACTTGATGCTTAAAATGTAGAAGACACAGCATTGGATGGATAGGGAATAAGAGTGGCTCTTGGAGAAATTATGGTGAATAAAACCAGTTTATTATATACTATAAAAGGTACTTTGAATTCTTATACACACATATTTATATCTGCACACATGCAAGAAGCAAAATGTAGCGACTTCCATGTTTCCACCAGTAAGTATTTCAGATGCTTCACCTTCTCATTAAGTGGCGTTGTTTTCGATCAACTCTCTCCAACTTAAACTGTCCTGATCTTTTCTGAATTTTTCTTGTATTTTGAGGAAGAATTGTAGCATAAACATAGTAGAAATGTGCACAATTGTGGAGGAGTCTAGTTGGACAGAAAGGGCATAACTAATGTTAATAGCTTCAACTGCAATACTTAGCAAGCCTGTCTGTTCAGATTCTCCTTGCTTTGTACAGCAATATGTTCCCTGTGGCAGCGCTGTCTCTGAATTGAAGGTCTTATGATCTACTACCAGACAAGATAGGTCAGAGAATTCGTTATAACTAGCTCCAAGACAGAAAGGTGAGGGAACAATAGCTTCTATGATGGGCCCGAGGAAATAGAAATTCCAGTTTCTATGGATTATATTTGGGAGGAAAAGGAGCAGGTGAAAGGAAGTCAGGGTAAGATGAGAGAGAACTTTGCTTTTTGAACCCTAAAGCTCCCCAAAATTATATATATATATATATATAAAGAAAACCTCTGTCTTTCAACTTTAGAACACCGAAGCTGCTTCAAAAGTGAAGGGTGAAGGACAAGGAGCCAAACACTATAAACCTACTGTTCTAGACTTTTACGTAGTAACATAGGAGTTAGGACTCAAAAATGGAACTAAAGTCAGTCCATTTACACACACACACACAATTAAATTACAGAGGCACATGAAACATACATTGGTAAGTTTAGAATTAAGATACCTAATGTCATACTCTGTGTGTTTGTGTGTGTGTGTGTGTGTGTGTGTGTGTGTGTGTACTCATGTGCACATATGTGTATATTGGTGTGTTATTCCTGTGGGAGTGCTTGCACATGGATGTGAAAAACTGAGAAATAAATTTCAAAACTTTTTTGTGACCTGGACCTCACCTTTTCTGTTATAACCATTGGCTAGTGAGGTCTTAGGATCATTTAATCCACACCCTAATCTCAGCGCTTATGTTATAAGCCTACTACATGGTGCTGAGGATTTGAACCCAGGTCCTTTTGCTTGCACAGTGAGTACTTTACCCACAGTGAGCTGTGTCCATAATGCAGGCCCTACTCCTTACTGATTAATATCGGGTATCTTAGGATGTGCATTTTACTCTTAAAGTGGAAGTGGGTGGGTTGGGGAGCAGGGTGGGGGGAAGGTATAGGGGACATTCAGGATAGCATTTGAAATCTAAATGAAGAAAATATCTAATAAAAAAAGAATTTTACTTTTAAAAAGTTAAAATTTCTCACAGCTTACCATCTTAGGAAGATGAAATAGGGAAATTTTTTTCTTATTCTGTTGACTATATACAAACAAAACTGAATAAAACATGAGATTCTCTGAATGGTGGTGAGAGTAATGTAGAGAAGTCAGAGAATTTGGGACTCAAGGAACAACATGATCTTCCTTAGCTAGGATAACCTACATACATTAGAATTGACATTGCTGGACATGACAAAGGGCCCAAACACAAAATCTCCCATATAAATACCCTCTCTTAAGTTAAAAATGGAGTAGGAAAAGGATAATCTCTAAATATGACATTTACACAGTAACTGCCAGGTTCTAGTAACATGACTGCTCACTGATACATCCCATGGTTAAGTAGATGCCCACACTGCCAGAGATTGTGATAAGAAATGCCACCCACCCCAAGGCAGACACACAGAGATGGAAACTTACCTTTCTCTTTAACAAATACTCACCTATTCCCAGAACATCAGTGGAGAACATGTATGGATACCTAGACTTCAAGCTCACTTGGTAGGCACAAGATGACCCTCTTCTTGTGCACTGTAGTATTGCCAGAGGGTGCCTGGTAGAGACTTGGAAATTTCACAAGAGCCAAGTGTGTAGATATACTAACTTTCATGGCCAATGGAGGTCATCATAGGAGCTGGCCATTTTATTCCCGACAAGTAGTGAGGAACTGTCACCAAGGATGAATGAGAAAACTGCAGTTTTACCTGGCAGTTTACCACTCAAATTGTGTCATGGGGAATTGGGTTAATCTTAGCACACAGGAGGCAGAAGGAAATGTTTTTGCAAGTTTAAGGCAAGTTTGATATACATTGAGCATTCTGGGCCAGCATGTTTGACAGAGTTGAGTCCATATATTAAAACAACTACAACAGTAACAACAACAAGAAATAATGTTTAAGTAAATCCAGGCTCTTCGAAAAAAGTGAAGATTTCAATGATAAGGAATTGTAAGAAATCCAATCTCACAGTGAATGAAACAAATATAAGCAGGTTTTATTAAAACCACAATTCCACTCTGATTTCTATAAGAAAATAGCTTCTCATATGATGACATAGAAAGACTGAACTTAAAAATGTAACAAATGTCACATGTTATTTCTCAAGATGCCTAAAATCCTAGTCTGGGAAGCCCAGTGGATATCGAAGGCCATGAATCCTCAAGCCCCTGTTATAAATTGTCATAGGCTCTATTTTATATAACCTCTACTCACCTACTATACATTTAAATCATCTCTAAGTTATTTATAATAATGGAATGCAAATGCTATGTAAATATTGTTACATTTTATTATTTAGGGAATATTGACTAAACTCTGTACTTGTATAGTGATTATGCCGTTTTCTTTTACAGTATTTCTGGAGTGTTTGGCTGAATCTACAGATATGGCACACTAGGATATCTAGCTTTAGCTACAACATTCAAATATTAACAAAAAGGACAAGTGTCCCTGGTGTCAGATGAAGCAGACCTAAGACCAAAGACCAGAAATAGAAACAGGCAGGAATAGTGAGACAGAAGCTGATGTAGTGCAAAGAAACAGAAATTCTAAATGTAGATGTATGGAACAACATTCACAAAATAATTAAAGCAAAAATGACACAGCTAAGAGAGACAAGGGGTTGTTGTGGTGAACCTCTCCATCCCAGATATGACCCAGCAATGAAAACACAACTCAGTTAATATGAATACATGTTGTGCGCCTAGATTGGGCAGATCTACTGCTACACTGCCGTCTTCCACAGCTTATGAGACCCCTTAGAACTTGCGGTTTCTCCAGGCCATGTGCTTCTGCTCTGCTTCTCTTCTTCTTCCTCCTCCTCTGTGTCCTCTCTCTCTTCCATTTTCTCCTTCTTCTCTCTCCCACCTTCTGCTCCACCTCCCATTTTATCTGCCCAATCATCAGCTCTCCTTTATTTTACAAATGAAGGTGGGAAGCAGGTTTACAGGAAATCACCTGAGTGTTTGACTCATTCTTTGTTCACAGCCACTAAGAGGAAAACAGAATTAACATAAAATATAATTAGCCCCAGGGCTATCCACAACATGGTGCAAATCCATAATTAGAGTTGTAAATTTCAACAGATGGTAGAAAAATCCAAGATGGAAGTCAACAGAGATATACTACTCAACAACACTAAAATCAGCAAACTCTGAGAAGGTGCAGGGAAGATGGCCTTGTGAAGGCTTGTTACACAACTGTGAGGCCAGAGTTCAAATCCCTTGCATCCTTGTAAAACTGAGGATGAAAGCACCCATCTTTAATGCATATCATCCCACAGGAAGATGGGCAGCAGAGCCAGATAACTCTGGAAGCTTCAGAGCAGTGATCGTTGTACATGCAACTGCAAACAAGCAATGTGGAAGGAGAGGAGTGATATCCAATGCTGTTCTCTGCCCTCTACATACATATGAACACATGTCCACATAATACAAATCCCAAAAAGAGAAGAGTAAAGCCTTGGCACTTCCTTTCAGAACACCCTTACAACCAATTTCAAAGACTAAACTCGAAGATTGTGCTTTGATCATAACAGAATAAAGCTTGAATATCAATTGAAACCAGGAGCAATGTAAACACTTGCAATCTAAGCCACACATGTTTAAGAGTCTTTGGTCTGTGTCAAGTACTGTGTACCAATCAGAGCTCTCAGGGGACAAAGGAAGCACAATGGTTGGCTTTAGATGACTGTGAGTTTGCAGCCACTCCATGCTACATAGTTCGAATACTCAGAATATCAATTCATCTCATGAGTAAGTGTTTATCTAACGTGATAGGCCCTGAGTTCACGTTTAGTCAAACAAGAAGAAAAATAAAGCAAACCAAATACATGGATCTGATTAAAGTCTCAAGAAGAACTAAGGATGAGCAAGGTGGCTCAAGCATGGGTAGAGATGCCCTAAAGAAGACATGAGAACTAAATTGGATATCTGGATCTCACAAGGTGGCAGATGAGGACAAGCCTAAGAGACTTATCTTCTGACCTCCACAGGTATACATCTCTGTAACATGTATGGGTGTGCACACGTGTGCAGCATGTGTGTGCTTGAATGCACACACATTTTAAAAGAGAAGAACAAGAATCTACTGAACTGAATGGTCAGAACGACATAAGATGCCAACCATTGTCAGATGTAACCAAAGCAGTTAGAGGCAAGACATGTGTAACAACTAATGCATTTTTAAGATAAAAGAAAGATTCTCAATCAACACTGGAGGTGCTTGTGTCAAAAAAAAACTAGAAAAAGGATAGAAAGGAGATGCAGTTAATGAAGAAGTAAGATAACAGTTAACTGTGTGCAACTAGCGAGTGTCAAGAGCAGGAGAAGTGGTCTTCCCCAGGGAAGCACATACCAATTGATTATCCAACACCAAATGATCAGATCTTACTTTTCACTGCCAAGGGAATCATAGTGCCTGTGAGAATGACTTGTGAGGAAAAATGTTGTTCAAAGATTTTATGCACTTCAGCACTAGCATCAACATTATCACAACATACAAGTTGTTAAAAATAAGACATTTTTAGTCTCATCAAGTTTTGTTGAATATCAATAAGGTAATAGCTACTGCATATATCCTTTTGCCAATTAACATACATTTCTTCTGTTGGAATTCACACCATTTTTCATAATTAATCCTGACCTTTCATCTTGCATTTCATAAGCTTCTTAAGAAGCTGGAAATAAATAATTCAGTCCACATTTTTTTTTCTCAGAAAAGAGACAAGCTGTTTTACTCTATCCTCAGAGAATATATTAGATAGCTATTCAGATTAAGCTCATGGAAAATTGAATAAACAAATGCAAAAAATACATATAGCTTCTGCAGGCAATGCATGGACGGAAACTTTCTGCTGAATGAGATTATGTGGCTATTTGTAATTCTAGAAGAATATGGCACTATGAGAGGTAGCTTCCTGTGGTATGTGTTGAGCATCCAGTTTTACCATGTGTAAACCTAAAGCTCAGAACAAGTGTTTATTATTTAAATTATGTCTTTGTGTGCTCTCATATTCTGCTGATATTATTGGATTCCATAAAGGGATTGTAAAAGACACATGCTAATAAATCTTTTGAAAATACCAACTATATTCCTAAAATATCCCCTTTCTTCCCCATTATGATAGCATGGTTCTCAACAATCTTATCTAATAAATCATCCTAGCCCTTTAAATATTCAGAGGATCCATTCAATGTTCGATGTTTTCTTCACATTTTCCTTTTTAGTCTTATCCAGTCTGTCTCCCTCTATAGAACCTATATTCAAGTAAACATGTAAAATTCTGATATCTATCCAAGATATTAGTTTTCCTCTGCCAAAAACATCCTCCACAATCTAATGATCTCTTTCCATTCCCCATCAGCTGTCTCTGAGCAGTGAAATAGTATCTGTAACTTAAGGCCCTAGGTTATTAAAGAAGCATTTTAAAGTCTCTGAAGCTGGAGGATCTCTTCTTCCTCAGCAAATTTATTTCTTGACACATTCAACTCACATTAATTTACATGTATTTAGGCTTAAAGAATATGTGCTTCACTTAGCTAGTAACTTGAAAGCTCTTTCAAAATCTGTGTTTTCCTAAGAGTTAACAGATAATGTGTTCCATTAGACATGTTTAAAGCCTTCTCAACAATTAAACAGATCTGTCTTCATCTACATTGGGACAATATTAGTAGACAAGAAAAAAAAAGCACGTGAAATATCTAGGTATTTTGTTTTAGATAATTTAGTAAATATAACAATTTTTTATTTTTTTCAGTGAAAATAATAGTTTTTTAATTCTCCTTTTCAATATTACTTCGTGACATTCTTCCACATATATACCATTATAGTTATTATAAATTCACCCCATTACTCTTTCTTATCCTTTGACATACTAAAATTAATAAGAGTTGCCTTGTTTGTGTAATGTTTAGTGGAAATTAATATTATTATCAATATTGGTGAGTACAAATTATTTCCACTTCAGTGTCTATAGCTCCTAAGTGATGTTCCTAAGCCTGAGTATTAGAAGTTGAGTCACTTGACATTTGACTCCTGAGAACTGATAAACAGATTGTCGGAGAGATATATTTTACTTGCTAAATCTGTTTGAAGATTGAAAAACACAATGGAGTCCATTTCCTGTAAAGGTAGGTAACTGAATACAGCCACTGAACTTCTAAATTCCTTCTTTGACGTCATAACCTTTTCTTACTGTCCTTCTTCAGTAGGTTTATAATTTGTGGATTCAACTCAGTTCTAATGACTCTTCAGCTTATTTGTCAATGGCCAGCTCGGTTGATTTGTAATCACACTGTTCAGCAGTTAAGTTACAATTTCTTCTACCTGGGTTCTTCATACTTGTTTTCCTGACTTGATTTCCTTCACCAAACACTATTTTCCCTCATGATATGATTGGCATTTGCATTTATCCTTTTCAACATGATATTTAACAAGGCTTTAAAAGTCAGTGCTCCTCCTTTCACAAATAGATGTATATTCAATGATGATGAGCACCGAAGACATTTCCTTTCAAAAATAATTTTAAGAAATTACACTTGTAACCAATGTGCACAGATCCCTTAACCTGCAGTCTAACAAAGTTCCACAAAGCAGCAAAGAACCAGCCTTTGACAGCTTCTGATAGTAATTAAAGAAGAGGACAATGCCCGTGCTTATCTTAAATAAAAGCCTCTTTCCAGTCCACAATCATCAATCAATCAATCAAATACCATTTTTCAAAGATCTCTTACACTTTTGCTGTTACATAATTTAAATATTTTTTAACATTTGCAATTGTATATTCCCACTTCACAGTTTTCACATTTCATTATGATTTGTACGATGATACAAGTAATGTGCTTCCTCTTTGCTCAAAGTTATTTCATGGAAAAAGATATGGAGGTTTTCTTTTCTTTCACTATAGTTCATGGAGATCAACAGTAAATCAGATTTGTTTCTTGTAGGAAATCAACTTCTTGAACAACTCAGCACTTAGAACCAAACTCAAAATCAAATGGCCCGGCTTACTTTAGGAATTGATGTATTTCGTATAGATGAATTATATTCTTATCATTCCCAGAAGCCTTTGCTTGCTTAGGAAGCTCAAACTGAATATCGTAGTTAGGTTCTTTCCTAAATCACAAAATTAAAAGCATAGATCGTTAATAGGTAAGTATACTTCCACATTGTTATGGTTTCAAGAAGTACTGTATTTTCATATTCATTTATTTATTGCAATGCTAGAAATTTAACTAATGGCCTCATGCATTCAAGGCAAACATTCTATCAGCTGTCTTTCCAGCCCTTAAAATGTTTGAACATCTGTATATGAAAGACATTCTTTAAATCACACCAACCTGTCAGAATTATTTCAGAGAGCCAAAGAGTTTTGCTTGTGAAATCTCTCTCTCTCTCTCTCTCTCTCTCTCTCTCTCTCTCTCTCTCTCTCTCTCTCTCCCTCTCAACTTTCTTTCTTCTCTCTCATTGTCTTCTCTTTCTCCCTTACCCCCTCAAGTGTGTGTGTGTGTGGGGGGGTGCGTGTGTGTGTGTATGTTTGGGAGGGAGTGTGGGGGTGTGGGGGTGTATGTGCTGCACTGGAGACTTTATGAAATTGGTGTTGATAGTACTAAAAGTATGAGAGTATATATGAAACATTCTGATTTTTTTGATGGAGTTTGGAAAAATCCCTGTGGCAACAATAATCTAGGCTGAGAAGTGACTGCCTCCTTTAGACAGGAGCCATTCCCCAGAGGGTCACCTTTCTTATTGTCTCTCACAGCTGACCTGATTCATTGAATTGCTTTGTTTGCCAGATCCTCTGTATACGTGACCACTGACTTAATAGTATATAAAAGTGCAAAAGAAAAAGAATTCAGTGGGAGCAGAAATATCTGGAGTTCTGTCAAACATAAGGTCATGTTTTATTATGAAACATACATCACTTATTGATGGAATTAATGCTATCATACACCAAGCTGTAATGGTGAAAACAGGAAGAACAATGTACTATTTACAGCCAGGGTCATATTATCTGCCTCACTCCTTTACCTATAATTGAGCTTGTATAAACCACTCTAGGCCTCTACTTTATCAAATGGACCACATTCAGAAGAGTTGTGAGATGTAGTTAGTCCAGAGAGGTCTTATATGCCTCACTTTCTCACTCAGTGTCTCTATTATTAATTGATATCTTATATTAATGTGATGAATCAATGAACTGATGAACCTGTAGAAATCTTTTACTAAAACCTGTAACTGCATTAGTGTCTGCTTTGTGTATCATGCATTCTACTTGGTGTGTGATTCCAGCTATGTGACATTATGGAAGACCAAAACTGCAGAGAGAGAAAGAACATCATTAGCTGTCAGAGACGTGGGGTGGGAGAGGGCAAAAATGAGAGCACAAAGGGAAATGCCATGAAGGTGGACACATGGCATCACATTTTATCTTCCATTTTTTTCAGGCTTAGTTTTATTATCTTTAAAAGAGAGATGGTAAAGTCTGACTGTAGGGCGCAATGTTTTCACTTTGCCTATATGCCTTTAGCCTCACTTGATTTAGTATTATTTTATTATTAAATGATACCTTTGTCTCTTTTCTGAATTTTCATCCATGCATGCACTGCATCTTAATCATGTCCACTCCACATTGCCTTCCTCCAGTATTCCCTGTACTGTACTTCCCTGTACAGTATTCCCTCCCCACTTTGTATCTTCTTTTTATGAATACTTACAGACAGCAATAGCCCTTGGGTTTCTGAGACCTACATTTCTATGAATGGGAAGAGACAGAGAATTGAATCCCCTTTGAGATACCGAGCGAGCCAGTGTGTCTAAAGCACAGAGGGATGCGAAAGGTCAGCTTTCTCCCAGGGAGTCAATAGAACTCTTCCCTGAAGATGAGGATGGAGCGACCCTCTGTTCTTTTATGTCCACACTTCACTCTTGGCTTACCCTGCTCTCTTGATGTGCAACTATAAAGTTTTTATCTTACTACTTTATATAATGTTTCTCCCTGATATCTGATTCTGAAGATTGTCACTTAAAGCACTACAAAAAAAATCCTTGTTAGATTTTTTTTGAGAGACAAAATTTAATATATGGAAGTGGAATGTTAAAACAGAAATGATGTAATCATATTATAATCTTAAAAATCAAAAGAAACAGAGCAGAAAGCAGTCCTTTTAATACAAAAAAAAATAATGTATTTTATAAAACAGTACTATAAAATATTTTTTTGGAAATCTCTACTGAATTTACAGGGAAGATCATTAATGTTTTCCAATGCCCCCAAACTTAATGAAAAGTGTTCATACAGCCTATAGCCCTTATATAATAAAAGACTCAGCACCAGAATAGAAGTCAAGGAGCTATATTTTAATGTCAGCCATGTTGCTTCTGTAACTAATTACTTTTGACTCCATGAAAGTAATAAGGATGAATACTGTGATATCATGTTTCTTATATATACTATGCTATTTTAAAACTCAATATCTTCTCTCTCTCTCTCTCTCTCTCTCTCTCTCTCTGGAGTAAACCATGTACTTTGATTGTTTACATGATTGTCTCTGAACTATATATATATTTTTTCCTATTTTCTTTTTCACTAACTTTTTTCCCTGTGGCCATTTCGTTTTGTTCTTTGTTTTCTTTTTGCTCTTTGCTGAATGGATCACATGTCAAATGAGTATGTTTATTTTCTTACATCATAGTGGAAACTTTAACAGCACCTCTGAATGGCCTCGGGTTTGTTCAGGAGATGCACCGGGTAATTCTGATATCTATTCTCTATGCCCAGTGTAGTCTTCATATGATACTCTTTGCTCATGGCGGTCACTTTGTTTCATTATAATAACCTACCATTCTCAGTGTTAGAACCCATTAAAATTGAGTACCACACATTCCATTCTGAGGACCAAACATTCAGTTCTCCATTAGATGTGGATCTTAATGGGCTCAAAGAGACACAATAAGCCTTAAACTAACATGTGCACCTGTTTTGTTAATTTCGCTGTTATTTTGGTCAATCAGCATGTGAATCCGATACAAAACAATTACAGTACAAATCATTCTCTCAGCAACCTGCTTGTTTTGACACTGTTATTTTCCAAAGATGCACTAAACTAGTTACTTATTTTAACAGCAACTTTCATCATAACATATTGGCCTGCTTTCCTAAGATTATGTATCCTAGAAATCAGTCTGCAGGAGAATACTGCAGTTACGATTAATGAATGTTGCTGTGGATCCAGGAAACAGTTGATGACTTAGACCGACATTTTTGCTTTTAATGGTTTCAGAGTCACTTATAATGTGCTTATGAATAAAACCTTTTAAATTTATTCTTCATTTTAGAAGGTGAGTTTACATATTTGGAAATTATTTTTGAACACGCTAATTACTTTGGACTCGATCTAGCTGCATGTACACAGATAGCAAAATATGGAAATTTACTGTAGAAAAATGTAAAATTTAGATTTAAATCTAAGCCTCATTTTCACTGGAAATACAACTTTATTAAAATGCTATTTTCAGCTTTTTCCTTCTAGTCTTTGCTCTCATTCTCCTCGGTATATCTGAGATAGTCTTATTATGTAGCTCGGACTGGCGTGTAATTTATTAATAAACTCAAGTTTATCTTGAAGCTGTGGTGACCCTCCTGTTTCTGTCTCCCGAATGTTGGGATTATAGGCATGTACCAACTACTCTTTCATATTGTGTGTTAATTAGTATCTTTCATCTTAATTATTTTATTCTGAATCAAGAGATTTAAGGCGATCCTATGTAGACATCATTCTCTGTATATATTAATCTAGATATTATACATATTCATGCATATATATGCATATTTCTATGTTTGTGTGTGTGTGTGATGTGTATGTACATATACATGCGATATGTAAAGGTATGGTTCTTGCCTCTGATATCAGACAAGCAATTTACAGGGTTATATGTATTTTGATAGACATGATGCCATGGTCACATGAATGGGGGTAACTAATTCAGACTTCAAATTCAGAGAAAACCTGCCAGGGAATTTCAGTACTCACTCATGTGAAACACAGACTTGACAAGCAAGAGTAAACATCTGACCTGCAGAACTGTCAGGTAGTAACTTGCATTTGTTAAGCTATGAAATTTATTATGATCTTGTTAGTTCAGTTAAAAAAAGTCATGAATTATAAATTTATATTAACATAATAAACACATTTTGCATATAGTTTAGAAATGGGACACAAGATCATATTTGGAAATGGTGAGACAAGAGGACAGGCACAGAATATACCCTGTATTTCAAATTAATGGTCCCTTTTTTCTGGACTCATGTGTTATCTAGCTTCAAGAGCATCTTCATGTGGTATGACTTTTGAAGGAGGAACAAGTGACTGAGAATGAAATCAAGTGCACAGTCTTTGTCTCTTGCCCACATGATTGGGATGTATGCTAGGCGGCCTATCTTTCTCAAACATCTTCTACCCCTGTCTACATAAAACATGCCAGATTCTTCCAGTAGACTTTATGAACAAGGTTATGAGGTATTATTGAACATTCAACTAAGTGATGTTCTGTAGTAGAATGTCACTCCCCTACCTCCATTTGTTTTACAAATAAAGTTGAAAAAAACTCTCAATGGGGTGGAACGGAAGCATTGTTTTACTTACATTTCCTCAAGTTATGCTTTCGGGGTCCCTAGATTTTAAAGTCTTTTGTTTTCTACAAAAAAAAAAAACATGTTTGATGTTCTTTGTGATTTGGGGGAGTTTATTTAAAAATACATTTTTTTTTAATACTAAAAGAAAAACTACTTTCAGCGGCTGAGACTTTGGGTCATAATGGAAACACTCAATTTTCTTTCTTCCATTATCAGTCCCCAGAGCTCCTGGATAACAACATCCTACAATCTACACTGAACCACTGTCTTTGAAGCTCTTTGATGTGACATTAGGGTTTGGGTTTCCAGAGATACCACTAACTACCACCCTATGTACTGGGAAATACTTTTCAGATCATGTTCAGATTTCTTTGGGTTATTATTTCTTTTTTTATTACTTTGTGTAAAAAAGCATCTATAAGCTCTCATAGGAGAAAACACTTTCAGACACCTATGAGCACTTATGCAAGCATTAGAAGACCACACATAATAAGTAAATAAATAAAAAAATTGAAAGCTCTTTTAGATGTAATCCAAATTTCATACTTTCATCTTCATATTCCTATTTTCAGAAATGAGCATTAACTATTTTATTCTTCTGGCTATTTACAGTATTCTATGTATGATGGTCTATGTACTATTCTATATATTTATATTATTCTCTGTACTCTGTTCTCATGACAGAATCCATTAAAAGAAATACAGGATGATGGAATATGACTATTGTATAAATTTCAGAACACTAAGAAATGGCGTATATTAATTAATACTCTTAACAGCAGGGCTTGAAAAATCCAGCTCTTCACAATCTCAGGAATAGTTGGTATTAAGGGATTCACTAGGTTGTTTATACTATAGGGAGCATACTATATATACATAACAGTATAAGGTTATACTGAGCAGGCCAAAAATAGTCATTTGTAAGCAGAAAAGACAGGGAACCTAATAGCTGCTGAATCCACAAAGTTAGATGTGTCCAGAGTCCCAAAGCTCTGCTGAAGACCTGGAAGTTCCCTGTTGAGCCATTGCTGTTCGTTAGGAAGCTGGAGACTAAGGCTAGTAGAGGAGAGCAGCTGTAAGGAATAAGATGCACTCATCATTAAGACATTAAGATAGGCAAGAAGCACTGTGCTTCCCCTAGCCGAGTGCTGGAAGGGGTTTCTTACTTTGCAGGTAGATCTTGTTCTTTAAGATGAACATCCCTGGAAATACCCAGTGATGTGTCTCTTTGGGTGATTCCAAATTCCAAATTCCAAGTTCCAAATTCTCAAGTTAAGAATTAAGATCAACTACCACTGGTGATGACTACAAAATGTAATGCATAGGCTTCTGTGTTGAACATGTACCCCTTTTCCTTCTCTTTCTCTCATTTGCCAATTCCAATATGTTATATTTGTTTTATTATGTCATATCATATCATATATCATATCATATATCATATCATATATCATATCATATATCATATCATATATCATATCATATATCATATCATATATCATATCATATATCATATCATATATCATATCATATATCATATATCATATATCATATATCATATATCATATATCATATATCATATATCATATATCATATATCATATCATATATCATATATCATATATCATATATCATATATCATATATCATATATCATATATCATATATCATATCATATATATCATCATACCTTAAAAACATGTTTGTTTTCTGAGAGACAGAAAGAGAGTAAATTCATATTTTTTGAGGGGGGGTTATGGTAGGAGTAGAAGGAAGGGAAACTGTTAGCATGATATTTTATGTGAGGCAAAATATATTTACTATTAAAGGAAAAAATAGAGCATAATGAAGACTAACATTTTCAAAGGAGAAGTCTTTATATCCAAAAAAAAAATCAAGCTTAACAATTATTGTGGCACTAAAAAGCTCTATGCTAAAAGCAAAGGTTGATAGATGGTTTTTTGTTTGTTTTTTTTATATTTCATTTTGTGTGCTTTGGTGTCCTGCCTATGTGTATGTATGTTTGTCAACACATGCACCCAGTGCCCTGAGAGACTAGAAGTGGCATCTGATCCTCTGAAACTGGAGTTAGAGAGGCTGAGTGAGTTACCATATGGTGCTGGGAACTGAACCTGGGTCCTCTGGAGGAACATCATCCTCTAGAGAGATAACACCCAGACATCTCAGTGAGATAAGTGATTGTTCTTGGAGTACAGCTTCACAATATTGGCCCTAAAGACTGCTTGTGAGCTTTCAGGTAGAAAGAGTCTTTTTGAGAGGTCGTCTAGCCTCTCTCATGTTACACTGTGGCAAAGAATGTGGCTGCAATGTCTCCATACATTTAAAAATTGTGGGGTCCAGAATTTAAAATTAATGGATTAGTTAAGTTTGTGGGACAAATTTCAAGGAATCCCAGCATTCAAGCAGTAGCATGAGGTCTTTGGCTTTTTTTTTTTTTAATTTTTTACTATTAAATCATATTTGAGGGTAGGGAGCAGAGTTGAAAGATATGAAAAACTACAAGATTGGTTAGAAACGCCCATATAGAGTTCTAGCTAAGGAATGTTTGGTTTGTGAAAAAAAAAAAAAAAAAGGTTGCATTAGTAAGAAATCAATTAGCTTGTATCAGGAAAGATTCCTGAGGGCATCTGAGGGATTATCCAGACTCAAGGATTGTAAGCTTAAGGATATGAGAAAGTGCATTTATTTAAAAGACTTTCCCTTGTTGAGACCCTGCCCAAACATGCCCACCTATGGGACTGTTTCCATGGGTCCGGTTCTTTTAACAGTTCTGATCCATCCAGAGGTTAATGCAGCTATAGTCTAAGGAGACCTGCTATTGACGGAACAGACCATGATGCAGTTCATGCGAAACTAGTTTTACAGGCACACAGAGTGAAAATGTAAAGGGTTATGTGGGCTTCCATGCAGATTTCAAAGGAAAGTCTCTGAGACTAGGCAGTGTGTGATCGGTTTAGGGTCACTTACTTAACACATCCTCTTACCTGTGAAGTGGTTAAGGTGGAGGTGAAGATTGGTACAGATGTCTGACATATGGAATTTCTGATGATGGAAGTAGCAGACAAGCCGTGGAGGTAAACCTAAGTGAGAGGTCATGTAGAACTACAACCAGCAAGACCACAGGCACATGTCTGGCAGGCCAAAGCCCAACAGAAGTCATAGCATGATACTGTATGTCCCACATGCTGGACATCAAGCTATAGGATTTGATATTTTTTTTTTCCTTTATGAGTTTTGGTCTTGCTTTGACACTTATTCCCAGCTATTATATGTTCCCTTCTGGAATGAGAGTGATTATTTTTGAACCAGTGTATCCATCCTGTTACAAATTCCATTTTGACTTCATAGCTCACAGCTCACCATTTACCTTCTATCAGAAGTGACCTTGGACTTAGAATTACTTTCCAAATAGTGTTAGAACAGGTAAAACTGAAGACTTTCAGAGATGTGCTACACGCTTTTGAATCTTGGGATGGCATTAAGCCTTGTAGGGCATCCATGAGATATTGTCTTTTGAATAGGAAATCTCCATATTCTTTTAGAACCAAGCTGATGGCACTTTTATTGAAGGTTCTTGATACTTTGGGATGTAGGCCATAGGGTCTTCTGAAACTTAAACTTGGAGAGCTTCTTCCTTTCTTTCTGTTGTCAGTCTACCATGTGATAAATGTTGTATATGACCAATGTTGTATATGGTAAAGTTTGTATATGTCAAATAATGAGAAGTCCTATTAACAAACTTTTACCAACTGTTAGCAACAACTTATAGAAAAGTGTGCCCTAAGTCAAGTTTGGTGGGCTGTACCTATAATCTTAGCTCTCAGGAGGTAGAGGCTGGAAAAGTTGGAATTCAAGACATCCTGATTACAAAGAGTTAGATACAAGTTGATCCCCTACTTAAAAAAATATAGATAGATAGATAGATAGATAGATAGATAGATAGATAGATAGATAGATAGATAGATAGATAGATGTGGTGTATATGACAGTAGGATCCTTGGAGTTTTCTGGCCAGTGAGAAAACTGGTCTCAAAGCCCCATGGTAAATGGGGTCTGAAAAAGGCACCAGAAGTTATCCTTCGGCCTTCATATGAATGTACTCATAGGTGCCTACACACCCAGTCAAACTGTGTACCCATGCATAGCACACATGTATACACACAAGACATAGATAGAACTACTTCCTCCGACAAGTTACACAATCTTAGAGATCATAAACTTTCATCAAGATGGTAGGTAAATGAACTTAAATTGATAGACAGTTAATAACAGACATGGCATGAAAATAGTATTTTGCCTTAAATTCAGAGTTCAGTTTGGGCTTTTGAAATCATCAAATATACACACTTAGTTAATCCATAAATTGGAAAATGTAACTGTAATAAATAACATCTATTTTCAAGTATATTCCATCATTTATTATCTTATTTCTTTTTCATGACAGATCTGGGACATGTGAACTCATGATTAAATCTCATATTCCTAGATGTCCAGTTTGCTTTGATTTCATATGAAATCACTGGATACTACCTATTAGTATCTTAAAACAAAGAATTTAAATTAGTCATCATTATCCTGGAACTCAATACATAAAATGTAGCACTGCTTTTCATTCCAAATTCCATTTTATATATCATTGAACAATAGATGTCACTGTTTTGCCAATAAATATGAAATTATTTCACTTGATTACATTTCTTCATAAACAACCCTATTGCTGAGCATATAAGTTGTACAGTCCTGGTACAAAAATCTCAAACACTGGAACCCTCTATTAAATATTAATATCTGCTAGTGTTTTTCTCGAGGAAACAAATTAATATACTCAATTCATTATTTTCTGAATCATTTAAAACACCACCAGTTTAAAATTACTTATTTTATGCCCTCATGTTTATGTTTTAGCAATTAAGCACCATTACACAGAGAGTGAGGAAAAGGTTACTCATAAAATGAATCCTCAGAAGAGGAAAAGAAAACTCAGGATTATATCTTAAGTTCATGTAAAGGTTAGTAAATGGGTTTGATTGATAGGCTAGCTATGATAACTGGAAATCAGAGATAGAAATAAAAAGAAGCAAGAGAAGTTTAAAGAACTGGGATTGGAGCAGCTATAAGGGATGGTCAAACGATAGATTGTATTCTTGGGGCCAGAGTCAAGACTGTATTCAAATTGGTGTCAATTTCAAAGAAACAAATCAGAATTGCTGAAGAAGCTGAAAATAAGTTGCTAAGTTATCGGGAGCAGGCAGTTGACTTAAAAGAAACAGTGGATGCTATTTAGAGACTAATGATGATCCATGCTTTTAAAGCTTGGGCCAGTCTTCAGAGAAGGGATGCTCACAGCCAACCATTGAACTGATCACAGGGTCCCCAATGGAGGAATTAGAGAAAGGACTGAAGGAACTGAAGGAGTTTGCAACTCCATAGGAAGAACAACAATATCAACCAACCAGAGCTCCCAGGGTCTAAACCATCAACCAAGGAGTACACATGGAGGGGCCCATGGCGCCTGTTGTATATGTAGCAGAACATGGCCTTGTTGGGAGTCAATAAGAGAAGAGGCACTAGGTCCTGTGAAGGCTTGATGCCCCATTGTAGATGAATGAGAGGGCAGGGAGGCAGGAATGGGTGGGTGGGTGGGGGCCCCACATAAGCAGGAGGAGGGGATAGAATAGGGGGTTTCTGGGGGGGATCAGGAAAGGAGATAATAGTTGAAATGTAAATTAATAAAGTATCCATTTTTTTTAAAAGAAGACTGAAAAACTCTCATCCACTTTCTGAATTTCTTCATGGAATATAACACATTCTATGAAAGTCCCACATGTCTACTTTAAGCACAAGGTCAATTCATAGAGTTTGTAGAAAAAGGGACAGCCAGGCTCTGGGTTTAACAAGCTGTATCTTCTGATTGTATTTGTTTATAAAACAGTTTAGGATTTATGGGCCTCTTTCGCTCTCATTATCCTGACTGCTCTTTAACTCCTTAGCCCATTGCTATCTTATTTCTGGGTCTACCTGATCTCTCAGAGGTTATTAATGGTCTGACACCTCAACATAGCTCCTCTTAAGTCATCTCTCACAGCACTGCTCTCTTCTTAATATGTATAACAGCTCTCTTCCTTTTAAATCATTTTTCTTGTTATTTCTATATCTGCTTTCTCTCCTTTCATCCCATTTATTTCTTTACTTTTCCAACTTCTTGTTTGTTTATCTCTTTGCACCAAGCAATTGTTGACTCCTTTATCCTTTGGTATTTGTGATCTCGCGGTTCTGCCCCTGGACTCCTATTCTCAGGATACTTGCGACTGTGTTCATAAGGGATGTTTAAACTACCTTAATTCAAAAGCTATTGAGTAGTAAATATTTATTTTTCCTGAATGTTACAGCTGCTTGGGCCAGATGTGCCAAAAAGAATACCACAGTTTATTTTGTCAGTCTCTAAATTCTTGTTTTGAAATAATGATTCTTGTACCTACGCCTTCTTCTATGGAACTCTCTCCCCTTCTGATACACTTTCTTACAGTTCTCTCCCCCCTGTAAATGTTGAAGACTGATGAGAGCATGCCTTTCAATGCAAAGCTCATTAAATCAGAGATTCAGAGGGACAGAGATGAGTTCACATTCTAACTTCTAATCTTAAAATTGACTTTTAAAACTTACAGTAGTGACTAAGGTCTTGAAAAAAATCTCATTGTTATGCAAAAGATAGTGTTGCTTTATTTATTTATTTATTTGTTTGCTTGTTTGTTTGTTCTTACTAAAGTATAATCATAAAGTCTTGGGCCATAAGTATATATTCATAAATTTTTTTTTCTATTTACCTGCCCAAATAAGATCCTCAGGGTGGACCAGAGCTGAAATACTTTTTCGGCAAGGAATATTTGGGAAAGGAATCTTATTGGCTAAACCCTCAGGACCTCTAGATACCACATTAGCATGGAGAACTCCGTTCAGGGCTATGTGACTGATGTGGGGAGTGGAGTTGTATGTTCTGGGTCAGGAATCTAATAGGGAGCAGGGAGAGGGTGCTTACCATTTCAGATGGGTACATGGGTGCTGGGCTCTCGTACCCACTCAACCTTACTAAGTTTCCTGGCACAGTCTATTGTCACAAACCAGGGACCCATGTGATATGAGATGTGGTCATGGCATACCTCAAACAAAATGTTACTTTTTCTCTTAAAGACAATCTTGTTTTTGCGAAAGAGAACTTTGAACAAGTTTCTAACTTGTGGTCCTTTATACTCAGGGGTTTAGTTCTCTCTCTCTCTCTCTCTCTCTCTCTCTCTCTCTCTCTCTCTCTCTCTCTCATCTCTGTCTCTGTCTCTGTTCTTGATAGGCTTATGTGTTTGAATATTTTGTCTTGACCTTACAACACAATGTTTTGGTCAGCTGTAAAACCTTCAGGAAGTGAAGCTTTGCTGGAGGAAGTTAGGTAAATGGGGGTGGTCCTAGAGGCTTTGCAACCTGCTCCTAATTGTTATTGTTAACTCTGCCTCCCAATGGCCAAATGCAATGGGAAATACCATATTTTGACAGCTGGCTCCAAGATATCCCACTATCTCGGACGGTATCCCCATTGACATGTAGGATGGAATAAGCTCTTCCTCCATCACTCCCTTCCATTTTTCTCTTTCCTCCTTCCACTTCCTTCCCTCTTTCATTTCCTTTATTTATTGATGGTATTTGACACAACAATAAGAGCAGTAACTAACATAGTCATTGTGTAACAACTCCCCCATCCTTTTGTGTAAATGACCCACTTCTGTGTACTCACAGCACTTTGCTCACTAGCTTGGAATTTTAAACACGTCTTTCTTCTTTATTGCAAGAAGTTGTGTTCTTATTTAAACTATAAATTCATTAAGGATAGGGATCACTATAAACCCATGTTTCTGTCTTTGACATCTAGCCCATAGAGGATTAAAATTTTTGATACTTTCTACATTGATTATCCAACAGGATTCTGAGATTATTTAATAAGCAATAATAAGTATTTTTTTTCAGTCATAGAGCAACTGATAAAAAGCTAGTGAGGGTCAAAATGTGTTTGAATTCACAAGCTATTGGATGGCAAATGATTAAACCAAACCCAGAATCTAAATGTAGGTTTGATAATTCTTGTTCATTGATCTTATTCATAGTGTCAAAGTTTAAGCCCATGTGCAGATAGCACAAGATAAATGGTTCGGATTCTCTAGGATGGCCCAGTACATCTTCCCTACCCATCCTTGTGGACCAAATGGAACCTGAACCTAAGCATGGTGTATAAGTTAACTATGTCAAAACTTGCCAATGATTTCAAGGTATTTGTATTTGTTACTGTGATGATTGACTTATTTTCTCAAGAGTCATTTATTTTTATTTTTTTTTGCTATATTTTGTGTTATCTTCTGTGTCTATAACAGAATACATGCCACTGACTAATGTGTACAAGAAGTTTGTTTCACTAATGGTTTTGGATGGTAAATGTCCAAGATAAGTAACTCCATATGGTTAATTCTTTATATGGTGTCATCATATGGTGGACACAGATGAGGACAAGTATTTAGGGAAAGAATAGGAGGGTCAGTCTACACCCTTCCCTGACAGATCGCTATCGGTCCCTAGTAATGAGATACTTATTCTCTTTTCTAAGGAATGCCTTCTCAATACTGCCTCAATGTCAACTGGATATCTATCTGCTTGGGAGTTCCAAAAGACAACTTACATTAAAATCACAGCAGTATTGAAGCCATTATGTCCCATATATGGACATGGGCAGCTTCATTCCCAGTCCTGACTGTCTCAAATGCAGAACCAGGAGGCTATCTAGATGATTTTAACTACAGTTACTGACTCGGCTCAATAGCTTGCTTAAAGCATTAAAACATTCTGAATTTTTCTCTTTTACTTTTAAATTTATAAGATTACATTTATTTAAGATTAAAAAGGAAATGACATGAAAAATCACATTTCAAGAAAATGATAAGGTTTGCTATGAGTAATTGCTTGTTTGAAGAATTAGAAAGAATTGTACAAATAATTCAATCATGACAGGTTTGCTTTGAAGATAATATCTTACAGTTTGAATAACAAGCAACTTTGACATTGATTTTCTTAGGGAATGCACATTAAAAACTGTATTTATGTTGTTGAAATATTTTACATCTATAATTAAGTTTTAAAGAAAATTCCATTCATTCATTCATTCATTCAAAATATATGCAAACACAAATATTCACAACACACTGTATATTTATATGCATGCACATATAATCTGTCCCATCACTTCTTTATATAGATTGTTCAAAATAATTGGCTTTTAATAATGAAAATCATAGAATAGTTTCCAAACTTGCAAGCTAAAAATGAGAAGGAAAATTTGCAGATATGAAATCTTTAGCTTAAAACTTTAATGCCAGTTTTTATTAGTTGCAAGTAATTTAAAATGTCTGTCCACTACAGGAGAAAATCTACTTTAATTAATAGATAAGCATAGCTTATAATTAGCATGTCAAGGTTTCTGTGTGTAAATGGATGCTTTCAAAGTACTATGAGTATGTATTTTTCTCAGATTTGGAGCTCTGAAATTTTCCTTACAATCTTATTAGCATGTTAATTTTCTTTACAGTCTTTCATTTCTAACTGTAGGGAATCTGTGCAAACTGTCACCCATTCTAGTGTAATTCAGTTGACTTTGCTTTCTGAGTATATTTCATTACAGAATAATTCTATTTGATAACTACTTTCCCATCCTTTCAGTGGCTATATGGATTCCCAAGAAATGTTTGGTTTGTTTTGTGTTGTTTTGTTGTGTTTTGTGTTTTGTTTTGTGTTGTTTTGTTGTGTTTTGTGTTGTGTTGTGTTGTGTTGTGTGTTGTGTTGTTTTGTTGTGTGTTGTTTTGTTGTGTTTTGTGTTGTGTTCTGTGTTGTGTTGTTTTGTTGTGTTTTGTTTTGTTCTGTTGTGTTGTGTTGTGTTGTGTTTTGTTTTGACAGGATCTCTCTATGTAGCCCAGGGGTCCTCGAACTTTATGTATCAGGCGGACTTTAAAATCATAGAGTTCTTTGCCTTAGTGTGTCTCCCTATTGCTTTGATGGCAGGCATAAGTCACAAGGCCTGGTCCAGGAAATTCTTAAAACCAGGGGACAGAATAATAATGTGTATTTGACTGAGGGTGAATTGTAAAGTCAAGGGGAGCAGAGATACTTAAATAGTCAGCAAGACAGAACACTTTACTGGAGAAATTTTGCAGATATGGAAACTAGAATTCCTGGAAAATATACATTCATATTCATATATATGTGTATGGGTGTGTGTGTGTGCTACATCCACATGCAAAATTATACATATAATAATAGCATGATACATTTGTACCATCTATTGATTGACTAAAAATTGTAGGTGAAATTGCTGTCAGGAGTTTGCTTCGATTTTCGATGGGTTTTTGACTTTGAATTTCATTAGCAAATTACTATTATGATACAAAATATTAATATTAATTATACAAACTATTAAATGTTTACTTACACGTCCCGGTCTCTGCAGTTCTTGCTGCCCGCGGAGACAGGAACGACATGGACACCAAATCGGGTTCACGCAGCAACTTTACTTCAGGCTTTTTCTTTTACAGCTCTCTTCCCCAGCAGCTTCTTAGGGCAAGGGCTAAAACTACTCCTATTACAACAGCTCCTCTTCTTCTACTTCTACTCACGGCAAGGGCTAAAACTACTCTATTCACTACCACTGGCTTCTACCTAGGGCAAGGGCTAAACAACAACTCCTCACTACTCAAACTGACTCACCTCCTTCTAGCTCCACCTCACCTCATCCAATCAGAATCCACACACGCTCCAGGCATGAGCTCAGGTCGTTCACAGATAGGCTGACAGGTCCTGATCAGGAGGAACAGTCCAGCCTGGCAGGAAGCCCATGAATGCAGCCTCACTGCGCATGCTCGGGCAAGGCAGTAAAGTGGGTTTCAAGGGGCCTGCGGCCACACCCGCTTCCCACACTTCCATACATACACATATACATACATACATACATACATACATACATACATACATACATACATGTACTGTACTTTGATTGTGTTCCCCTTTATTTTTTCAATTTTATCATTTAAAAATGTTTTTAAAGTTGTTTTAAGTTTTAGGCTGTGCAATGGTGGTACATGCCTTTAACTCCAGCACTCAGAAAGCAGAGCAAGGTAGATGTCGGTTAAATGCCAGCCTGGTCTATAGATCATGCCCTTGGACAGTCGGGGCTATACAGATAAAACTTGTGGGGTTTTTTGTTTTTGTTTTGTGTGTGTGTGTGTGTGTGTGTGTGTGTGTGTGTGTGTGTGTGTGTGTGTGTTTAAAAACACAAAATAAAAGGATGACAAATAAATAGAAACCAAACCAAACCAAAATATACCTCAAAACATGTTTAATTAAATTCCTTCCTCTAGGCCCTCCCCTGCCCCATCCCTCTAACTCTCCCCGTCATCCCCAACTCTGATTGATAGCTTCATTTTTATTATTAACACAGAGAGAGGGAGATAAATGTATACAAATATATAAATACCACCTGCTGAGTCCATTTTTTGTTATTTGTGTACATATGATTTCAGGGATAACCACTTTGTAATGAGATAACCAATGAAGAGACTCATCTCTGGAGGACCTAGGTATTACCCTAACTATATCTTTTACTGTGGCTTCCCTCCTTCTTCTGCTTTTCCTTTTCCCTTTGTCTACTGCCATTATTTTTAAAGTCCTATAGATTTCACATATAAGAGAAGAGAGTACTTATCTTTGTGAAAGTGGCTTCACCTTACATGAAGATATATGGTAAAATCATTTCAAAGGAGACAATTTAATTCTTGTCTTAATAAATGTTGTGTATGCACACACACACACACACACACACACACACACACACATTATATATACACACATTTTCTGTATCTGCTCATGGGTTAAAGGGTTATTAGCTGATTACATGACTTTTCTACATGCTACAGTGAACATGCAACTGTGGATGAAGTAATGCTATGGTACACTGATACACTAGTGTCTTTCAGATGTGTGTACAGATAAGGATCTGCCATCTATGTGTATGTACTGTCATGCTGGTAAAACTTAGGCATCATTAACACAGAGACGAGTGTGACTATACTATGTTGGTTAAAAAAAATCTTTTCTAAAACTTCTTAACATGGCCTACTTTGTTGAATTTGCACATACCATAGACTAAGAAATTTAACATCCACATTTGTGGCAGAATCCCAAAAAAGCAACATCAAAGGTCAGAATCCATGTAAGAAGGAAGCAAACCCAGCTTGTATCCGTATCTGTAACGTTATTCCCCTCACAGGAAACAGTTAAGCTTTACCTTTAATTGAGGGATAAGAGCAACATGAGAAGGAAGCATTTGGCAGAGCACTGTGGTTGGTGTGTTGTTTGTGATCCTTGCCCAGGAGAATTTACTTTGTAAAGTTATGAATGGTTACAGCTCTTTGTGCACTTTATGTTATTCTTGTTAGAAAACAAAAATATCAGAATGCTGAAATCCAAGTACTTTATACAAACTGGTGTGACAAAGTGTTAGAGCAGTTGAAATTGTGAGTAAAATAGTATTGATACAGAAAATATCATTCCTTGCCATGAATGATGAGGAAAAGGGGAGGGTAAAAAAAAAATCAAACCTTTTCATTTTATTAAGACTCTGTAAATTATCTCAGTAAAGGCGAGGGTAGATGAGTAGATGCTATATTCTCTCTCTCTCTCTCTCTCTCTCTCTCTCTCTCTCTCTCTCTCTCTCTCTTTGTGTGTGTGTGTGTGTGTGTGTGTGTAAATACATTTGTGCTTATCCACACACTTCCAGTGGTTGTATAGTTTACCAGAGGATGTCAAGTACCCTACTCATCTCTCCCCACCGCATCATCTGGAGGCAGGGTCTCTCACTGGAGTTGAAGCTTGCTGTCTCCTGATACCTGCCCATTTCCCATTTTGTGCTAATGTTATTGAAGTTAATTGCCACATCTTATTCTTAACATGGATGTAGGGGCTCTGAGCTCATGTTCATCTACTTGTACTCCAGCCTCTTTTACCCACTGAACCACCCTCCTCTCTCTCTCTCAGGCTAGAACTTTTTTTTTTCTGAATGAGGTTTTTAATGAAACAGTCATCTTATACTAAAGTTTGATTTGAAAAGTTGAAGTTGTTTTAATAGTAATGTAAAATTTCATCTGAAGAAATCAATCAAGATAGTGAAACATATTTAAAGTATCTGAATTACTAAGGATTGAATGTCTGGGGTCATTCTCACTGTTCATCACAGGATACTAGTATTCCATTACTGTATGGTCAGTTACCATATGTGTATATGTGTAAATGTTGTACTTCTTCTGGGGCCTACATATATTAGCGTTTGAAACAATAAGCTTTTTTTTCCCCTAAATGTGCCTCTGGAATTTGTAGGCTACATTTTTATGTTCACCAGTTTCCCAGGTTCGTCTTATTATTTTCGGTGTAAACAAATCACTCTTGTTTTTTCAGAATGATTTTAGAATTGACATATTTGGAGACAAAAATATCCTATTATATTGCAGATGTTTGTTGATACTAGGGCATTCATTTTTTATGTGTGTTAATCTATTCCCATTCCCTTATTAGATGAACATTTTTTCGTTTAGACTATAGTCTTCTTGACCCTCACATCTAAAAAAGTCTCCATAGCTAATTGACCCCAGGCATTACATTTTCTCACAACCTTTGCATGTGCTCTGAGCTGTTATGAGCTCTACAGTCCTTTATATGAGATTTTTTTTCTGCTTGCTGCCTCTTGCCCCAATTTGAAACCAGAATTCTTTTTTACAAAGCATAACAGTGAAAAATACAATAATGTGTGAAAAATTAAAGACATCAATCAAAATTCCCTACACAGACACAACTGCACAGGTATACAAGTATGCTACAGTACACACACACACACACACACACACACACACACACACACACACACGATTCAGGGATAAAGGTACAGTTATTACAACTTACAACTTAAATGAGGTCTAGGCTCTCAAACACACTCTCTGAGAGCTTACTTCCTCTTTCTCCTCTCAGAACGACTTAATCTCAGAAGCCATCTGAATCCATATAACCCCGCAACAGAGAAGATTTAGAACTGGCTATCTGATTGACTTTCTGTTTCATGTCCTGCTTCTTCATGTTTTCATACCCCTCTCTTTAGTTCACACAGCATTTTGCTTTGCCAGCTACAAAGGTAGGCAGCTGCTTTTTTTCTACATCAGGGCGTCTGAACCTCAGGGCTATTTTAATTTTCAAACAATCAGGTAATTATTTGTGTGGGAAGCAATCTCTGAATTATAGAGTATTTGGCAAGTTCTCTGGTGACTCCACATTATGTTAGCATCCCCCTACCCCAGTTAAAACAATCAAAAAATATTTCTTTTTGAAACAGGGTTTCTCTGTGTAGCCCTGGCTGTCCTGGAACTCACTCTGTAGACCAGGCTGGCCTCGAACTCAGAAATTCGCCTAGCCTCTGCCTCTCAAGTGCTGGGATTAAAGGCGAGCGCCACCACTCCAGGCCTAATCAAAATGTTTCTTAACACCACCAGTTGTCAGTATGGATTGGGGTAGGGAAAATCTTCATAGGGTCTAACCCAGCGACACACAGAATGAAAGCAAACTACGGAAATACAGAGGCAGAAGAGAAGACCACATTTTTGACCAGGGTGCTTTAAGATGTAAATTCTCCAAGGGGACCTTTATGCTTAGATAATTTGGACAGATTACTGTAACAAGAGGTAGAAATGTCAGAACTGTATCCAAGATCTCACTCCTGATCTCTGATCATTGCTGTCACTCAACTTGGCTTTTCTTTTGGAGGTCTTCTCGTAGTGATTGGAGCTTTTTTTGGATATCAGTCAGCACACCGATTTTCTGCTCCAAAACAGACAAAGACTGCGCAATGCAAAAATCCACATCACCGTTGACTCCCTCAGCCGTTTCTTGGATGGCCTCCCACCACTGGTTGGACCTGCTCCATGAAGCTGCTGGCTCCTTTTTTGATGTGAGTTCATCACTTTCTTTCTCTTCCTCTTTCTCTACAGTAGGTATCTGAATAACTTCATCCCTCTGAAGGGACTTTCCCGAATTCGTATTGTCGTTTTCTATCATCAGTGGTACCTCATGGCCAGGTGGAGAGACACAGTGATGGTAGGGCCTTGCCTCTAAAGCTAATTCTTTGACTCTGTTGGCGTATCTTAAAGTATTGAGAGTATTCTCACAGGAAGTCATCCCGGGTGAGATTGTCGCGATCATGCACGTATAGGAGTTCTGCCCTATGAAGGAATCCCGTAGCACCTGCGTGAGTTTGCTGGCTCTGAATGGGGTATGAGACTTGTTCTTACCCAAAGCCCTGATGCACTCTTTCAGGGCTAGCAGACTTTTATTGATCTCAGCCCCTTCCAGCTGCCTCTTCCGGGTGGCCTTGGCAGTATCTGCTCCCCTTTCGTTCCCAGCTAAGTCAACCAGGGAAAACTTGCCGTGCAGCTTCCCTCCAGCCTTGAGAATGAGCTGGAACACAGCATGGCTCCTGGAGGAGTGGGCGTTGACCGAGGTCTGACCGGAAGTCCGACAGCTGTTCCCGAGCTCCACCAGATTCAGGACTTCCTCCACACAGCTCACCTCCTGCTCCTGCAGCCCCACCACTTGGACTTGCTGATTTCCATCCTCCAGGACTTGTAGTTTCTTCTTCCAGTTCAACAGATCGTACACTTTGCCACCATAGATCTCAAAAAAGGTCCCATAGACTTTGAGTTCCAATTTCTCATAGGCTGGGGTTTTTAGTAGGAGGAAGACATCCTGAGCTACCAGGGCGTAAATGCCTTTAGAACAATCTTGGGCCTTTCCTAAAAAGGCTCCGCCCATCGTGTGGGTTTTTCCACTGCCAGTCTGCCCGTAGGCAAAGCAAGTTGCCATGCCCTTTCGGAAGATGGACTCCACAAGAGGCCTGGCGGTGAACTGGTAAACTAGTTCATTGGATGCCTTGTCGTCGAAGGCGTGGTCAAAACAGAAGGTCTGGTTTTCCAAGTAGCGGGTCAGGTCCACCTTTTGTTTAGACTCGTGGACCATGACTACATTGTGCGAGGGAATAGTGATGATATCGAGGTCCTTCATCGTCGTCTCTCTCTGATTAAGAGGGCGCTTTCTCACACACACACAGATCCGGTGGTCTTCTGGGGGCTCCAGGCTGGACATCTTGCTGCTATCTAGACGCCTGCGATACTCCTCAATCATGCGCATAGTCTCGAAGTTCGGATTTCCAGTGTTGATGTCAAGGGCTCGTCTAGCTCGGATCTCTAGCTGCAGTCGGCGGCGCTTCTCTCTCTGCTTCTGCAGCTTTTCAATTTCCCGTAGGCAGGGGGATTTTTTCCGCTTCATCAGACAAGGGTTGCTGGGGATCATCAGGGTTTGGCTGTCCCCTGAGGGTGTTTCATTTCTGTGTGGGATCATCGCAATCCACTTGGTGGCTGTACGCTGGTCTCCAATGGCAGTAGATGGTACTACAGACACTGGGCGCAGGGGCCTACGTGACCGTTGGTGTTCAAGAGAGGCCAGAGCCGGATTCAACAGAAGTACAGTCTCCAGTTCGATCTTCTTTCCTTTTTTGACTCCTTTCTCAACCCACTCTACTGTGACCCAGGAGTTTTCTCTGTTGATCTCTGTGACCACAGCCAGGTGAATCCGTTTGTCACTGCGCTGGATTGCCACACAGATGCCAACCTGGAAGTCTGTGAAGTGGGATTTCAGAGGTTTAAGGGGTGAGAGGCGTGGGGCCAGAGGAAGGCAGAACTGGCTGGCCATGGTGAGTGGAGTTACCAGGGCTCGTTTTCTGAGCCTCTTGGCGTTGGCACAACAGGACCGGAGTCCAAGCCAGCCTGAATGTCCAGAGCTCGAGCATTGATGTGTGTTGCTCATGCCTTTGTGAGCCAGGCACCTGGGTATTGGCTGAGGGTCCTTTCGTCACAAAGGGACCAAAGAATGGTGCTGAAGAGATGGGGGTCTGTAGGTGAAGACGTGTTAACATCTGTGTTAGGGTAGGGCAGAGACAGCTGAAACAGATTTTGCCCTGCCAGTGAGCATGGGTGGATCTAAGGAGTGTGCGTGCGTGCGTGTGTGCGTGCGTGCGTGTGTGCGTGCGTGCGTGCGTGTGTGTGTGTGTGTGTGTGTGTGAGAGAGAGAGAGAGAGAGAGAGACAGAGACAGAGACAGAGACAGAGACAGAGAGATAGAGACAGACAGAAACAGACAGAGACAGACAGAGACAGACAGAGACGGACAGAGACAGACAGAGACAGACAGAGAGATGACAGAGAGACAGAGACAGAGAGACAGAGAGAGACAGAAACAGAGAGACAGAGAAAGAGACAGAGAGACACAGAGACAGAGAGACAGAGACAGAGAGACAGAGACAGAGACAGAGACAGAGACAGAGACAGAGAGACAGAGAGACAGAGACAGAGAGACAGAGACAGAGAGACAGAGACAGAGAGACAGAGAGACAGAGACAGAGAGACAGAAAGAGACACAGAGACAGAGAGAGACACAGAGACAGAGAGACAGAAAGAGTCAGAGAAAGAGACAGAGAGACAGACAGAGGCAGAAACAGACAGAGGCAAGAGAAATGAGGTCTGGAAAAAAGTCGTGGAAGTGTGCTTTTGGTCCATGTAAACACCATGGAAACTTATGCTTTGCACATATCCATTCCCCCTGAGAATCTGACATCTGTAGTTTTGAGTTTAAGCACAGTTATGAAATCCCCTTGAGCACTCTAGGGATCAGTGCGAACAGATACAGGTAAGGAGTGTTACAAATCTGGGATTTTAGGGAAAAAATGCAACAAGACACTGTTGAAGAATGCTCTAAGTGTGCCACCTTCTTCCATGCTTGTCTAATGCACACAGCATAAAGTTATGCAAGTTTAATGGACTTTCTCATTACAAAATCAGAACGAGTTGAAGAGAGCAGGTCATTACTGTAGTTTGTTAAGGCAGAACTTTGCTACAGCACCAGAGCTTGCAAACACAAGATGTTTATCGCATCCCAAGTGCTTCCTGACAGGTACAAAGTGAATGTTATTGGGATTCCTGTCACTGCAGAGGTTGAGAGGAGTTTAGTAATTACAACAGAAAACCCCACCAGTAATTACACCTCTGGACTCATTATCTTAAAGGAGAGCCTTCCATGATCCAACAAAATTCTCTCTCTCTCTCTCTCTCTCTCTCTCTCTCTCTCTCTCTCTCTCCTCCCTCCCCTTCCTCTCTCCCTCACTCCCTCTCTTTTCTGACTGTCTCCTCATCTATCTGTCTGTCTGACTCCCTCCCTCCCTCCTTCCTTCCCTCCCTCCCTCCCTCCTCTCTCCCTCACCCTCTTTCCTGTCTGTCTCCTCTGTGTCTGTCTGTCTGTCTCTCCTCTCTCTCTTCATCCTTCCCCCTCTTTCCTGTCTTCTCTGTCTGTCTGTCTGTGTGTGTGTGTGTGTGTGTGTGTGTGTGTGTGTGTGTGTTTGTGTGTTGAAGTATTTTACAAGTAGCTAAGGAGGGTAAGTAGGTTAGAGTTTATAAGAAAACAGTTAAGATCATGTGAGTGGAAAGTATATTTAGTTTTCGGATAATCTATAAAGAGAAGATGACACCCGCTGCCCAGCCCCACTCCATCAGTACACATTGTCCTTTGCATGGTGACTTTGGGTGTGTTCATAGTCACAGCTGTGAGAAAACATTCTGTAGCACAGTGTCCTCAGAGCTTTCTCTTGAAACAAGGGTCACTATAGAAATAAGTTCTGTTATAAAATAACCGCCTTGTGGTCATTGTCAATACATTTAGTAAATCTTAGGTCACTTGATAAATTAGTTAAGTGTAAAAAAAAAATCCCAATTTGGGGGGAAGATTAGTCTTGAATACCAATGGAAAAAGGAGGAAAAAAAACCCATGTCATTTTATAATTTTTAATTGACCATATTAGCAATAGTTATGTATTGAATAAATGTATTGAATAAATACATTGAATGTATTGAATAAATTATTTTATTGTTATTTCACAGGCCTTGTGTAAATACTGCCATTCTATTTGCTGCCTTATATTTTTCTTGCAGTATTTTTGAGATAGAGTCTTAGAATACATCACGTAGCACACATTAGTCTCAAACTTGGCTATTTAGCTGAGAATGACATCAAGGCTGTAATTCTGCCTTCATCCTCGACGGCTGAGATTACAGCTATTCGCTGACACAGTAGTTCTTTTATTAGTCTGAGGATCCCATCTACAGCTTTAGGAGAGCTGGGGAAACACTCTCCCAACCAGACTCAATCCCAGTCATAAAAACCTCCAATGGAGACTCCAAGACCTTACAAAGCCTCTCCAGGCTCCAAAGGAGATCCCAAATGCGTGGTCACACAGATGGCCCAAGTTTATCTCAGTGTGTTCCAAACAAAATGTACAGAAATGAATGTGAGAGAGATTTCTAGTGACTCAATGACAGGGAGAAGGGATGAGAAGGGTAGGCAGTAGGAGGTGTGAGTTTTTAGTATGCAAAATGTACATATGTTGTCCTGGTTAGGGTTACTGTTGATGTGATGAAAGACCATGACGGAAAGCAAGTTGAAGAGGAGAGGGTTTATTTGACTTGAACTTCTACAACATGGTCCACCATTAAAGGAAGTCAGGACAGGAATTCCAGAAGGACTGGAACCTAGAGGCTGGAGCTTATGTAAACACTATGGAAGGCTCTCCTTGCTGATCATGGTTTGCTCAGCCAAATTTCTTATAGAACCCAGAAGCACCAGCCTAGGAATTGCACCACTCAAATTGGGCTGGGCCCTGCACTGTTAATAATTCAGAAAATGCCCTACTAATGAATTTTTTACAGGCATTTTCTCAGTTGTAGTTACTTCCTTTCAGATTACTCTACCCTGTGTCATAAATGTTGACACAAAACTAGCCAGTTCATAGGTAATATAAAAATAATAATAAATTAAAATCGAGTTTGTGGTGGAAAGTGCCAACCCTCTCTCCCACAGTAACCATATTTTATTCTCTTAGGCTAGTAAGTAAGTCTTATACCTAGGCAATAGAGGGCTTTGGCTTTTATGGCAAAAATCAGGGACTGAAGTTATCTTTGTGTTGCTTTGATTTGCTTTTCTCTCTAGGACACCAACAAGAATATACTTGTTCCTATTTGTGATTTTTTTCTAAGTCCTAGTCTTATATGGTCTCCCTATAATAATGAGTATTTTCCTTAATTTAACTTCTTATACAGCTATCTAGCTAAAGAATTGATAGATAAAATAGATCAATCAATCAATCAATCAATCAATCAATTAATCACTCAATCAACCCCAAGTCCTGCATCTGCAGATGCCTACCAAAACTTCAAATTTCAAAACCCATGGGGGATGAATTTTCTTTCTGAGAATGGTATTTCTTGGGGAGTGTGTGTGTGTGTGTGTGTGTGTGTGTGTGTGTGTGCTATAGGACAGAGGTTGATGTTAGGTGTCTTCTTCAATCACCCCTCACCTTATTTGTTAAGACAAGGTTGTTCACCGACCCTGGAACTTGCAGCTTCAACCAGACTGGTTGGCGATCCCACTCTCCCTTTCTCCCAGTGCTTGGGATTGAAGATATGTTTGCTTCTGCGTAGGTTCTGGGGAATCTGACTCCAGATCCCATGCTTAGATAGTCTTTTACTCATGGAGTGCTGTCTCCTTATGGACTTTGTGAATATTAATTACATTTCCTTGCTTTTAACATCTATTGCCTATCTAAAAGCAGGAGCATTCCTTCATCTTCTCCTTCAGTCTCATTAGACTTAGGACTACTCTGTCCTTTGCTAGTAAATAGAATTCTTATGAACTTGAGAGAGCATTTGACATCTCAAATAAATGTGACCCAGTTTCCCCTAATAGCTTCATCCAATCAGGAAGTCAGGTTATTTTTCCCACTGAACAAGGAGTTGTTTGTACATATCTTTATTAGTTCTCCACTTTTAAGCACATTAGCATCTCCCCACCACTCAACAGAGGCAGTACCAATTCTGAATGAAGACACACAAGGCACATTATCATCTGTTTTCCCTGCACCCTTAAGCCTGGCCACTGTTCTACTTAGTCTAAAGATGAGCTGGTCTAAAGAAATTATCGTTTACCAAGTGGCCCATTGTATTTCAGGTAATGGGCAGTTGTTTAGGTGGTTCTCCAATTTTGATCATCTGGAATTTCATTGGCAGTAAAATTCATCTATGCTGCCCTGAAGTATAAGACCGTCCACAAAACTCTTCCTATGGAAGCTTATTCTAAGGGATGAGTTTATCTAAGAAGACAAAGAGAATCTTGAGTAATGAGATAAAAGCAGCATTTGTCACACCGTGATAACCTAGATAAACAAGATACCACCTATGTCTCAGGCCCAGACAGTCATTTGGTTGATAAATAGTTTGCAGATTGTAGAGGCCGATCTTTCAACATCACATCATATATTTGAGAGCATTTAATCAGGCAGTAAGCACCTAGGAAACCTGCTTGCTGACTTTTCCTTATAAGGAATCCTGACTTCAAACAACTGACCATTTGTGATTGTGATTTTCGACTTGACAAAATCTAGAATCACAGGCCAAAAGGCCTCTGAGGATGTTTTGGGGGTTTTATATTAATTCATGTTGGAAGATGGCCTCTCAGTCCTTGAAGGAAACATTCCCTAGGCAGGGAACCTGAATTGTACAAAGCAGACAGAGAGAGCTGAGCACTAGCCAATTTGCATTCCTTGCTGCCTGTTCCTGATGCTGGGTCACATGAGCTGCTCCATTATCCACTGTCCCTTTTCAGCCCTCATAGACCACTCTTTTGAACTGTGAAACAAAGTAAGTCCTTCCTTTTTAAAGTTGTTATTGCCAGGAAATTTAATCACAGCCACAAGAAAAGAAACTAAGATACTGCTTGCCCATGTCCTTGCTAAATGAATGCCTCAACAAACAACTGAATGGTAGCTCCCACTCATCCAAGTCTCCCTTTTCCAAAACCATAGCATGTATCATGTGTATATATCTACAAGGCAAAAGTGGTACCAGAGAAAAGTAAGCAGGAAGCGAGATCAGTAATGTTCATTTATCAATTATGAACATTTTCATGTTGAGGCTCATCCAAGTTGCTTCCGGAAACAGACTGTGACTTTTCCGCTCATTCAATATGTGAACCCTCAGCATCAGTTAAAGTGTGTGCTGTTTAAACCGTGTTCTAACAGACACTGAACAGCTGTTGGCTGTGCGTGACTATGGAAGTCTGGTGTATGGGAACGCAATGTCCAGCGGATTTAGTTCTTCAAAGCAGATCAGTAGATGTCCCAGCATCTTTTTGAAGAAGCAGAATGATCATCTTCAGTTTTAAGATACTCTATTTTTTTCTTCAATGAGTTCAGAGGTGCCTTACTACATTTGCCTGATGATAACTATCTGCAACCTCTATACCTGTCACTTATGGATCGTCATCCATAATGTTATCCAAGAGGGCAAAGACCCCACGCATCAGTGTTTCTTTCACTTTAAGACCATGTATGTATGTAGATTATCTCTCAGCTTTCAGTTTTGTCTAAGCATGTTGAAGAAAAGGCCGAATTTTATTGGTATTCTATAAATAAGTGGCTTTTGCCTGTATCTCTAGCGAAATCCATAGAAGGCATTCTGGTAAGTACATTTCTGTTTTAATTGTAGTTCTCTAACATAAGCATCTACTGTTTGGGCCTTCAGAGTTTTCTTTATTAGACTAAACTTTAATATTTTAAAGACAACTTTATGTGGAACAAATATGATAGATATCGTCTTATTGGGAGATTCCTATTCTGTAATAAAACATTAGGACCAAATTTAATCTGAGGGGAAAATCATATATTTGATCTCACAGTCTTGAGATTAATTTCTGAAATAGGAGATGAAAGTATACTTGAATCTAGTTTTTTGTTTGTTTGTTTTTTGTTTGTTTTTTGTTTGTTTGTTTGTTTGTTTGTTTGTTTGAGACAGGGTTTCTCTGTATAGCCCTGGCTGTCCTGGAACTCACTTTGTAGACCAGGCTGGCCTCGAACTCAGAAATCCACCTGCCTCTGCCTCCCGAGTGCTGGAATTAAAGGCGTGACCCACCACGCCTGGAGAATCTAGTTTTCTGAGGAATCCTGGATATTTCAGAGATACGTTGAGTCAAACTAAAGAGGATCTCATTCAGTCCAGAACTTTTGACAACCTTTAATAATTGTCTTCTAAATATCAAACTATCAAGCGCTAAGCTAATAGGTAGATTATATAATAGTAAAAAAGAAAAATATATATTGTAAAAGATAGATATTTATATAACATGATAGTAAGTTATAGCTAAAAGCCATGTTCCTACTTAATGTGCATTAAAAAAACAAAATACATAGAATCATGTTATGGTCAGACATTCAGAAAATGTCTGTGTAACAGAAGCTGGAATTAGGATAAATTTCTGTTTTCTAACCTGCCTGGGATTCACAACCCTTTGAAAAGGTGTTACAAAGTATGAATTGCCTGGATTCACACAGACCTCCTGACTCAATCTCAAGGGGCTAAAACCTTAGAAATCTATATTAGCAAAAACTTCAGTGAGAGGTTTTTGTCATTTGAAAGCTGGGAAGAGTTAGACTGTATTCTATATTAGACTGTGCATTCTATATAGAGATTTTGACTCTATAATAGCAAGAACAAAAAAGAAGATCTTGGCACAGTTGTGGTCAATGGAATTCCTTTTTTTTTTTTTTTAAAGATTTTTAAATGCTTAAACCACTGCCTGATACAAGAAATGAAAGAAAATGTCATTTTCTGGAGTAGTAGCTCTTTTGCGTTCTGCGAAGTTTGTGGCAAATATAATCTTTGATATTATTATTGAACAAAATGAAGTAGAAATTATATGCTATCTAGACTTCATGCCATTAAAGGAAATTTGTAAGCATAGGACCATATCATTTTCTTATAACTCCTATGGTGCTTTAAAAGAGCACATGGTAGATATTTTTAAAATGCTTGTTATGTTTAACTGTTGGGTAGCATACAGTAAGCCTCTAGCATTCTAGAGTGTATATCCTTTTCTTTTTTCTTTTCCTTATGATTTTTGCTTCTGACTGCTTGTTAAGTATACAAAATGGACCGATACCACAACTGAAAACACCCATTATATATGTCTCAGTAGTATCTACATAGGTAACATAATAGTCACTATTTATCATGGTCAGAGTCTGATATTTGCCTGTCAAAGTAATACAAATTTACTGTTTTCCTTTATTTCAAGGAGACTAAAATTTTAAGGAGTAGGGCATCAGGTTACAGGCGAAAATAACTATCTTATTCAAAGGCAAAAAAGGTTTAAGTAGTTGATTGATTTAATAGAGATTACTGGGTATCATATATCTAGAGGCTGCTCCAATTCGGAAAGTATTTGAAATTGTCGCTAAAGCATATTACTGTTAGTTAACATGTGATTGACACTTGGACAGCAGAGGTTGGAACCCAGCATGCTTTTTTTGATGATCTTTTTCTGAGATTTGCCACCTTTTTTTTTTTTTTAATCAACTACTTCTTATAATCAAAAAAGAGAAGAAAAAAATTGGTATGCTATAAATGCATAAATATATGTTGATAATCATCTATGTTATCCTTCACAGGTGTACATTTATACAAATCTGTTCTTGATAGTTAAAATTTGCCAGAAATTCTACAAACACAGATGGAAGATAGTGTGTTGGCAGGTGAAGGGAATATAAACACATGGGAAAATATTAGTATTAGACCATGAATGCATAAAGTGAGCTTCAGAGCTAAGAATTTGTTTGTGTGATTATTAAGACTTCCTGAAAACATCAAAATGTTAGTAGATAAGTTTAGGAGGAGTTAGAAGATATAGTGTACAAATGCCCAATTGTGTTAGTAACATTTGGGTCATTGTGACACAAGTGTTTAGTAGTACCCGTACAATAACATCTGGACTTATCTCCCTCACACTGCAGGGAATGGTGTCTCTGGCCCAGTCACCATAATCACTGTACTGAACAAGGAGAGGAACAGTTCACCAGTAGCCTTGCAGCTTTCTGAGCTTTCAGACCAGTGCAGATAAACCCATGGACAACATCTGTCAGGATGAGATTAGTGCAAACATTATTTGGGGCATAATGGAAACAGCAGGAATGATATCAAGGGTGGACTTGTACACTAGACTTATATAAATCACATCCCAGAAGACCTGGTATAATGTAAGGGAAGAAGTGACTGTGGAGTCTGAGCTTATAAGTAGAGAATATGAAAACAATGTATATTATAGTTTCTGAGTTCCAGTTCAAGGCAATAAATACAAAGTTGACCACAACTACTACTGACATTAAGACCTCTCTAGGCATTTCAGAATAGTGAGAATGGAGAAAACAGGAATAGATCAGAGCTCATTCCCCTAAAGCCAGGCTCAGCGATCCTTAGACCTTGCACAATATGACCACAGATAACCAGAAAACCCTTAGAAAGAAGAGGGCAGAGAAATTTAAAAGCGCTTGTCCAGTTACAGAAACAAATGGAATCCATCAATAGATGAATGAAAGTCACACACTGTGGATCAGAAGGATCAGTAGAACTTTTTGCAATATCTCTGCAGCATTGGATCCTTTTTATTCACCGGAAATATTTTATTTTATTGGTAATGGCAAATATCATATATATGATATAAAATATAGCAATATATTAAAATATATATGTATACACACATATGTATATATATATACACATATACATATGTATATATACATATACGTATGTGCGTATATATATATATAATATATATATACACATATATTACTATATATAACTATATAACTATCTCTCTCTCTCTCTCTCTCTCTCTATATATATATATATATATATATAC
This sequence comes from Mus musculus, assembly GCF_000001635.26. NCBI lineage: Eukaryota > Metazoa > Chordata > Mammalia > Rodentia > Muridae > Mus > Mus musculus. Next base: position 91,586,554 of record NC_000077.6, read on the forward strand.
ATACATACATATATATAATCCTATAATTTAAAGGCTTAAAAGTTGTTTCATTATGGTCCAAGAATTGTTGAAAATTTTATTTTTAATTTGTTATAAACCTTTACTTGATTTTTTTAGTAGTGAAATTCTAATCTTCAAATTCTCATTTAAAAACATAGATATCCGTGAGTTGATAGATGTGTGTTGGCTGTGTTGTTTTTAGAGGGCTTTGTTTTCTGGTATCTTTCATTTGCCCTGGCTCTTAAAATCTTTCCACTTTCTCTTCTATGAGGTTCCCTGAGCCTGCAAAAGAGGAATTTGTTGGAGATGACCCATTTAGGGCTGAGTGTTCAAAGGCTCTTACTCAGTGCATATTGTCTGTCTGGATCTCTGCATTTGTCCTCAGTTACTGGTGATGGAAATGCCTCTGATGATGTCATATAAGTACAGAAAGATGCTCTTAGATGTCATTCTATGGATGTGTTTCTTTAGCAGAAGAGTAGTATTTGGTTTTCTTCTAGGTACTTGACCTATGTAGCCTTGGGTGTTTGTCCACTTGAGAAACTCACATACTGGGCCTTGAAACCAATCAGATATTGGTTGGTTACTCCTATAACCTTGGCTACTATCACACTAGCACATCTTATAGGCAAGCCCCACCCCCCTTTATAGAAAAAATTTAATGTTTATCTTTCTCCTTTGGTAGCCTGCAGATCCATTAATATGGATTAATATTCACTTACCATGAATATTAATCCATGTTTGTCAAGTGTCTGAATAGACATCAGCTCACCTTCTCCATATTCAATGAGTTATGTGTTGTCTTTAGCAATAGAGCCTTACAGACAACTTGTGGAAGCAACCAATAGCCTTGACAATAGCTTGCGCTGTTTGGGGATTCCTGTGGGGCCTTTTTAGACAAAAACTGACCATATTCCTTTCCTTAGCCCCTTCTTCCCACTTTACCCATGTTTGTCTTTTTTTTTTTTTTTTTTTTTTTATCTAGTTTCACCTGTTCCATTCAACCTCATTGCCGACCCATAAGGCTTTATTTTCCTTTCTTCGGGCTCTCTATTATCCTATCTTCCAGTGCCTTATTCTATATGTAACTTATAAATGTATATGCATTGAGGTTTATATATCAAAAATTTAGCACCTAACATTCACATGTAAGCTTTCTGAGGTCTGGCTAGCCTCATTCAAGATGATTTTTTTTCCTACATTCATCCATTTATCCTTAATTTCATGATTTCATTTTTAACAGCTCATCAATTTTCCATTGTGTAAATGAACCATATTTTCTTTATTCTTTCATAAGTTGATAGTTTTTAGGATGTTTTTAATTTCTGGCTTTTATGAATAGAGCATCAATGTACATGGCTAAGCAAGCATCTCTGTGAAAGGACACAGAATTCTTTGGTTATATGTATAATATGTACATGTGTGTGTGTGTTTGTGTGTGTGTTGTGTGTTTGTGTGTGTGTCTCTGTGTGTGTGTGTGTGTCTCCGTGTGTCTGTGTGTGTCTGTGTGTGTGTGTTTGTGTGTGTTTGTGTGTATGTCTGTGTGTGTGTGTGTGTCTGTGTGTGTGAGTGTGTGTGTGTTTGCAGTATAGCTGAATCTTGAGGTAGATCTATTCCTAGCATACTGATTTCCACAATAGCTGTTCAAGTTTGTACTCTAAACAACAATGTATGAATATACCCCTTACTCCACATCTTTGCCAGCATAAGCTGTTAATTATTTTATTATTTTGGCCATTCTAACTGGTGTAAGATGAAATCCTAATGCGATTTGCATTTCCTCGATGACTAAGGACATTAAACATTTAAGTGCTTCTCAGCCATTTTGTTTCCTTTTTTTCATAATTTTGATTAGGTCTCTAACCAAATTTTAATTGGGTTATTATTTTTCTTGATGCCCAGTTTTTCAGTTCTTTATATAATTCAGATATTTGCTGTTTTTGGACTGATAGTTGGTTAAAAAAAAACAAAAAACAAACAAACAAAAAAAGTTTCCTGTTTTGTAGGCTGTCATGTTGTCTGAATGATGGTGTCCTTTGCTATGAAGAAGCTTTTCAATTTCATGAGGTCCCATTTACTAATTTTTCTTAGTGTCTATACTAAAGGTTCTCTGTTTTAAAAGTCATCCTCTGGGTCAATGAGTTTAAAAATACTACCTACAACCTTTTATATCAGATTCAGTAGATTTGGCCTTCTTTGATCCATTTCTAGTTGGATTTTCTATGGATCCGGTTGCAGATCTCTTCACACAGCCATTTATTTGATCAAGCACCATTAGTTGAAGATGTTTTTGTTTGTTTGTTTTGTTTTGTTTTGTTTTTGTTCCAGTGTAATTCTTGCATTGTGTATTCACATATCCCTTTTGATAATAATCTTCCTATTTATCATATATTCTGTTCATGCTGTGTCTACGACATGCCACAGATTTTTAGTATGAATAACCTGAGATCCTTGTAAAAACAACAGCTTGCTTAAATTCCATTTCCTCATCCATGTATGGGACAAATTCTCTAAATATTTCTCTGGCTCAAAAGAAAACCCTAATCTGAAAACAGGTAATATTCCAAATGTTATATAACTATATCAAATTCAAATAGGTTCTTGAAAGTATAAAAAGTTCTTGCTGGATTAAGGTAGTGAAATTCTAAAAAACATAAAAAAAGAAAAATCTCGTTAAAGAAGAATGCATTGTATAGACTCTTGGGAAGATGACTCATTTACCATAATGCTTGTTATCTAAGCATGAGGACTTGAGTTTTTATGCCAAGTTCCTATGTAAAGAGCTTGATATGATGGATGGTCTTTGCTATAATCCTAGATCTGTAGAGGCAGTAATAGGAGGATCCCTGGAGTTTATTAGTCAGTAGTCTTGCTAAACTTTTGAGTTTAAGCTTCAGTGAGATATCGTAACTTAAAAAATAAAGTAGGTGCATATTGAGAAAGACTTTGATATTGACTACCAGTCTCCATACACATTTACATGTATATGCTTGAACCAGCATACATACAGAAATGTGTACACACAACATACACACATGCATACATACTCATAAGAAGACACAAATTTAATAGGTCACTAGCTATGATCTCAAGGTCCAGTGGAAAACCATAGTTTGTGCTGGTTGTGGATTTGAATAAGTTTACAGTGTCACTTTATATTTATTTCTTTAATCTGAACAAAATATCATAGGTTTTAGCTTCCATCCAAATTGATTGAGAATAGGCATATGTCAATGTATAAAACCCACTTCTTCTCATAGCTTGTTTTTATTTATCTATTTGATTTATTATTTTATATTGTATGAAAACAACATAATCAGCTATTAGGAAAACCTAAAAACTGATTCAGAAAATATTTCTAAAAGTTCTAGATTTCATAACAATGAAAACTTATGTTCTAGGGATCAGACTCTGAGCGTGAGGCTAGAGAATGGCATGAAGTTGTCACGGAATTTGTAATATTAATGGTTCATTTGTGATGGAGTTGCATTCCACTTCACCAGCCATTAAACATAATTTTATAGAAAGGGTCTATCTCAGTTGGACCTGAAAAAGTACCACTTTATTAGATTCTGTTCTGAGTTGCAATTACCAGTGTCATTAATTAAATAGATACATTTTCCCAAACCAATAAAAACTACCCATTAAAGTGATTTAACAAAAAATTGAAAGTACTAAATTATCCATTTGATTCTTTAATGAGGTACAATCTTTTTATTAATTTTATATGTATGAAAAAATTAAATATTACTATTAAAAAACCTATATGCAACATCATTGCTGCTAAAGCTGAATCATGCCAGGAGTCTCTACTTTGTGTTTGCACTTCAATCTTAGTTTTGATTTAAGAGCTAATAGCACTAAAGTAGTCTAGTTTATTGGGTAATAATGATTTATGCTATTGACAGATTTTTCCATATCTCATATCATTTTTGATTCTCGGAAATTCTGTTGAAGTGAATAGAGTTGGTATTTTTTGGTCACATCTTCACAAGTAGAAATATGGAGCTCAGATAAAAACATTCATAAATTATCATTTCTGAAAATAATAAACTATAATAAGATTGCTCATAATAGTTGGTTCTTATGTAGTATGGAATATAGTAATACATATACAATACACATAGAGATGCTTATATATACATATACATATACACGATACAAGAATCATTATTAAATATAATTCTTGGATAAGCCATTATCTATCTCATTATTAATTGTTTTGTTTTACATCTGGTATATAAACATTGGTAGTAGCTTATCTTATTGTGTTGAGGGCAGTCAGCGATCTCAAAGATTTAATTGGAAAAATCTGTCTGATAGAAACAATTCTGTAAACTCAATAAAAATAAACCATACGTTCAAAATGAAAAGAAAATGAGAATTATCCAAGACTGATAAAATGTGAATTTCCTGACTACTGTCTTCAACTTACTCTATATGAACAACTTTCCTAACATTTGTGTATAGATATGTCTTTTATTTGTATCTATTCTGTGTTTATAATTTCTGATTGGACTGGAATATTTGAAAAATAATGACTTTTATCATGACGTATGCTCACAGATAATTCTTGCTATTCTTCCAGTTGGTATCATGGAACTTTAGGACATGGAAAGACTATAATTCATAGTATCTTTGCTTTTATCTACTTCCAAATGTTTCTTAGATAAGCAGCCAATCAACCAATCATTTTGTTGTTGTTGTTGTTCAAGACATTAAACAAAAGTGTTCTGAGAACCTACCTGAACTGAAAAACTACATTTATCAAACATTTTTTTTTGATTACTTACAGTATACCAGATCTGTACTAAGCATATCACTAATGTTGTGCTTTTACAAGACCTATATATTATTTTCCAAAAAAATTAATTACTTGAAAAATATAAAAGACACTGTAGGTAGATATATTTTAAAATACTAGGTTTGTTTTTTCTTCTGAGGAAAATATGGATACATAAGAAAGGACAATGACCAGATCTGCTACTTTGGTGATGAGATTTAAATTTAAGAGCTCTAATGTAACATACATTTTTTTTTTTTTTAAGCCTGGGAGATCTCATTTTAAATGCACATCTCTATTGGATGAAATGTTGAATGAGGAAACTAGAAGTAGGACGAACATTACCACAGCATCAGAACAGCAGGAGAGAGGAGAGAGAGAGAGGGGGGGGGGGAGAGAGAGATCCTACAATGGCTTTAATGTGCATTTTGTATCATATGTGTTTTTATCTTCGGAACGCTACTGTTCTCTCTTCTGTGCATCCAACTTCACACCCACACCCAGGTCTTCCCTTCCACCGATCTCCCATTTGGCTCTAAATCAACACTGAGAGAAGTGGATGATGTCCCAGCCCTAACCAACAGCTCTTTACAATTGATACCTTTTCTCCAAGGAATGTCACTCCTCTTTCTGTGACTCTGTTCTTATTAAGGCCTGAGAGTATCTTCTCTACCTATTAAGAATATTGTTCAATGATGTAAAATATTCATGCTGTGTGTTTTCTGCACTATATAAAATAGTCATGCAATGAAATGCCTGAGCTCTTTACTTCTTTGTCTCCTATCACATAAGTGCTGCTCGAAAATATTTGTGAGTGGCAAATGAATAAATGCACACTGAAACTGATAATAAGCGTTGTTTAGGGAGCCAGTGACATTCTTACTGTTGCCCCTCTAGTTTATGTCTGCCTGGCTCTCTCTGCTTTTGACTCTCACTTGTGACTCTCTTAGTGATAAGACAGCCTTTTTAGGTGTCAAATTATCACATTAGTATTCTAAAATGCCATGATTGTCTTCTGGGAAATCACTTTGTGTGTACATATATGTGCAGATATAGATATACAAATTTTAAATTTTCATAAATATTTATATACTGTTTGTGTGCACATATATTAATTTGATTCATTTAGTTTTTCTTAAACTATAACTCATTATTATGTCCATAATAACTGATGAAAAGATTGAAGTTCCTTGAAGACGTTTTGGAGGGCAAAATTGGAGAACAATTTTAGATTCACTGAGGTATCGTATTGTTTTGTTTTTCTTCCTTATCTCTAGAAAAAATAGTGGCTGGGATTTAAGCTTACTTGAAAGCATGCTCTTATTTTTGCTAGCATAGCACTCCCAGTTTACACTTGTCATGAAAGAAGTTTTCATGATATTTTCCTGGGATCTCATATCTGTTCAGAACTGACAACAACTGCCATTGTTAATGTGTAGAAATTAAAGTTAATCTATAATGCAAATCTAGGCCATTTGTATTAGGAAGGATAGCTCTGAGATGGGATCTGACCTGGCAATACCTTTGGCATGATCATCCTCATGTAATCTTTATGAGTCCTGCAGTTTTCACCTTTGCTGGCTTGCAGCAGGCATATTTTTATGTGAATCCTCAGCAGAATACAGGATTCTGAGTAAAATTGAGGAAAACCCGACATATCCAAGTGTACTGCAAATATATTCTTTAACTGGAAATCTCCTCTGCTTGAAAAAGAAAATCACCCTTCTCATTGAGTTCAGCCAGCTCGCATTCTGGAGCTGGAGGTGTGACTCCATGTGCAGCAGAGTTCGGGGCTGTTTTCACTTGGATTCTGATCTTTCTCCCATCTGAATTTGTAAACAAAACCTTTCTGTCTGTGCCCGAAAATACTTACTGAGCATCTCGCCAAGAGAGACTGATTCTTCCAAAGTGCTGAGTAAAGTTGGCCAGATTCAAGAATGTTTTGGACTGAAAGTGGCAACTAGGTGCCAGAAACACAAAGAACATACACATTCCCTCTGATTACACTCATTTGTGCATAAAATATGGATTGTATGGCTGTGAACCAAAGCTGTGCAGAGAAAGTGGCACAGCTTCTGTGGCATTTGAAGTGAGAGCCTAGTTGTTCACTTTGTGGTGTCTAAAGGTTTTCCTCCCAGAATATCTTTTCCCATTTAGTATCTTGTAACCTTTGTGCTTCCAAAAGATACCACATTGAAGCCGTTCTGTATCACAAGCAGTGACTCCTGCCTGGGCCTCACCATAGTTCCACATCTTCAATTAGATTTCAGAAACTGGCTAGTCTCACACCACATTTAAAATGTAGATTAGTTTTAATTTAGATCTACTAAAATGTTTTCATTGATAATAAAAGTGTTCCTTGGGAAACACTATGGAGACATTTGAAAACAGTTTTAAAATAAAAGTAAAATAAAAGCAAAAGTAAAATAAAATATAAATATTAATAAGAAAGTGCCAGTTCACATTTGGCCATGTTGTTTACATTTATTAGTGATTGGTTAATAATTTGAATTGAGCCAAAAATATTTGAGCATCTGCTTTGATAGTATCTGTTGACCCAAGGGTATGGAATTGCATTCATTTGAAGCAGGGTAGACTATTTCATGCTTTGAGAAGAGGAAAATTATGTGCAAAGAAATTAAACTGCATAGTATTAGTCAGATCCACCTGGGGCACAGCCAGCCGGAGTGAGTTACACCTGTTCTCCTGACCTCTATTCTCTGGCCCAGCACCCTGCTTCTCTGAGGAGGCCTTCAGGGGCCCCAGGAATATACAGCTTACACTACTCTTGCAACAGTCCCTTGCTAATGCTCACCTGGGGCACACACAGCTGAGGTGAGCAGCTTTCTGTTCCTAAGAGCCATTGTCACACCTTGCCTGACTCTTCAAGGAGTCCTGCTGGCATCAGGAACATCCTGCCAACAGCAGGAGCAACCCGATGGCCAAAAAACATCATAAGGACACAGTCCACAAGAGCGAGGGCAATATAAAACTACTAGAGCCCATCTATCCTGCTATAGCAAGCTCCAGATATCCTAACACAGGATAAGAACAAGAAGACGACCATAAATCCATGGTCATATATACGATGATAGAGACATTTATAAAGCAAATGAAAATGCTATGAAGAAATACAAGAAAATATAATCAAACAGGTGAAGGAAAATTGAAAACAGTCCAAGGACTGAAAATGGTGATAGAAGTTATAAAGAAAACACTAACTGACAGAATCCTAGAGATGGAAAACCTAGGGAAGAGAACGTGAATGACAGATGTAAGATATATCAACAAAATATAAGAGATGAAAGAGAGAATCTTAGGTGTAGAAGATACAATTGAAGGAATTGATAATTCAGTCAAAGAAAATGCTAAATCTGAAAAGTTCAGGACATAAAACATCCAAGAAATTTGATACACTATTAAAGGACTAAACCTGAGGATCATAGGAATGGAAAAAGATGATTCCCAGGTACAAGGCACAGAAAATGTTTTCAACAAAATCTTAGAAGAAAATCTCAACCTGAAGAAAGATATGCCTATATACATACAAGAATATTACAGAACACCAAATAGAGTGTACTGAGAAAAAGTCCTTCTGTTATATAATGATCAAAATACTAAATGTACAGAACAAAGGAAGAATATTAAAAGCTGTCAGGGAAAAAGGCAAAGTAATATATAAAGGCAGACCTATCAGAATTACACAGGAATTCTCAGCAGAGACTCTATAAGACAAAAGGGCCTAGGAAGATGTTTTGGAGACTCTAAGAGACAACAGATGTCAACCAAGACTATTACACTCAGCAAAACTTTCAATCACCATATATGGAGAAAACAAGATATTCCATGAAGAAAAAAAAAAAACAAAAAACAATATATGTCCACAAATCTAGCACTACAGAAGATACTAGAAGTCAAACTCCAACCCAAGGAGGCTAAGTATGTGCTATAAAACAGACACAGGAAATAAATAATTACACACAAACAAACCAAAGGAAGGGAAGCATGCACACACACTAACACCATGAAAATTAAAACATTAGAAATGAACAATTGCCATTAATACCCTTCAACATCCCTGGAATCAATTCCTCAGTAAAAAGACAGAGGCTAACAGAGTAGATGTGAAAACAGGATCCTTCATTCTTCTTCATACAAGAAACACACTTCAGAAACAAAGACATATATACTATCTCAAAATAAAGGGTTGAAAAAGTTTTTTCAAGCAAACAGATCCAAGAATCAAGCTGGAGTAGCCATTCTAATATCTAATAAAAGAAATTTTCAACCAAATGCAATCGAAAGTAATGGGGAGGGCCATTTAATACTCATCAAAGGACAATCCAACAAGAAGATGTCTTAATTCTGAACATCTCTGTCCCAAATACAAGAGCACCCACATGCAAAAAAGGAATATTAATGTTTAAATCATACATTGCTTTCCACACATTAGTAATAGGAGACAACAACACCTCACTCTCATCAAGACAGAAACTAAACACAGGAATAATAGAATCTACAGAGGTTATGAGTTTGATGGGCCTAATATATCTATAGAGCATTACATACACACACACACACACACTACCTTCATCTCAGCATCTTATAGGACCTTTTTAAAATTGACCATAGAATCAGTCACAGACCAAGCCTCAACAGATATAGCAAAATTGAAATAACACCTTGTATCTTATCAGACCACCATGAACTAAAGCAGGATGTGTTAACCACATGAACAACAAAAAGCCTACAAACTAATGGAAACTGAAAATATTTTTACTGAATGACTACGGAGTCAGTGTAGAAATAATAAAGAAATTAAAGACTTTCCAGAATTCAATGAAAATGAAGGTACAACATACACAAACTCATGGGACATAATGGAAGTTGTGCCAAGGGCAACATTCATAGCATTATGTGCTTTCATGAAGAAATTGGATAGATCTCATACTAGCAATTTAAAAGCACACCTGAAAGCTCTAGAATGAACAGAAGCAAACACATATGAGTAGTCTGCAGGAAATAAATTCAGGGTTGAAATTCATATATATATATATATATATATATATATATATATATATATATATATATATATATATATTAGGGACAAAGAGAACAATTGCAAAGAACCAAAGAAAGCAGGAACTGGTTCTTTTAGAAAATCAACAGGATAGAGAAAATCCTTAGCGAAACTAAAAGGCAGCAAGACAGTATCAAATTTAACAAAATCAGGACTTAAAAATGAGGTGTAATAACAGACACTGAATAAATACAAAGAATCACTGGCTCTTTCTTCAAAAGCCTATACTCAACCAAATTAGAAAATATAAATGAAATGGATGATTTTCTAGGCAGAGTACCAGTTACTAACTTAAATCAAGACTAGGTAAATTACCTAGATACTCCTATAACCCCTATGGAAATAGAAGCAGTCATTAAGTCTTCCACAAAACAAAACAAACAAACAAAGCCCCCCAAAACCAGAGGACCAGGTGGTCTTCATGCTAAATTCTACCAGACCATCAAAGAAAAGCTGATACTAATACCAATACTCCTCAAACTATTCCACAAAAGAGAAATAGGAATATCGCCAAACTCATTTTATGAAGTTACAGTCACCCTGATACCTAAACAACAATACAGACATTCAACAAGAAAGAATTTTAGACCAATTTCTCTTATGAAAACTGATGCAATATATATATATATATATATATATATATATATATATATATATATATATATATATACCATAGAACACTTGCAAACAGAATTCAAGAACACATCAAAAATATCATCCGGCATCATCAAGTAGGCTTCATCCTAAGGATGCATTGATGGTCCAAAGTAACCCACCACGTGAGCAAATTGAAAATAAAACAACAAATAACCATCATATTAGATGCTACAAAAGCCTGTGACAAAATCCAACACCTTGCAATGTTAAAGTCTTTGAGGGATCAAGGGTACAACACACATGCCTAAACATTATCAAGGCAATGTATAGCAAGTCAATTTGCAACATCAAATGAAATGAAAAGAAACTTAAAGCAATTCTACTAAAATCAGGGGCATGTCGTGAGTGCCCGCTCTTTCCCTATCCATTAAACATAGTGCTCAATGTTCTAGCTAGTGCAATGAAACAACTAAAAGAGAGCAAAGGGAAATAAATAGGAAAATAAAATGTAAAATGTTTTGTTTTGATATCATAGTAAAATGTTTTGTTTTGATATCATAGTATACATAAGTGACCCCCCCCCAAAAAAAAATTCTACCAATGAATACCTACAGCTGACAAACATCTTAGGCAAAGTGGATATATAGAAAATCAGCTAAAAAAAAAATCAGTAGTCTTCCTTTATACAAATGATAAATGGGCTGAAAAGGAAATTAGGGAAACAACATTATTCACAACAGCCACAGGTAATATGAAATATCTTGGTGTAATTCTAATCAAACAAGTGAAATGCCTATATGAAAAGAACATTCTTTTCTCTCAAATCTCTGAGGAAAGAATTTGAGGAAGAATAAGAAGATGGAAAGATGCTCCATGCGCATGATTTTGTAAGATTAACTTAGTAAGATTTGCCTGAAGCCTAAGAAGAAAGAAGATCACACCAAAGTGTGGATGCTAAAGTACTACTCAGTAGTGGGAAGAGAATAATCTCCGAGAAGTAGAGGGAGAGAGGGATCTAGGAGGAATGGAGGAGAGGGAGGGGAAAGGGATCCAGTTCAGATATGGGAGGAGAAGGGGAAGAAGTACAGAGGGTCAGGAATTTGAAAGTAGCTGTGAAGCAGTGGGGGAGGGGGAGCTGGGGGTAGCCATGAGAAAGTTCCAGATGCCAAGAACCCAAGAGATTCCCAGTTCCCAACAGAGAGGACTTTAGCCAAAATACCTAAGAAAGGGGAGATAGAGCCTGTAGAGACCATGTCCAGTGGATAAGCACGGCCCCCAGTTTAGGGATGGGGCCATTTATCCACCTCAAAAATATTAATCCAGAATTCCTCCTGTCAAAATGAAATGCAGGGACAAAGAGTGGAGCAGAAACTGAAGGAAAGGCCATCCAGAGACTGCCCTATCTAGAGATTCATCCCAACTGCTGACACCGAACTGAGACACTATTGCTGAAGCCAAGAAGTGCTTACTGACAGGGACCCAGTATAGCTGTCCTCTGAGAGGTTCTCCAAGATCAGGACCAATAAAGATGTGGAGGTTCACAGCCAAACCTTAGATTGAGCATGAGGACCCCTGTGGGTAAATTAGGGCAAGGACTGTAAGAGGTGAAGGGGTTTGCAACCTTATAGGGAGAACAACAATATCAACAAACCAGTCTCCACCCCCCAAAGCTAATAGGGACTAAACCACTAACCAAAGAGTACACAGGGGGTATCCATGGCTCCAGCTGGATATGTAGCAAAGAAAAAAAAACTTTCCAAGTACCAAAGCAATCTATAACTCAAGGCAATTCTCATCAAAATTCAAACACAATTCATTACAGACTTAAAAGAGCAATTCTCAGGTCAGTGGAAACTACCCTGTACAATAAAAGAACTTTTAGAGATATCACCATCCCTGATTTCAAGCTGCACTACAGAGCAATAGCCATGAAAACAAATAATGGCCCTGGCATGATTATCACCCTGCACAAAACTTAAGTCCAAGTGGATCAAAGGCCTCAATGTAAAACCAAATACACTAAATCAAATAGAACAGAAAGTGGTGAACAGTCTTGAAATCATTGTTATGGGAAACAAACTACTAGTCAGAACACCAATAGCTCAGGCACTCAGATCAACAATTAAAAAATATGAAAAACTTCTGCAAGCTAGGGACACCTTCCATAGGACAAAACAGCACCTGGCAGAATGGAAAAGATCTGAATGAACGCTACATCCAACAGAAGAATAATATCCAAGATATATAAAGAACTCAAGAAATTAGAAACCAACAAACTAAATAAGCACATAAAAATGGGATACAGAACTAAACAGAATTCTCAACAGAGGAGGGTAATGAGCAAGCAGCCCTTAAAGAAAGGTTCAGCATCCTTAGTCATCAGGGAAATGCAAATGAAAACACCTCTGAGATTCCATCTTACACCCAACAGAAGGGCTAAGATCAAAAACTCAAGTGACAGTACATGCTGCTGAGGATGTAAGGCAAGAGAAACACTCTTCCACTGCTGGTTGGAGTACAAACTTGTACAACAATGTTGGAAATCAACTTTGCAATACATCAGAAAGATGGGACTAGTTTTACCCCAAGATTCAGCTATACCACTCATAGGCATATCCAAAAGATGTCCCAATGTACCACAAGGACACATGTTCAACTGTGTTCATAGCATCTTTATCAGAAAGATGGGGATAATTTTACCCCAAGACTCAGCTATACCATTCATATGCATATCCAAAAGATGCCCCAATGTACCACAAAGACACATGTTCAACTGTATTCATAAGCTTTATTCATAATAGCTAGAAGCTGGAAACAACCTAGATGTCCCTCAACAACTGAAGAATGCATAAAGAAAATGTAGTCCACCTACACAATGGAATACTACCCAGTAATTAAAACCAAAACAAGGAAATATTCAGGCAATTGGATAGGACTAGAAAAGATCACTCTAATTGATATAGCTAGACTGAAAAAGACACATATGATAGGTACACACTTATAAGTGGACCTTAGCCATAAAGTACAGGATAAACTTGCTACAATCCACACACTCAAAGAAACTAAGTAACAAGGAGGGCCCAACAGAGCATGCATGAATCTCACTCAGAAGGGGAAACATGATTGTAATAGGAGGTGGATGGAGGAAGGGAACTAGGTAGGAGTTCACTTGCAATTTCATTTTCTTCATGACTCCTAAAATAGGTTGCCTATTTATGAGAATCTCAAATGGCACTGGTGCTTTGAGCATGCAGTTGCTGTTCACTTAAGAAAATACAATTACATTCATGAGGCACACTGTTTCTTTCCATAGAGGAAATAAAATTGTAGTTGTTCATTTATCAAGGAAGCTTCTTTACCACGGGACATTGTTCCTAGTTAAATGAGTCCACTGGCTATGTAGACTGCATGTGAGGCCATTCAAGGAGCTATTTGTTGGGAGCATTTGAACACATCCCATTTGAGTTAAGTTCTTGCTGTTGTCTAAGGGCAGAGTTTTTGACACTGTATTATTTCTTAAGGAAAATGCTGTGAAATTAGTAATACTTCCTCTTTCAAGTGTGCACAGTTTTGTTTTCACAAGACTTTACTACTGTACCCTCATATTGAGATGAACAGCTATTGACCTTACTCCAGGGCACACGCTTAGAATTCAGGCAAATTACCTGAAAGTACAGGAACTGATCCACTCCAAAGCAGCTCCTCTTGATGGCATTTGTATGTGTCTGGTGTAAAGAAATGTCTCTCCTCTCCTCTCCTCTCCTCTCCTCTCCTCTCCTCTCCTCTCCTCTCCCTCTCCCTCTCCCTCTCCCTCTCCCTCTCCCTCTCCCTCTCCCTCTCCCTCTCCCTCTCCCTCTCCCTCTCCCTCTCCTCCCCTCCCCTCCCCTCCCCTCCCCTCCCCTCCCCTCCCCTTCCCTCCAGTCCCTTCTCCTCTCCTCCCCTCCCCTTCCCTCCAGTCCCTTCTCCTCTCCTCTGTACTCCCTCCACCCCTCCTCTGCTATTAACTTTAACTCTCCCCCTTTCCTCTTTCTCCTTTTCGATTTGTCTTCCTCTCCCTTTGCTTGACTGTTACATAAAATTTCAAACTCCTCATGGAAGAGAAAGTGAATAGTGCACTAAAAGATCCATCATCTATAAAACATGTGTGTATTTTTATTCTTAACTATCCTCAGAAGGATTGAAAATGTTTATCAGTTTATTCCTTTATAGTCCATGTTCTATTTCTGCAACATTGCCATGATATTTTGAAAATTACAGTGACTACAGAATTATTAAACCTAACAAATTAACGCTTCTCAATATCATTGGCTATGTAGTCATTATTAAAATAGCCCCAATAGTTTTATAAACACTTTTATTTGATGTGTTCAAATAATGGCCAGCAGCCCACACGTTGCATTTATTTAATATGCCTGATGATATCAGAGCTTCTGAATTGTATCTTTTATTATTCTTCTTTTATTGTTGTCTTACAATTTGTACATGGAATAAAAACAAGCCATTGCTGTGTACTGTCTGTCATTTCCCAGAGTTAGCTAACTACTTTCTTGTAATGTTTACCATTATCATTCCTCACTCCTGTTACTTCCAGAAAACTGGTGTCCTTGTTTAGAATGTTCTGTGGATTGCTTTCTCTGCTTCTCATCCGAGCACACTGGAGTAATACATAATGCATATTTGTTTCCTTTTATGTATGTTTGATGGTGTCAATTTTACAGCTGTTCAGAGAATAACCCCTTCTTATTCTGTCTTTCCTCTAGCCTTCATAAGAGAAGTATGGGTTTCTACTACATCAGTATTGAACTTAGCCACTGGATTGCCAAAGCCTGCAGAGTGGAGTGGGACATGGCATAACACAGCTTACTGTGGTTTGGGGTGTGTTGGCTTTCCTCAAGGCTCCTTTGAATTCCTACCTCTGCAATGAAGTTCATGTATTTCAAATAGTGCCAGTATTTTAGATTTTCAGACTGGGATGTTAAAAGTCAACCTGTATCTAAACCCACAGTTTGGAGCAAAGCCCAGCTTAACATCAGCTGACTCTCAGACCCATTTTTTTTCATAATTCAGGGATAAATGGACATGGCTCTAAATTACGTAGTTGGATGATTATCTGTTGATCAACTCTACTACATCAAAGCTTTAATGTCATAAATGTGAATATTGATTACTTGATTGAGGCTTGAATCACATTGTTTTGTCTTCTTTTGACTTAATATTTTATGATTGATCTTTTACAAGTAGTGACTACTTCTTCAATATATCACCTTTGTGCTCTGGGAGATGATGAAATGCTAGTATTCGTCAATCCTATATTGTTCCAAGAGAGGTACACAGGAACAAGCCTGGATTATGCACAATGAGAACAAAGAACATTTTTGATCCTCTCACTTTATTTACTAGTTTTAAGAATTAAGTGCTGACACCCTAGTACCCTTCCACAGTACCCAGCATGTCCATAGATTCTTACCATAAAATATACTAACCATTCTTTGATGTCACCCTACCCATATTTGACATCAACCCTCTTGATGCTTACAGTTCACTTTTATAATGTTACTCTGGGTTAAACTTAGTTGAAACAATTTAATTCTTTTAAACAGCTTGGGGCACTCACTTTTAGTTTTCTACAGGTATATAGTTTTCTTTGAAACTTAGAAATCATGCCTTTGATTTAAGGAGGCAGGAAAATCGCTGACCGTAAAAATTCCTTAGGGAATGCAGTCAAAGGAAGTGGTACTGACTGCCTGGAATCCCCAGATAAGAATGCAATGCAAGGGCCAACAGTGGGAAGAACATACCGTCTAAAACTTAGGGGAGTCTCACAACTCCTGAAGCACTGGTGACAAAGGGTTCCCTGGCATAAAGATAGTGACCCAATTAGGTGATCAGTAAATGACGAGAGCCAACTACAGGAGCATTAGCCTCACTAATGAAGTGTTGAGGGCCATCAAGTTATTAGCTTTTTAATTAACATGGAAAGATCTGAGAATACCTAACACTATTCTGTTCTAATTATATTAACAAATTACATACATGAGAATTCAAATTCCATGTTTCTAATATTCACATTAAGAATCTGCAAATAGAGTGAATGTTTTCTTAACAAATGTTTCTCAATTGTTATTATGTTTCTAAATAGAAAAGGGGAAAACCCCACAAGTTAGTCAGCCATCAATGGGAAGAGAGGGCCTTGGTCTTGTGAAGATTATATGCCCCTGTACAGGGGAATTCCAAGGCCAGGAAGTGGGAGTGGGTGGGGTGGGGATCAGGGAGGGGCGATAGGGGGATAAGAGAGGAAACTAGGAAAGGGGATAGCATTTGAAATGTAAATAAAGAAAATATTTAATAAAAAATGAAAAAGAAACACAAAAACGTATTCATTTAAGAACATTGCATCCAATGGAATTATAGAATTAAACAGCCTTTACACAAGGGTATCAGAGATATACTGCATCTATTTATTTAATTCACTGCAATAATAATCTGCTCATTGAATTATTTAACACATCTTTTTGTAAAAGACTTTGTGCATTTGGGCCTGAGTATAAGCACACGAGATTGGTACATTCATTTTCTTTAAAACAAAATGGAACTAGAAGAGCAGTTTAAACTACAAAGTAGAAACAGAATAAAAGAAGGTGAATGTGAGAAAATAAGTAAAGATCAAATTTCAAGACACCCCACCCCCTTGTTCACTTAGGCTTAACATTGATGATGCTGGCTTAGGAATCCTCCTGAGGAAAGCTTCCTATACTGAAATATTTATGTTCTTTCACTAAAATATCCAAACAAATGTTCATTTTAAGGTACTTAGGTTACATTCTGTCTGTGTTGTTAATGTAGCTTAATACATCTTTGATATAATGAGTTAAATATTAGATTAATATCAATGTGCATTTGGATTTGTTTCATGTGTCAGGATAATTATCAGTCTGGAAAGCTTTGGAATGACATTTGTCTGGCCTAAATATATGTAGAGCTGAGTTATCTAAGGGCATGGAGGATGTTTCTGTGCTATTCCAATACTTTAGAAAATTTATGATTCATATATATATATGTGTATATATAATTTATGTGATATATGTATACATACCCATTATATATACATATACATCATATTATTCACATGCATATACATCATATGTGTTTCCATAGTTATGGATAATACTGTCACATCACCAGGCAATGTTTATTCTGGTGATGATCAATGACTTAGGAAGAACTATTGTTGAAATAGGCATGCTAATTAACTACAGATAGCTCACCTGCTGATATGCTAAGATGTGAGAACTGACATAGAGAAAAAGAAGGACAGAGGGGACTACATGCCCCCTAAAGATGGCTGATATACTTCTCTTTTTGTCCCTGCTGTGGATACTATGATGTAGTTCTAGTTTGGGTAAATTTAACGCTTTGTTGCTAAATAACAAAGTCCTTCAAAACTTGATAACTTAATATGTCAACCACATT
Organism: Mus musculus; assembly: GCF_000001635.26. Classification (NCBI taxonomy): domain Eukaryota; kingdom Metazoa; phylum Chordata; class Mammalia; order Rodentia; family Muridae; genus Mus; species Mus musculus. The sequence continues at coordinate 91,604,484 of NC_000077.6, forward strand.
ATCCTCATTCCATGATTTCTCAGGTTCTGCAGTATAATCCTTCTGCTTCACTTGATATCAACCAGAGGAACAGTTAGCTGGAGGCTCAATTTGCTTGAAAAACTCAATGTGGTTCACACATGGTTGGTATATGAATAGAAGACTGTGCAGAGGATGAGAAGGACAGGAGAATGTGGACTTTTCTTGCATCACATGCACCATCAAGGTCTGTTTCTCTCATGGCCATGTGTTTTCCCTAAGTCAAACTAAAATTGTTCTCTGAAAATCCAAGCATGTCAGGAGAGCTTGTTTAATAGTGCTCTGTCCTTCTTTCTACACATATCCCAGAGACATGCCCTTGCCTACGTGCCCTGCATAGATTCCACACTGTCTGGAGCATCTTAAGGATTTCCATAGCCTGCATTTTAGTCAGTTGTTAAAAGATTCCCAGAATAGATATTCCCTTTGAGTTGATGAACTTGAAATTAGAAAGAATACTGTGTGTGTTTTCCTGAAAGCCTATATCAGTTATTGGTTTCATGGATACAACCATATATCTGGCAGAAACAATTCAAGCGAAGAGAGTCATATTTTGTCTCACAGTGCCAAGAATGCAGTGCATCATGATCATGGCAACTGTGGTATCTTTGTCCATGGTAACAGGAGTTTATGGTAGAGCCCACTAACATCTTGAATTAAGAGAATAGGAAGCAAGAGAAGAAGCAGAGCCAGGCTGTGAACTTGATGGTACTGACCCTAGTGACCTATGGCCACCAAGTGAAGTCCCGTGATTTTAGGAATACAGAAATCTCTAAAAACAGAATGACAGGCTGGGACCTAATTAATCAAAATATGTCCCTGGGAGTAATTTACATTCTACCTGTAACATAGAATATAGTCACTCATTTACCCCATTTCATGCTGAACAGACCTCAATATGTAACCTAAATAAAATTCAACTATTATTCTGTACATAGGAGCAAATTAGACACAAACATACGATAACTTAAGACATTAATTTTATAGAAATAAAAGAAAGTATTTATCAGAGCCAGAATGTACTTCATAGTCTTCATTTATTTTTTGATTTCTACAGGGAGTGACAAAACTGAAGATCTACAATTTAAAAATAAATTAGAATGTTGTGGGTGTTATCTATTTATTCATTCCTTCAGTCCTTGCTGACCATTGTGCCGATTCATAAAAATACATAACATTGAACCATAAATTCAGAGGGAGAGGAAGAGAGATAGAGTACATTTATTTCAATAAATAGTTTCCGTTTTTTTTCTTAAGGTTTGCCACTTCATCATATATAGGTCTCACTACTTCTCTCTTTGTGTGTGTGTACATGTATGCATGTGTGTTTGTGTGTGTGTACTTTTGTGTATATATACTGGATACGTGTGAATACTTGTAGTTCTAGTATTTCTGAATAACTTGAATTATTTTTTCTATCCACTTGAATGTGTACATCTTCTTATACCAGACAGGGATAGTGTTTGTTCACCCAGAGTATGCCCAGTATTCAAACAGCAGTTTAGTGCTCCACAGTTGGCCTCAATTCTGATACTACCTGCAGTATTAGGGAAGATGAAGTAGTTAGGTTCTGCTTTTGTGGGTTGCAGCTACTGTGGGTCATACCCATTGTGTATCATAACATAGTGTCTCACCTATGATCAACTTCCAGAATACTCACAGTTTTAGATTGTCACTTGTGCTCTGACTAACCACATTGAAGGCTTCTACACTCTTCTCTTCCAAAAATCTTCTAAAATACTCACTGATTATTTATTGACATTTATTAACTTATTATAAAATGTTGGGGAGATGGAAGAGAGGCCCAGGCCATGGTCTAGCACGTACATGTATTTGGTAACTCAGAATCTCTAAAAGTCCTGCATTGAGGGATTTTGATGATGCCTTCAGCGTGCCAGTATTATTGATTAGAATATTGGTTATGAGTGGTTAACTCCATCCCAAGTCTCTCCCTTACCCCAAAGGTTGGAGGGTGAAGTAAAAATTCTCCACTCTATAATAACCATCTGGTTGGTTTCATTGGCAGCCAACTCCCCATCTATGGGGTCTTCACAAAAGTCACATTCTTAACACAAACTCAACTAAGATATGCAGGACCTTCTTCTGAGAAACAAAGAAATAAAAGTACTGTTTCCCACTTGTCACTTTAGAAAGTATAAATGTTTTCAAAGTTCTGACCAGGAAGTTGGAGTAAGGGCTGTATTTATTATACCATAATCCCCTGTGCATTCTTGCTTTCACCGGCTCTCTTTCCTGCCCTATAATGCACCCTAATGATACACTTATCTACTCATTCTCAGCATAGAGCCATGATCTGCCATTGCATGGGTTTCCTCCACTACACTGATATCAAGAAGAGAACTGAGTGTGTTGTCATTTTCAAGCCCTTCTGCCTAAAGGCAAGCTGACCCAATAAAAAGTTTGAGCATGCCCTCTCACAAATTGCCATCAATCATCCTGTTTTCTGCTCTTCAGAGACAACTCTTCAGATGGACTTTAAATAGTGTTGGCTGGGATTTTCTTCATTGTAAGTGCCCTGTCAATGTTTCAACACTGATCATCTGCCAGATAATAATTCTCATTAGAAGAAAATAAGAAAGCTTTTTGTAGGAAACAAGTTTACATTTTTCTGCAAAACACAAGTCTACCCACTACTGAATTCTTGTATTATTTTTCTAGTATATTTTCTATGCTTTATAAGAAGCAGCAAGGATAGTCTATTTCTAAAAAAACAAATCTACATTATGGAGATGTTAAAAAAAGTCTTAATTTACATATATTTGGTGTGTGTGTGTGTGTGTGTGTGTGTGTGTGTGTGTGTGCATACCACAATGTCACAATGTATACATGGATTCAGAGGACAATTGGTGGGAGCTCCTTATTTTATTTCATAAAGTAGTCAGGCTTGGTGTCAAGTGCTTTACCCGATGTGGTATCTTACCAGCTTTCATATATAGATTTATTAAAATACAATCTGTGTAGGATTGGTGAAGATCTTTTCCCAATTTGTTGGTAGCTGTTTTGTCCTATTGACAGTATCCTTTGCCTTACAGAAGCTTGGCAATTTTATGAGGTCCCATTTGTTGGTGCTTGATCTTAGAGCATAAGTCATTAGTGTTCTGTTCAGGAACTTTCCCCCTGTGCCCATGTGTTGGAGAATTTTCCCCACTTTCTCTTCTATTAGATTCGGTGTATCTGGTTTTATATGGAGGTCCTTGATCTACTAGGACTTGAGCTTTGTACTAGGAGATAAGAATGGATCAATGTGCATTCTTCTACATGTAGACCACCAGTTTAACCAGAACTATTTGTTGAAAATGCTGTCTTTCCCCCTCCCCACCCCGGATGGTTTTAGCTCCTTTGTCAAAGATCAAGTGACCATAAATATGTGGGTTCACTTCTGCTTCTTCAACTCTATTCCATTGATCTTCCTGTCTGTCACTGTATCCACACTATGTAGTTTTTATCACTATGGCTCTGTAGTACGACTTGAGTTCCGGGATGCTGATTCCCCAAGAAGTTTTTTTATTGTTGAGAATAGTTTTTCCTATTCTGGGTTTTTTGTTATTCCAGATGAATTTAAGAATTTTTCTTTCTAACTCTATGAAGAATTGAGTTGGAATTTTGATGGGGATTGCATTTAATCTGTAGATTGCTTTCAGCAAGATGGCCATTTTTACTCTATTAACCTTGCCAATCCACGAGCATGGAAGATCTTTCTTCTATCTTCTGTGATTTTCTTCAATTTCTTTCTCCAAAAACTTGAAGATCCTGTCATACAGTTCTTCCACTTGCTTTGTTTGAGTCACACCAAGATACTTAGTATTATTTGTGACTATGTGAATGGTGTCATCTCCCTAATTTCTTTCTCAGCCTGTTTATCCTTTGAGTATAGGAAGGTTACTAATTTATTTGAGTTAATTTTATATTCAGTCACTTTGCTGAAGTTGATTATCAGCTGTAAGCATTCTCTGGTGGAATTTTTGGGGTCACTTAAGTATACTATCATATCATCTATAAATAGTGATATTTTGAATTTTTCCTTCCCAATTTGTATCTCTTTGACCTCCGTTTGTTGTCTAATTGCTTTAAGTAGAACTTCAAGTACTATAGTAAAATGATAGGGAGAGAAATGGTAGCCTTGTCTAGTCCCTGATTTTAATGGGATTCCTTCAAGTTTCTCTCTATTTAGTTTGATGTTGGCTACTGGTTTGCTGTATATTGGTTTTACTAAGTTTGGGTATGAGCCTTGAATTCCTGATCTTTCTAAGACTATTAACATGAAGGGATGTTTAATTTTATCAAATGCTTTTTGAGCATCTAACAAAATGATCAAGTGTTTTTTTTTCTTTTTTTTTGAGATTGCTTATGTAGCAGATTACATTGATGGATTCCATTTAAGGAACCATCCCTGCACGCCCGGGATGAAGCCTACATCCAATAGAATGATAATATCCAACATATACAAAGAACTCAAGAAGTTAGACTCCAGAGAACCATATAATCCTATTAAAATGGGGAATAGAGATAAACAGAGAATTCTCAACTGAGGAAACTTGAAGGGCTCAGAAACACCTAAAGAAATGTTCAACATCCTGAGTCATCAGGGAAATGCAAATCAAAATGACCTGAGATTCTACCTCACACCAGTCTGAATGGCTAAAATAAAAAACTCAGGTGACAGTGGATGTTTGCGAAGATGTGGTGAAAGAGGAACACTCCTCCATTGTTGGTAACATTGCAAGCTGGTACAACCACTCTGGAACTCAGTCCATTGGTTCCTCAGAAAATTGGACATAGTACTACTGGAGAATCCAGCAATATTACTCCTGGGCATATACCCAGAAGATTTTCCAACTTGTAATAAGGACACATGCTCCACTATGTTTATAGAAACATTATTTACAATAGCTGGAAGCTGGAAAGAACCCAGATATCCCTCAACAGAGGAATGGATAAAGAAAATGTGGTACATTTACACAATGGAGTACTACTCAGCCCTTAAAAACAATGACTTCAAGAAATTTGCAGGCAAATGGATGGAACTTGAGAATATCATCCTGAGTGAGGTGACTCAGTCACAAAAGAACAAACATGGTAGGTATGTACTCACTGATAAGTGAATATTAGCCCAAAAGTTTGGAATACCTAAGATTCAATTCACAGACCATATGGAGCCTAACAAGAAGGAAGGCCAAAATGTGAATACTTCAGTACTTTTTAGATGGTGAATAAAATGCTCACAGGAGTAAATATGAAAACAAAATGTGGAGCAGATACTGAAGGAAAGGCCATCCAGAAACTGCCCCACTGGGGGATTCATCCTATATTCAGCCACCAAACCTGGATGTTATTGTAGATGCTGGGAAGTGCTTGCTAGTAGAAGCCTGATATGGCTGTCTCCTGAGAGGCTCTGCCAGAGCCTGACAAACAGAGGAGGAAGCTCACAGCCAACCATTGGACTGAGCTTGGGGGTCCATGATAGAGGAATTGGAGAAGGGACTGAAGGAGCTGAGGGGGTTTGAAGCACCATGGAGGGAGCAACAGTGTCAACAGGCCAGACCCCCCCCCTCCCCAGAGCTCCAGGGAACTGGACCACCAGTTCAAATACACATGGAGCTGGCCCCATAGGTAGCAGAAGATGGCCTTATTGGACATCGGTGGGAGGAGAAATGCTTGGTCCTGAGGGTGTTTGATACCCAGTGTAGGGGAATGCCAGTGCAAGAGGATAGGAGTGGGTGGGTAGGGGAGCACCCTCATAGAGTCAGGGGGAATAGGGTTGTGGTAGGGGGTTTCCAACTGGGAGACCTGGAAAGGGAAAAACTTTTGAAATGTAAATAAAGAAAATATACAAAAAAAAAAAGAAAAGAAAAGAAAACCAACCTGTGAAACAGTAGTCATGGATTTTAAGAGTCAGAGGACCCAGGCATTTGGTGTGATATCCTGTATCTTAGAAAGGTCAAAAGTTACATCCATAATGTCTTGCCAAGGTAACTACTGAAATGTGACCTAAGCCCGGACAGACCAATAGATATGATGCAAACTAATATGAGGAAAAGCCCATGAGGTCTGAACAATACACAACATCCTATAAGCAGTAAGAAAACCAGGAAGCAGGAGAGGTGGTTTTCCCTAAGGAAGAATACATCAGTTGGTATCCTGTGCCAAATGGCCAGTCCGGAAACATACATGCATATAACATTATATGGACTGACTAGGTTATATTTAGAAATATACTTGTATGGAATATATGTGTACATACAAAGATACACACACACATACACACACACACATAAAGCAATGAAGATAGAGGCCATGAGTGTGAAGGAGAGGAAACGGAAATTTTTTTTCCATTTTTTATTAGGTATTTTCCTCATTTACATTTCCAATGCTATCCCAAAAATCCCCCATACCCCCCCACTCCCCTACCCACCCATTCCCACTTTTTGGCCCCGGCGTTCCCCTGTACTGGGGCATATAAAGTTTGCAAGTCCAATGGGCCTCTCTTTCCAGTGATGGCCGACTAGGCCATCTTTTGATACATATGCAGCTAGAGTCAAGAGCTCCGGGGTACTGGTTAGTTTATAATGTTGTTCCACCTATAGGGTCGCAGATCCCTTTAGCTCCTTGGGTATTTTCTCTAGCTCCTCCATTGGGGTCCCTGTGATCCTATATAAGTCTCAAAAATAAAATAGAATAAAAAGCCTTATGATATAAATTGTTTACAGTTCTTTCTTGAAGGAAGAGAGAAATACAGTTTTATGAATTTAGTAAACTGTAGAAATAAAATAAAACTTTACTTTACCCAATAACCAACTCACCTTGATTTCCAGCTATAGTATATGATCTCTTCATAGACTGAGAACCACTGAACACATACTACTTTGAGTGAATGTTGTCATCAATTTCAGAATAAGACAAGTAGATATGTGTAATTTAACATTACAAAACCAGGAATGATTTACATTATGTCTTTATTCTGCACTGTGACTTTAATAATGGTTTTGTGTGTGCTATAACATATTTAGTGTGTCTGCCTACTAAGGAAAGAAAGAAAGAAACGGGATCACTGTGTCAGGAACCTTGGTCATTTCCACAGTTCAGGGGTTAGCATGCAGAAATGACCAAGATTCCTGAGGGATTGTTTCTTGGGACTCTGTAAACTCCCAACCTCATCTTCTGAATACTTTTGGGCATCTACAAGGTCTTTCTAACTACCTTTACCTACCAGCATCGTTAAAGACTACAGATAATGGACATTCTTGACTATCTATCCCTGGATATTCAGAAATAAAAGAAAATATGACCATAATAATCAGAGTTTTATTTTCCATAAGGTTGAAGGTCAAATTAAATGATGAGCTACCCATCATACCTGTGACAATTTCTCATACATGGAATTGAATATATCTCTTTTCTATGCTCAAATATATTCAGTTGTCTATATACAACATGATCAGGCAGTGCTAAGTGTTATGGAATTCCAATATCCATTAACCCCAAATCTGTGACTAATTAATTATTTCTTGCTCTAATTTCTGGACATTTTGAAATAAGGTTAAATTCATTTCCTTTTCCCCCAAACATATTTTTCAAGTTTACTATTATGGTTTAATTTCTTTTATGAATATTGACATTTTCTTGCATTGTATGCACCAAATACAGGCCTGGTGCCTAAACAGGTCAGAAGGCTGTGTTGATTCCTCTGGAACTGCAGTTACATGTGATTTGGAGCATACATGGCTGTGCTAGGACTTGAACTTGGGTTTTCTGAAGGAGAAATCAGTTCTAGAAAGTAGACTGCTAGAGGTGAATACATAACAAGTGTGAAAATATAATAGAATTCACAACATAAGGCCAAATTTTAAGTTCTCCTGCATTGAAACAGAGGGTATAAAGGATATTTCATTATGTTAATGAATATCCATCTTCTATAAGTGGAGACAATAAATATTTTGTTATAAAACTGAACGAATTTTAATGTGTTAAATCCCTATAATGTTGCTTATGGCCATGCCCTGGAGCTCTAACAGTAATGCAAATAATATTATATGGTCAGGGCTTCAAGTGATGAGATTCAGATATCTGTATTTGAGAGCCATTTGGTGTATATGAAAGTGCAATGTCTCACAAATGCCAAAGAGTATTGTGTGAAGATAGTCCATGGTAACTCTTTCTCAGATCTATGAAGGCATCTGTTTATATGCTTGTTTATTACATTTTAATTTCTATTATGAATATTGACTTTTTCTTGCATGTGTATGCACCTAATGCATGCCTGGTGCTTGTATAGGTCAGAAGACTGTGTTGGTTCCTCTGCAACTGGAGTTACAGATGGTTGGGAATGTGCATGTGTGTGCTAGGACTTGAACTTCATATATTTCTGTCATATTTTTCTGTTAAATTGAGAGTTTTGATAAGTAGAATAACTTCTGTAGTACAATATTTTATTCATCATTTAAACATTCCATACAGGCTTACATTTTGAGCATATTTAGTTTCTATATTAAATCCTGATTACTCCCAGATACATACCCCATCCCATCCCAATTTGTGTCTTCTATTTCTGCTTAAGAGCTCTCCAGTCAACAGTCCATCACAGAGTGGAAACGATTTCTTTAGGGGACCCCCTGCCTCCTAGCTGAGGGGTTCTTTTTTTTAATTAGGTATTTATTTCATTTACATTTCCAATGCTATCCCAAAAGTCCCCCACGCTCTCCCCCCACCCACCCACTCCCACTTCTTGGCCCTGGCGTTCCCCTGTACTGAGGCAGATAAAGTTTGCACTACCAATGGGCCTCTCTTTCCACTGATGGCTGACTAGGCCATCTTCTGATACATATGCAGCTAGAGGGAGTACTGGGTTGTTCATACTTTTGTACCACCTATAGGGTTGCAGATCCCTTTAGCTCCTTGGTTACTTTCTCTAGCTCCTCCATTGGGGGCCCTGTGATCCATCCAATAGCTGACTGTGAGCATCCACTTCTGTGTTTGCTAGGCCCTGGCATAGTCTCACAAGAGACAGCTACATCTGGGTCCTTTCGATAAAATCTTGCTAGTGTATGCAATGGTGTCAGCGTTTGGAAGCTGATTATGGGATGGACCCCCGGATATGGCAGTCTCTAGATGGTCCATCCTTTCGCCTCAGCTCCAAACTGTGTCTCTGTAACTCCTTCCATGGGTAAACGTTTTGTTCCCAATTCTAAGAAGGGGCAAAGTGTCCACACTTTGGTCTTTGTTCTTCTTGAGTTTCATGTGTTTAGCAAATTGTATCTTATATCTTGGGTATTCTAAGTTTCTGGGCTAATCAGTGAGTGCATATTGTGTGAGTTCTTTTGTGACTGGGTTACCTCACTCAGGATGATGCCCTCCAGGTCCATCCATTTGCCTAGGAATTTCATAAATTCATTCTTTTTAATAGCTGAGTAGTACTCCATTGTGTAAATGTATCACATTTTCTGTATCCATTCAGAAGGCCTGAAACAGGATCTGTCCCAGAAACTGTTAGCTTCTGTAGTCCACAATCTCACCTGTGCAGAGTAGTCTCAGTGGAGTCCGGGATCCAAGATGTCTCCTGCAGATGCTCCACTGAGGGGTTCTTGACTGCTAATGGATACTGGGAAGAAAAAGTACCCAAGGAGCTAAAGGGATCTGCAACCCTATAGGCGGAACAACATAATGAACTAACCAGTATCCCGGAGCTCTTGACTCTAGCTGCATATGTATCAAAAGATGGCCTAGTCGGCCATCATTGGAAAGAGAGGCCCATTGGACACGCAAACTTTATATGCCCCAGTACAGGGTAACGCCAGGGCCAAAAAGGGGGAGTGGGTGGGTAGGGGAGTGGGGGTGGGTGGGTATGGGGGACTTTTGGTATAGCATTGGAAATGTAAATGAGCTAAATACCTAATAAAAAATGGAAAAAATTATAAAAAAAAATTCCACTTTTTAAAATGGTGCAGACCTTAGTAGGAGCGTTCCTCTCCAGAGCATGGCACCATACTCATGATACTATGGGCAGTGAAAAGTGGACAGAGTAGGTAGTAAAATATAGAATAGCTCTTTAGGAAGATTTATCAACCCACAAAACCGTAGAGCATGCCAAGTTTTAGGAGCTGTAGCTGTAACATTTGTGCACCATACTTCACAGTACAGCTCTGGTTAACACCAGTTGCCATCCAGTGGAAAGCTTCGCGTGCCACCCGTGATTAGGATCCATGTCCTGGTGCTGTGAACATTTCTGCAGTTTACATGTTGTACAAGGCAAAGGAATAGTTTTCATTGTGTTGTTTTATGTCTTTTTTTTATCCACCCCCAATTTTTAATAAATATTTTTCCTAGAATTCTCATCATATTTTGATATCTTAGGTCATTTGACCCCATTTAGCTATTCACAGAAAAAAATCTGCCCCTGTGACTATTATAAAATGCAATGTCTGCTTGAATGCCCAAACTTGATAATAGGTTATCCTGCTCTGCAGATGGAATTGTAGATCTATTTTGAGAGGTAGGAGGGAGAAGGGCGAAAGAGCCACTTCCGTGATGTTGTTGTACCATTGAGAACAAAAATACAAGCTTGTGAAAGTCCCTAAATATACATTTTTGTGTGCAGCATATAGAGCGTCTTTTTTTTTTTTTAAATATTTTAAAACCTCCCAAACCTAGGTTTTCATACTCTGGACATCCCACAAATAAAACCGAGGATTGAGTTTCTCTCCACTAATACTTCGGTTTCATCTGTGGGTCAGAAACTTAGTGGGATTAATCATGTTTCTTTGTTTTCTTAAATTTAAAGTGCTAACATATGAACAGGTATGGTTTTTCCTCCCCACTTGTATTATTATTATTTTTAATATTCAAGACTCAGAAAGATTTCAATCTGAAAAAGAATTAAGGTGATGAATTTTAGACAAGTTTGTAAAGACTCTTGTTTTTATTTATTTAATTTTTTTTAAGTATTTATTTATACTCTGTTGGCTCCCCTCCCTCCTCTCTTCCCAGTTCTTCTCTCACACCCACGCAGCCGTGCTGTACCCTCTTGTCATCCCTTTCTCCTCAGAAAAGCAGAGGCTTCCCATGGGTATCATCCTCCCTTCATGTCCCAAGTGGCAGTAAGACTGGGTGCATTTTCTCCTTTTGAGGTTCAAGAAGGCATCCCAGGTAGGGAAACGAGTCCCAAAGACAAGCAAAAGAACCCAAGACAGTCCCTACTCCCACTGTTAGGAGTCTTACATAAAGACCAAGCTGTACATCTCTTACATATGTTTACATACACATATAAAATCTCTGGCTTAGGTCCACCCCTTGCATGTTCTCTGCTTGGCAGCTCAGTCTCATGAGCTCCTGTTAGCCAAGGTTAGTTAATTCTGTAAGTTTTTTGTGGTGTCCTTGTTCCCTGTGACACCTTCAATCCTTTCTCCCCTCTTCCACAGAATTCCTCAAGCTCTGCCTAGTGTTTTATTGTGGGTCTCTGTATCTGTTCCAATAATTTGCTTTGTGAAGCCTCTCTCATGACAGACATGCTAGGCTCCTGTTTGCAATTATAGCAGAATATCATTAATAGTGTCATGGGTGAACTCTCTCTCTCGTGGAGTCTCAAACTGGGCTAGTCTTTAGTTAGTGATTCCATTTTTTTTCTCAGTCTTTACTCCTGTACATGTTGTAGGCAGGATAAATTGTGGGTCAAAGATTTTGTGACTGACCAAGCGTGCAGCATACACCAGCTGATATGAGGCCCCTGACACATATACAGTAGAGGACTGCCTGGTCTGGCCTCAGTGAGAGAAGATGCACCTAACCCTAGAGAGACTTGAAGTGCCAGGGAGTGGAGAGATATGGTGAGGTGGGGCGGGGCTTGTGGACATTCTCTTGGAGATGGAGAGGGGCAGGAGATACGGGATAGAAAGTGGTCAGGATTTGGGGCAGAACAGGAGGGGGATGAAGACTGGACTGTACAAAAGGATTAAAGAATATAAATAAATGAATTAAAAAAAAGATTTTGTGGCTGGATTGGTGTACTAATCCCTCATGCCATGTCTGGTTACTGGAGATTATTTGTTCTCCATATCCTCCATTGCTAGGAGTCTTAGCTAAGCTCACCCTCATAGATTCCTGAGAGTTTCCATTGTCCAGTTGTCTGTCCCAGTGTTCTCTCCCTCTTTCCTTTCTCTCCTAACCTCCCCACTCATTCCCATCCACACACCTTCCCCCACATAGTCCCCTCCACGCATCCATCCTTTATGTCTATTCTATTTCCTTTTCTCGGTGATATTAAAGTGTCCCACCTTGGGCCTTCCTTGTTACTTAGCTTCCTTGGGTCTGTGGTTTATAGTATTGTTATCCTATGCTTTATGGTTAATATCCATTTATAACTGAGTGCGTACCAGTTTTGTCTTTCTGGGTCTGAGTTACCGTACTTCGGATGATCTTTTCTAGTTCCATCCACTTGCCTACAAATTTCACAATGTCCTTCTTTTTAATAGCCAGATAATACATCATTGTGTAAATGTTCCAAGTTTTCTATATTCACTCTTCATTTGTAGGATGTCTAGGTTGTTTTCAGCTTCAGGCTATTGTGAATAAATTGGGTATGAGCATAGCTGAACAAATGTCTTTGTGGAAAAGTAGAGCTAATAACCACATATAAGTGAGGACATACCATGTCTGTCTTTCTGAGTCAGTTACTTCTGTCAGGATGATGTTTTTCTAGTTTCATCCTTTTGTCTGTAAATTTTGTGATATTATATTTTAAACATCTGAGTAATACTAAACTGTGGAAATGTACTGCATCTTCTTTATTCATACTTCTGTTGAGGTATGTCTAAGACGTTACCAGTTTCTGGCTATTATGAATAAAGCTTCTGTGAACATAGTTGAACAAGTGTCCTTGTGGTAGAATGGAGTGTACTTTGTGTATATGCTCAGGAGTGGGATAGCTGGGTTCTGAGGTCAGGCTATTCTCAATATTCTTAGAAAACACCAAATTGATTTCCAATGTGGTTATATAAGTTCTCACTCCTACCAGCAATGGGGGAGCGTTCACCTTCCTCCACATCCTCCCCAGTATGAGCTGAGGCTTGACTTTGTGATCTTATCCATTCTGATAGGTGTAAGATAGAATCTTGGAGTTGTTAATTTGCATTTGCCTGATGACTAAGGATGTTGAACATTTCTTTAAATGCTTTTCCATCTTCAGAACAGTAAACTGCACCTCATCCCCTAGGCTCCATTTTTCAGTACAACTCTTTCGGGTTTTCTGCAGATTAGCTGCACCAGGGATACCAGGTAATACCCCACCCAAATCCCTTGCTTGCTAACCACCTTCCTACTCTATAAAAACTCTTCTTGAGTTTTAAAGAAACCAACAGTATTAATCATCTCTGCAGATTCTAAACATAGAGGCACAACTACAACACTTCTGAATTAAACCATAATAAGGCAAGAGAAAGGTGTGAGTAGTCTTTCTATTCATAAAGTACATAACCTCTTAAATAGGATAAGAGACTAAATATATTAAAATTGTGGGGTCTGAGCCTTTGCTGTGGGCTTATATGGGGGAAAAGTTCATTTGATAGAGAAAATGTATGGTAATTTATATATTTCATGATGTTACGAAAAACTTCACTTGGTATACACATACAAGAAAAATTATGATATTCACTTGACTGGAATTTTTCCATTTCCTAGGTTTGAACTTTGGCCTTGGATGACTCAAAGACTTTTCCTCAATAAGGCATGCATGCCTGCTTGAAGAATATAAGTGAACCATCCCAGATTAAGTTTTAGAAGGTTGGGTAAAATTACATAACATTGGCACATCAAAGAGAATGAGGGGCTGGACTCTAGAATTAGAGCTGTGCACTAGCCCTAATGTGTCTTTACCTGTATTAAAGTGACGGAGAATGTAACTGGTCATGAGTGATAAAGACATTTGAGCAAAAGCACTAGCAGCACTGTGGAAGATAGCTTGAATACATGCAACTTTGCTCTAAATTATAGAGCTTTAAAGCATATATAGAACAGGTTAATTAGTAGAATTAAACATTTTTCTCATTTACTAAAGCAGAAATATTAGATATCATTAGAGTAACATTTGAGAAACTGCAGATGAGATGTTCAATATAACTTCAGATTTAAAAATTGTCTCTCACTCATTGAAAAATTATTAGAGAACAAACCATTCTAAATACTTTATATTTGAAAACTTGTATGATGGATTTAATTAACAATTAATCATTCTTACAGGTGAATTATTAAAATCTTTGTTACTTCAGGAATCCATTGGTAGTTCACCTGACCCCAAAATATGTACTCTATGAAATGAATTCAACTTGAAATTTCCATGTTACTCTGTACTTTAGAAAGTAGAGAAGTAAAACAACCAGGTGGTTAAAGACTTTCAAAGTCTAAGGAAGGTGCATGCCATTAATGCAGAGTATCATTTTTATGAACAACCATGGAAGCAGCCTCCATGAAGCTCGCTGAATGAGTAGTTAACTCTGAACAATACAGTGCCTCACACTGAGATATGCTAACTCACCCCTGCAGATGTTTCTTTAATTGTAAATAAGGGTGTCCTCATTGTACTTTTATCTCTTATATTTACTTCTGGTATCTGTCTCAACTTGGAGTTGAAGATATATTACTCAGGGAAAAACAAAAATCGTATTTTCCTTATGAATTTGAAGTTTTATGAAATAATACAATAGTTAAATTCAGTTGGCTTTCCCAACATAATTCTTCATCTAAATGCAGTCCAGGAGATTATTGAAGAGTCTTTGGCCAGAGAATGTTTTTGTCTATGTTCAGTTGGTATACATTTCTCTTTGATCACTACATATTATTTTACAGAATGTAATGTAACTTTAATTTCTTTATTGTACATATCTTTTTATATTTTCTATATCAATTCATAACTATAATTGCAAATCATTCCTTATAAAATCCCACTGGCTGTTTACAATCCAAGCACAAGTCTGAGAAGCAATGTAGAAGATCTGAAATGGGTACCTATGGGGACGCTGATTGCATTGCTCTACTCAGACATTATGCGATTTCATTTTGTCTGTGAAATGCTTGAAGTCACATTCAAGATGTTTGGGCAGATTTAATCACTCTGAGAAGACTTTTGTTAGGTTTTGTTTTTGTTGATAAAATGGTGACTTTTGTCAGCTTTATTGGCCTTCCTAAATCATTGTTTTTGTTTCTTTTTTCTTTCTTTTGATCTGTTAGATTTCTGTAAGAATTAGTCTTCTAATAATTCTAGACTTTTAACAGAAAGGAAAGTACCCACGGTGCAGTAAATACATGAGTGAAGTTCTATCATTTTAATTACATAGGTGAGATGTCACCAAATAAAAGAACTATCTATAATCTTGTCATTGTTTGATTTTTTTAGTAGGTAAATCATTTATTTCTCTGTCAACCTAGAATTTCATAAACTAAATATCTTATCTCATTTGTCCTGAAAAAAAGATGAGTTTCTCACTAGTCAAATAAAGATGCAAATTAGAAATTTTTTGAAATAGGCTTTCTTAAAAAAATAAAATAAAAATTTCAAATATATATAAAAAAGCATTCATTATATGTTATGGTTATTTGGTCACTAATATTTATGTTGAAAACGCCCTTAACTTTAATTCTTTTTCCTCCTGGAGGGAGGGGCAGGTTTATAACTCAAGGAATAAGCTTCATACAATTCTTCAGAAGGCCCTCAAACTAAAAATACTCATAAGACTACTCCACAGGGTTATCAAAGATGTAAACCTCCAGGTAGAGAAAAATCTGACCTGTCAAACTTCTTGCAAGTCTTTCAGAGACTCCAGGGGTACTGCTTTCAAGAGTAGTAACTTGCTCTGAGGTAGGGAGCTCTTGGTGATATTGGATTTGAAGATTTTTTTTGTTTATTCCCTTAAAAATCTTTCCTGCAAATTCCTGTAAGATCTAATGAGGTCATTGGTTTGCCAAATTGGACTTTGAGGTGATCATTACTTTTGTTTGTTACTGGTTTCTTGTCTGATGAAAGTAGAGTTTTCCTCATATTTTATCGGAGAAAGATTCACAGAATGACTGATGATTGTTTGGGATCACCACAGCCAAGAGTGAATTGTGGGGAAGCAGTTGCATGATCCCAAAATACATGATGAGACGTTCAACTGAGCTGAACTCTCTGAGGATGAAACAACTGCAAAGGTCATCCTGGAATGGCTGCCCTCTCCCTGCTTTATGTGGTGGTATGTCTTCTTAAAACGGCCATGGATATATGCACTTTGCTATGAATTATTGCAGCTTGCAACTATAATGCTTGGGAAGTATAATGTCATTTACTTGGCAAGCAGAGTCATGTTAGTCATCCATGTTCCCACGATTTCTCCATGTTCCTACTTGTAAGCTAATGAATGACCTCATTGGTAAAATCCCTACTTTGCTCTGTCATCAGTCTTCTATCTGGAGTGAATAGAACACGGTTCTAGTGTCCCCAGAAAAAATCTCATGTATCTCTAATATCAGACCTTTGTAGTTTTGTTGGAAACCCTACTCAAAGACAGTTCTGAAATAAAAATGGCAACACTCAAGCACTCAAAGGACACCCAGGACAGTACAAAGATTTCCAGATGTGCACTGTGTGTGAGCTATGCAAACTTGGTTTGTGAAGTCTTTCTGAAGCAGATTTGGACTGGAGGGTATGGCTATCTTCTCAAAGAATATTCATCAGGTGATTTTAATTTTTCCATTCTAAAGTTCTGCAATGAACAAATGATATAGAAGAAAATGGTACAATGCACATTTTAGTGTCTCATTCAAAACTGTGAGTTTTTGAGCTTTGGAGATAATCCAGGAGTGTGATGATTGATTGTTATGCAATGCCTCTGTAACTGTGGGTAAAGGGGCAGAAGAAGAGCCCTGTGGGCAGGTAAAGTCAGCTCTCATTTATATGGAGCTAGAAAGACCCACTGGGGGAGACTAATAACCATAAAGCAAATGTTATTTTCCTCATTGTCCCATGGAGACCTGAGAATTGAAATTCAATTTCCAAAGAAATTTAAAGTGTACTCTGCAATTAGAAATGAGGCTCAGGTTCCTCTTCCAACTATTACAGAGTAAGGGTGTAAATGCCCCCTGCCTGCTCAGACAATTAGGAAACTGATCAATATTCATGTTTTTAAAAAACTATTTAAACTTTTTTTTTTTTGTAATTTTTTTATTATTTATTTATTTATTTGTCTGTCAGGACAGCATTCATATGAAGACTTAGGTCCTCAAGACTCAAACTGCTGCCTTGTATTTTCCAGTGCATAATGAGGCTATTGAGTCTGTATATGTAAATCTTGCAGAGTCTTTGTGTATTTCTGGGTTTCTAAAATGGGACTTTATGTGCAAAGAGTCAAAGGAGAGAGAGAGAGAGAGAGAGAGAGAGAGAGAGAGAGAGAGAGAGAGAGAGAGAGAGAGAGATTGAAAAGAGATTTGGATAACATCAACCCACCTCTAGTAGATAGACAGGGCTCAAGTGGAGGGACAGGGTTACTAACCCACAGTCAACATTCCTCACCCAGAATTGTTTCTGTCTAAAATAACCACAGAGCCAAAGATGAAGAAGAGACTGAAGGAAAGGAGTTCAAATAAATGGCCCAACTTCGGAGCCATTTCATGGGGGAACACCCAGCCCTGACACAACTATACTATGATGTGCTTACAGATTGGAGCCTGGCATGGCTGTCCTCAGAGAGGCCTTACCAGCAGCTGATTGAGACAGAAACAGATACTTACACCCAACCACTGGGCTGAAGAAGAGGGATCCCTATGATTGAATTAGGGGAAGGATTGAAGAAGCTGAGGGAGAGTAACCCCTTAGGAAAACCAGCAGTTTCAACTAACCCAGACCCCAGAGAGCTTCCAGAAACTGAGAAATCAACTAGGAGCATACCTGGGCACCTCCCAGGCTTCTGGCACAAATATAGGAGAGGTCTGCCTGGTCAGGAAAGATGTGGTGGGGAAAGATGTGCTTAATCCTTGAGAGTCTTGAGGCCCCAGGGAAGGAGTAGGTTTGGTTGGGGGGGGGGTGTAGAACCCTCTCAGAAGCAAGGGGGGAAAGGAATGGGATGAAGAACTCTGGGAGGGGACACTGAGGGGAGCAACAACTGGAATGTAAATAAGTAAAATAATTTAAACAAAAAAAGAAAAGGTAAAAAAGAAAAAAGAAATGAAAGAAAGAAATGAGACTGGGAGAGAGGGAGGGAGGGAGGGAAGTAGGAAGGAAAGAAGGAAGGGATTTGGAGACCCAATGAAAGTATTACTTGAATTTTTGTCTGAGAACCAAGGGTAGTTGCTCAGAGTTTTGATTACTTCCGGCTCTCATCAGTCATAATAGAAAAAACGTGTTACTCAATCTTTCCAAAGACACTGTTTAGTGGGGCAAACTTGCCATAGACATGGAGGTCCTTTTCAAGAGTTTTCTATCAGAGTTGAAAACATACTTCAAAATGAACTGATAGATTTGAAATAGTTAATTCTCATGAATCGATAACAATAACATCAACAAAATAATCAAATTCCCCACTAATTTTAAAGCCCATAATACTTGCTTGTTGTAAGAATTCTGGTATTTCAAAATGCAAAACGTATGAGCCATAAGCAGAGAAAAATAGAAACAGAAGCAAAAGGGACAGAAAGAGTAGAATGCATAGACAGGTAAACTGGTATAACAGCCAAACTAGTCATTCATTTCTACTGGGGACTAAAGAGTCTAGAAAACTGGAATCCAGACTATTACTTTGAAGTGCGAGCAGAAGACAACATCAGCCAGGACAGGCAACATCAATACAGCTCAGAGGGATTGAGTGCAGAGGAGAAAGAGGAAGCTAACAAGCCCGAGTTCCTGAACTCTTCCTCACTGCCAGAAAGCCAGGAAATCACCACCTTCTCCCGACTTCAGAGACTTAATTGCCAAGAATGAACACTGAGTCCTGTGGGTATTACCAAGTTTGTACCTGGTAATACTTTGATTCTGAAATTTCTTTCAATGTTCATCCATTATCTTAAATAGTGTGTGAAAGTACTACAGACACAAACCTTTACCACTGGCAGAACAAAAGCTATAAATGCCGAACGGCAGAAGCCAAATATTCATTTTCAATTAACATTGGACAAGCATTTAGCAAATATGTCTTCATGATAAAAAGTTGAAGAGACCTTAGGAATATATGGGCCATAGCTCATAATAATAAGGGGAAATAAACCTCTAGCTAAGATTAAACTAAACACAGGGAATTTAAAAAATACTTCCTCTAAAATAAGGAATGAATAAGGGTATGCATTATCTCCTCTCATAATTGATATAGTGCATGAAGTCTTAGCTGTAGGCATGAGATAAGAGAAAGACATAGAACATATAAGAATAGAAAGGGAATAAATCAAATTATCCCTATTTGTAAATGACATAACTCTTTACTTATAAAGCCATACTGAGTCAAATAAAAACTATTTGACCTAATAAAAACAGGAAAGTTGAAGAACTGTGTATACATACACATACATATGTATGTATAGAATATGTAATTTACATAATACTTTCAATTTGTAAATCAATGTAGTCTTAGAAAAATAAGCTAAAATATTATACTCAAAAGAAGCTCAAAATAGAAGATATTTAGCTTTATTTTTAATCGAAAACAACAAACACAAGAACAAAAAAACCAAACAAAAAACAAAAAAACAGACCTCTTCAGTGAGAATCCAGGATATCGTAAAAGGAATTAACAGAAGATATTAGACTCAGGAAGTAAAATCCATGCTCCTGGATTAGCAGGCTTAATATTGTAAATAGCACCTACTAAAATTAATATTTATATTTAATATAGTACCTGACGTAATAATATCATATTTCAAGGCTTAGAAATACAATCCAAAAATTGTATAGGTAACCAAAAACAACCAGAGATGTAGGCTTAGATTTTTAAAAAAACTATTTTTAATAAGGGTTCTTAAATGCTTTGACACCCTCTTTCCAGTCTACCATCCAAAGGTAAGGGACTAAAGTTGGTAATAGGATAAGGGGATGTAGACCTGTTTAGAAGTAGTTTTTTGAGATGATTCTAATCTCTAAATGTCAGGATAACAGCAGTCCAGTTCAATAGAGTCTGGGTGCTAAACACAAAACAGTTGTTGTTGAGGGGCATCTGAGTTCTTTCCAGCTTCTGGCTATTATAAATAAGGCTGCTATGAATATAGTGGAGCATGTGTCCTTCTTACTGGTTGGGACATCTTCTGGATATATGCCCAGGAGAGGTATTGCGGGATCCTCCGGTATGGATACAAAAAGTGTGGTACATTTACACAATGGAGTACTACTTGGCTATTAAAAAGAATGAATTTATGAAATTTCTAGGCAAATGGATGGACCTGGAGGGCATCATCCTGAGTGAGGTAACACAATCACAAAAGAACTCAAATGATATGTACTCACTGATAAGTGGATATTAGCCCAGAAACTGAGTATACCCGAGATATAAGATACAATTTGCAAAACACATGAAACTCAAGAAGAACAAAGACCAAAGTGTGGACACTTTGCCCCTTCTTAGAATTGGAAACAATCACCCATGGAAGGAGTTACAGAGACAAAGTTTGGAGCTGAGACAAAAGGATGGACCATCTAGAGACTGCCATATCCAGGGATCCATCCCATAGTTAGCCTCCAAACGATGACACCATTGCATACACTAGCAAGCGTTTGTTGCAAGGACCGTGATATAGCTGTCTCTTGTGAGACCAGGCCGGGGCCTAGCAAACACAGAGGTGGATGTTCACAGTCAACTATTGGATGGATCACAGGGCCCCCAATGGAGGAGCTACAGAAAGTATCCAAGGAGATAAAGAGATCTGCAACCCTGTAGGTGCAACATTATGAACTAACCAGTACTCCCAGAGCTCATGTCTCTAGGTGCATATGTATCAAAAGATGGCCTAGTCAGCCATCACTGGAAAGAGAGGCCCATTGGACAGGCAAACTTTATATGCCCCAGTACAGGGGAACGCCAGGGCCAAAAAATGGGAATGGGTGGGTAGGGGAGTTGGGGAGGGGAGGCTGTGGGAGACTTTTGGGATAGCATTGGAAATGTAATTGAGGAAAATACATAATAAAAAAAACAAAACAAAACAAAACAAAACAGTTGTTGTGACATGATCCAGCGGAAATGGCCAGACCTTCAAATTGGCATGAGTCAGCAGGAGTGACCAGGACCAGACAGGACACCAGGAGAAGTTCTCTACCTTACCTCTCTCAACAAAGTGAAGATGAGCAAACAAGATGAGAGGCCAACTGAGTGTTGCCAGGCAAGCTATGCTCACTGTCACTATCAGTTGAGTCCAATTTATACTCTTTCCAAATGTCATGTGTCCTCCCATGGATCTTGCCTCAGCAAAACACCACCTGAGTGTGTCTAATCAAAGCACCACATGAGCTGTATCACGTGAGATATCCAGAAACTTCTGCTTCACATAGCCAAAAAAATTCTCTGGAGTAAAGAAAAAAAAAAGTGGTACATGTTATAATACCCAACTTCAAATTATCCTATAGAGTGGTGACATTAAAGGCAGTCTGATACTGGCATTAACATAGGAAAGTCAATGGAGTAGAATAGATAGCCTAGAAATAATGAGACAATGCTGTTCCTACTTCATTTTTGATAAAAGAGGCCAAATACACTGGAAAATGATAACATATTTAACAAAGTGTGCTGTCAAAACTGGACTTCTACTTGCAAAACAACGTAATTATATTCAAGTCCTATTTTGTATAAAAATCTATTCAAATTGGATTAAAAACTTTAATTAAAAAATGAAACTTCTAGGAGGCATAGTGGATACTTCTCAAGATATTGGGGTAGGGAAAATTTTTTGAATAGAACACATATTAATTCCGAAGGGATGGCATGAAAAGTAAGCACCCAGTGCAAAACAGCCTCAGCAACAAGGACAGCTCTGCTGCACAGGTAGCATTCAGCAGAGCAAATAGACAGCTTGTAGAATGGAAGGATATCTCCACGAACCACCCTTCAAACAAGGGGCTCATACCTAGACTCTACATAGAATTGCATTGACTAAGTACCAAGGGAATAGAACTGTCAATTAGCAAATGAGAAAGTGAAATGATCATGCAGTTTAAATGAATGAAAATTGATAGAAAAAAACAAAAAAACAAAAAGAAACACAAACGCCCAATAACTATTTTGAAAGTTGTTCAATATCCCTAGCCATCAAGGAAAGGCAAGTTAAAACATTTGGAGATAGGACTTCATGAACAGCTATGATCAATAAATATGACCATACATGTTAGAGAATATATGAAGAGAAAGAAACCCTTATGCACTGTTGTTTGGGGATGGGAATTAATACACCAATGTTGGGAACTGCTTTGGAGATTCTTCAAAAAAATTAAAAATAGAACTACTGTATGACCCTGCTATTGCAATTCTGGGAATATACCCAGAAAACTCCATGCCCTATAATAAACATAGTTGTGCCCTAGTGTTAATTGTTGTTTTATTGACTGTAGCAATATACTAGAATCAACCTAGCTATTTATCAACAGATGAATAACTGATGAAAATTGGTATATATATATATATACATATATATATATATGAACAATTTTCAGTTCTAAAGGAAAATACAATCTCCAAATTTGTAGGAAACTCAATGAACTTAAAATTTATAATATTAAGTGAGGTCACACATTCTGAGAAACAAAAATATGAATGTTTTTCTAATATGCATAATCTAGCCAGCAACATGTATGTATATATAAATAATATATATTATATATAAAATATACACATATATATGCATGTATATAAAATATATTCACACACATATATACTTATATATGTATGTCTAGATGCACACACACACACACACACATATATATATATATATATATATATATATATATTATATATATACACATACATATATATTTGTAAAAAGAATGCACATGTGGGTAGAAAATAACATGTCGAAAAAGGACAAGAAAGGCTGGGGGAAGGAGACCAAATGGTTCAGGAAATAAGCACAAGTTATGATAGAGGATAAAAATGTAATATTTTATCTGTTTATACCTTTATTTTAGATTCTTCAGGTTTGGGGGAAGATATGTGCATAAAGTATCTTTGCAATTGGAAGCATAAAATCCAAAAAGAAACTCTGTCACATCATTTCCAAATAGCTTATCTAATTGTATTAAAAATCATTGAGTTGTATAGTATTTGGGTCCAATTATCAAGGTTGTTGATGTTTTTGTTGTAGTTTGTTTGTTTTATTGTTTTTCTTTCATTTGTAATGTTTTTATGTATTAAAGGTTAAAATATATTTAAAATTATTTAAAATATGCACTTAAATCAGGCATTATTATTATTGTCATTATTTAAACTTCTTTTATAGCCCAGTTGTTATCACCCCCTTGTCTACCCGGCAACTGTTCCTCATCCCACTCCTCCTCCCCACCTCCAAGAGGCTGTCCCCACCACACCCATGCTCACCCCAAGAGGATATCCCCACCACACCCATGCTCAACCCAAGAGACCTCCCCACTCCCTGGGACATCAAATCTCTTGAGGGTTAAGTGCATCTTCTCTTACTAAGGCCAGACCAGGCAGCCCCTTGCTGTATATGAGTCAGGGCCTCGGAACAGCTAGCGTATGCTGCCTAGTTGGTGGCTCAGTGTCTCAGAAATCTCCAGGGTCCAGGCTAGTTGAGACTGCTAGTCCTCCTATGGGGTCTCCCTCCTTCTCAGCTTCGTTCAATCTTTCCCCAATTAAACCACAGGGTTACCTGACTTCTGTCCATTGGTTGGGTAAAAGTACCTGCATCTGAGTCTTTCAGCTGCTTGTTGGGTCATTGAGAGGGCAGCCATGTTAGGCTCCTGTCTATAAGCACACAATAGTATCAGTAATAGTATCAGGTCTTGGGGCCTCCCCTTGAGCTGAATCCCACTTTGGGCCTGTCACTGAACCTCCTTTCTCTCAGTCTCTTCTCTGAGTTCCCTGCAGTTCTTTTAGACAGAAACAATTCTGGGCCAACCACATCCCTCCACTTGATGCCCTGCCTTTCTCCTGGAGGTGGACTCTACAAGTTTCCTCTCTCCACTGTTGGGCATTTCATCTAAGGTCCCTCCCCTTGAGTCCTGAGCATCATTCACATACCAGGTCTCTGGTACATTTTAGAGGGTTCCCCCACATCCTACCTCCTGATATTAACTGTTTCCATTCTTTCTGCTAGCCCTCAGGGCTTTAGTCCTTTTCCCCCTCCCAGTACTTGAACATGTTCCCCTTTTCCCTTCCCTGTCTCCTCTCTCATTCAGGTCTCTCCTTCCCTCTGCACTCCATGAATGCTTTTTTTCTCCCCCTTAAGTGGGATTGAAGCATCCTCACTTGGGCCCTTCAGCTTGTTAACCTTCTTAAGTTCTGTGAATTGTATTCTGAGTATTCTTTACTTTTGTTGGCTCATATCCACTTATTAATGAGTACACACCATGCATGTCCTTTTGTGTGTAAGTTATCTCACTCAGGATGATATTTTCTAGTTCCATCCATTTGCCTGAAAAACTCAGGATGTTCTCATTCTTAATAGCTGAGTAATATTCCATTGTGTAAATGAACCGTATTTTCTGTATCCATTCTTCCGCTGTGGGACATCTGTTTTTTTTCCAGCTTCTGGTTATCACAGAAAAGGCCACCCTGTGGCACAGTGGGGCATCTTTTAGGTATATTCCAAGGAGTGGTATTGCTGGATCTTCAGGTAGAACTCTTTGCAATTTTCTGAGAAAACTCCAGATTGATTTCCAGAGTGTGTGTGTGTGTGTGTGTGTGTGTGTGTGTGTGTGTGTGTGTGTGTGTGTTTTAACAAGTTTGCTATCCCAACAGCATGGAGGAATATTCTTTCTCCACATTCTCACCAACATGTGCTGTCGCCTGAGTTTCTGATCTTAGCCATTCGGATTGGTGTAAGATAGAATCTCAGGGTTTTTTTTTTTCCTTTACATATTACAAAACTCAGGAAAATATTTTCAATCTTTCCCCTCCATTATCAGACTCTCTCCACACTTTGATTCATGGTTCCAGAATATTAAAAGCCCTAATGTGGTAGTAACAATGGTTCCACAGAGTGGCTGAGGCATACAGAGCAATATTAAGCATTCCAAATTACTTTAAATTTGTAGATCTGCAGGTCTTGACATTATGTCTGACATTTGATTCAAATTATAGTTTGTTTTATAAAGCTGCCTTATATAGTGGATTATCCAACAGAGCATCATTTCTCCTGTGCAAAATATGAGGATAGGTTCTGAAGTGTGTCTTGTCCCAGCAGATTTGCCAGCTGACCAATATATAAACTTTAAAATATGTGTTTGTACTTAGAGACATCTATTCAATATATGGCCTGTGCTCATTAAAATTATGTTCAAAGCCACAGTAGTACCATAACTCATGTCTGAACATATCTTTGTAGGATACACATTATTTTTCCTAATTGGAACTTTAAAAGCATACCTTGTCCTTTTTTCTTTATGGTGAGACAATCTTAAGCACAACACTTACAGATAATTTTTAATAGCAAAATTCAGTGACTAACCACACACACACACACACACACACACACACACACACACACACACACATACACAAATGTGTCATGCTTTATATTGTTAAATGAGGCAAATAACAGGCTTTCCATAATTGACCATGGATAGGAATATGCACAGTTCAACGTGTGTAGTTTTGAGCATGCCCCTCTCAGAGTATGGCTGGACAGATTGATTGTAAGATCAGAAAGAAATGTTAATGACTAGGCCAGTGTGTACATCCAAAAATGCAAATAATTTTGAACAACTGCATTCATAGTCATAGCTAGCTAGATGTTGAAAGCTACAATTATTGTTGTAGTTATTTGAAATACTTGAGTTATTAAATATTTGTAAAAAAATAATGGGAGGGGGAGACAGTTCAATAGGTGAAGTCCTTTCTCTGCAAATATGGAGACATGTGTTTTGACGCCTGGCAGCTACCAAAAGAACAAATTATTCTTCCGTGCTGCAGCATGGGCCTGAATTCTTCACACTTGGACTGGTGGGGCAAGCAATTGCTGTCCCATGAGACACCCTGTCTCAAAAATTAATAAATAGGAGAATGTCCTCGGAAGACAGCTGTTGTTGACCACCTTTTATACACACAAGTTTTAGCTTACTCATATAAAAATGTACATGCACTCACGGTGAATAACTAAATAAATTGAGCTTCATCTACAAAATCATCATGCTAAAGTGATTAGACCATATTTTAATGAGAATTAATATGCAAATTGTATAGTTGATTCTAACTTAATATTTTCACTTTAAATTTTGTATATTGAATATATATCTTTAATAATGCAGTCTATATTTTTGTTTTTAATTTGGTATTTTGTTCTCAATTTAGCATATTTGAATATTTGTCTTGCCTGCAAGATATGCTTGTGTAATGGTGGCGAGGAACGTGTGAGAGTAGTCAACCAATGTTGGGTCCAACTTGAGACCCAGGCTATGTGAGGCAACCCATGCCTGACATTGCCTGAACCAGTGACAGTGACAAGATATCCAAGAGACCTAGAATAGAGGAGGGGGAGGGAGAGGGGGAGTGGGAGGGGGGAGAGGGAGGGAGAGAACAAAAGAGAGAACGAAAGAGAGAGAGAAAGGAAGGAAAGGAAGGAAGGAGGAGAGGGAGAGGGAGAGAGAGAGAGAGAGGAGAGAGAGAGAGAGAGAGAGAGAGAGAGAGAGAGAGAGAGAGAGAGAGAGAGAGAGAGAGAGAGAGGAAAGTCAATGAAATGATTTCTAGTGGTATTCTGTTATACTAGTAGACGTGAGCCTAACATAATCAACATTAGAGAACCTTCTTCAGCAACTGACTAAAGCAGTTGCAGAGACACAAAGGTAAATAGGCACAGCTGGAGGAACCAGCCTGAAGTGGAAGGGGAAGTATTATTGGAGCCAGAGGTATCAAGGACAGAAGGAGAATAAGGCCTAGAGAATCAACTAAGCTGAGCTCGCAGCGTCTGAAGCAGCAGTCAAAGAGCCTCATGGACCTGAGCTAGGTCCTCTGCACAGACGTTACAGATGTATAGATTGATGTTCTTGTGGGATTTCTAACAGTGGGAGTGGGGATCTGTCTCTGACTCTATTGATTGAACTTGTGACAGTTTCCTCTTACTGGATTGACTCACCAAGCGTTGATAAGATTGGTTTGTGCCTTGTCTTATTGTAATTTGTTAAACCATGCGAGGTTGATATGTCTGGGAGACCTACTGTTGTCTGAATAAAAAAGAGGAGGCCTGGATATGGGGAGAAGGTAGGTGGGTACAGAATGGATGGGTTAGGAAACTGCAGTCAGGATATAATGTATAAAAGAATAATAATAATAAAAAAATGTACTGGGGAGGGGAAGCCCTTAGAAAGACAGATACAAAATGAGATTGCTCATGAGCTGACAGCTATAGAACCTGAAAAATGAGTAGATGGTATTATAGAACTGGTTTTGTATGTGCCGCTCTTCTGTAATAAAATTACCACAAAACTGTAAAAATTAAAATGCTCTACTATAAAAAATACCAAACAAAAAGAAAATGGCTTAATGTTTTACCTGAATGTTTTGTGCAGTTAAATAAATTTTAATTCCTTTCTGTCATAAAATAGAGTATGGCTCATGCATTCCTTCCCAACCTCTGGATAGTCTGGGATATTTAACTTGCATTTTAATAAATAATATTGGATATTTATAGCTTGAATACAATTATATATTTCATTTCTTGTCGAATATTATGAATAAGTCTGAGTTGTGATCAAGGTTACAATTAAAACTGCAAAGAGGGTCTGAGGAAACAATGTTTTATAGCACTAAAGTCGAATAAGATTTTATTCTTGTTACTAGACATATTAAACATATTTGATTTAGCAATTGGCTCAATTTTAATTAGAAGTGAAGGATCATTTGTACTTCTTTTTTTATATAATATTAATTTTATTTTATTTTATTTTTTTAATTAGGTATTTTCCTCAATTACATTTCCAATGCTATCCCAAAAGTCCCCATACCCTCCCCCCAACTCCTCTACCCACCCATTCCCACTTTTTGGCCCTGGCGTTCCCCTGTACTGGGGCATATAAAGTTTGCATGTCCAATGGGCCTCTCTTTCCAGTGATGGCTGACTAGGCCATTTTTTGATACATATGCAGCTAGAGTCAAGAGCTCCGGGGTACTGGTTTGTTCATAATGTTGTTGCACCTACAGGGTTGCAGATATCTTTAGCTCCTTGGATACTTTCTCTAGCTCCTCCATTGGAGGCCCTGTGATCCATCCAATAGCTGACTGTGAGCTTCCACTTATGTGTTTGCTAGGCCCTGGAATAGTCTCACAAGAGACAGCTATATAATATCCCAGAAAGTTAGTATACCCGAGATATAAGATACAATTTGCAAAACACATGAAACTGAAGAAGAACAAAGACCAAAATGTGGACACTTTGCCCCTCCTTAGAATTGGGAACAAAACACCCATGGAAGGAGTTACAGAGACAAAGTTTGGAGCTGAGACAAATGGATGGACCATCATTTGTACTTCTTACCAATAGTAAGAGTGGGTCTCATCTGGGAAACCAGGAATGCTGGTTTAGAAGATAGATGCATTCTGATCAGCCTCATGGGCAGAGTGAATCTCAGTAGTAAGCTTGTGGTTTAGCAAATGCAAGGCCCTGAGTGTATGGCATAGCCTTGCAAAACAAACAAACAAACAAAAAAAAATCCATTGATAAAAATTTGTGTTGTTTTATTTAGCTACACAAATCATTAAGATAAAACATTAAGCCATTTTCTTTTTGTTTGGTATTTTTTTATAGTAGAGCATTTTAATTTTTATAGTTTTGTAGTAATAAAAACTGTATAAGAAGAATAAACAAAAGAAGGGCAATAAGCTGTCATGCATCCTTGCTGCTATTCAAAAGCAAACCCCTTCACTCCAATTTCCAGGGTTAGTTATTTATGATGCCCGGTTGAGATAAGGACCTCAGGGACACAGAGCTTGTCTTCGTCAAAAGTTAATGAGTAATATCTGTTATCATAAGTAATGTTACTTTTCAGGATGATGCCAGGGAATAGTATCGCTTTGTCACATCTGTTGAAGGTGTCAGTGAAGAAAATATAATGGGGGAACATTGTTGGCAACATGATGTTAATGCTATCCTTGCCTAAAACTATCCCCAGTGCTTGTAAGAAAATAGTTAGACTAGTTTTCTGTTTTCCAGAATATAAAAAAAAATGTTTGGAGTTTTAATAGTAGCAAAAACACTCTTCACATGCTATTATTCAAAAGACTGTACAATATTCTTAAATTACAAACTGTAATTGAATTTCAGTGTCAGCATTATCATGAAGTTTCAGAAGAAAATTGCAACTGTGAAAATGCTGAAATTTTATTTTTTTTTCGTGAGAATTCCTTGGATACTTAGGTTCAATAGCTCAACTGATGATAGAAGGAATCATATCCTCTGATCTGTGTAGTGCTTTGATGTTATATATTTCAGTGAGAATATCTGGCTTTTCAAATGTAAATGCAAATATCTTATTAACCATTTTAAAAAGATCATCATTTTTAAATAGATTTCTCACAGATAATGAATCTTTTATGCCACACAGCATTTCCTTCAAAATTAGAACCCAGTATTTATAATGTAAGCATAAGAAGTTACCAATATATATTTGCAAATAATAAGAAAATCTGAAAAATATATTAAACACTCTTCTTACTTGTAATTACATATATGTTTTTTGTTATTAGTTATTCATTTGGCCAGCATTTTCACTTAGTGACGGTAGAACAATTGATAATATACTATTGATCTTTTTGATATTGAAAGCATTTTTATTCTGTGTAAGAGTAAATCTCAGAATCTTATCATATTTCCATACAGAGTCTCCATATAAAGTTGCAATGTGAGAGCCCATGATTAAAAATTTATTTCATTTTATTGCCAATGACTTTTGCATAATTAGGAATTAATTTAGGTTTGTATTTTATCTTAGTATATTTCTTCCATTTTTAAAAACAATGTAAATGACATTATACTAGAAAGTATTTCTATTATGTTTTTAATTTTTATTAATTCTATTTTTTTTACAATCCCGTCATTGTCCCCCTCTCGGTCGACCATCTAACAGTTTCTTATCCCATTTCTCTTGCCCCATGTCTCCAAGAGGATGCCCTCCTGTCACCAGCTTTCCCCACTCCCTGGGGCCTCAGGTCTCTCCAGGGCTCAAGGGTTAGGCACCTCTTCTTCCACTGAGGTCAGACCAGGCAGTCCTCTGCTGTATATATGCTGGGGGCCTTCAACTAGCTCATGTATGCTGCCTGGTTGATGGCTCAGTCTTTGAGAGCTCTCAGGGGTCCAGATGAGTTGAGAATTCTGGTCTTTCTAAGGGGTCAGCTCCCTTTCCTCAGTTTCTTCCCCCCTCTCCCTAATTCTAGCACAGTGGTCCCATACTTCAGTCCAATGGTTGGGTATATCTGCATCTGTCTCAGCTGCTTGTTGAACCTCTCAGAGGACAGTCATGCTAGGCTCCTGTCTGTAAGCACACCATAGCATCAGTAACAGTGTCAGCCCTAGTAGCCTCTCCTTGAGATGGAGCCCAGGTTCGGCTGGTCACTACTAGACTGCCTTTCCTTCAGTCTCTTCTCCATTTTTGTCCCTGCAGTTTTTTTAGACAGGAACAATTCTGGGTCAGAGTTTTTGACTGTAGAATGGCAACCCCATCCTTCCACTTGAGGCCCTGTCTTGCTACTAGAGGTAGACTCTATGAGTTGATATAACTTTATTCCTGGTCAGATAGCACACATGATGGTAAATTCTAATTTTTCTGTATTTATTTTGTGTCCTAAGGAGTGAAAAATGCTAGAGCAAGTTCTATATGAAACTGAGAAGAATACGTGCCCTTTACTGTTAGTGTTGAATTTTCTGAGATGTCTGTTAGGCCTATTTATATCATTTATCTCTCTTGTTTTTGTCATATAACCTTTTCATTATTGAAGTGGAACATTCATGATAATTACTATCTTTTTAATAAGAATAGTTTTCTTCTGCATTTCTGAATCTTTATTGGATTCTAGTATCATACTTCCTATTTGCTTTCTTATCTAATTCATCTTTGACTTTGTTCTCTAAGAGTATATTCATGTCGTCTTTGAATTATTTGAACATAGTTATAATCATTTTTGCTCTCTGCTTGTTAACAAGCAGAGGACTACATTCTAACTAGCTAGAGTCTCTGTGTTAATCTCTATTTAATAGGATAAGTGGCTTCTCTTATAAGGGCTGGAAGAAGCACTAATTTTTTGGTGTAATGATAATTTGTGAGGAGTCAGCTTATCAATAACATGTTCTTCCCTAGGGCCTATGACCAATCATTCTATTATAGGTTCTTGGGCCTAATAACAGTGTCAGGAATGGGCTTTGCCTTTGGCGTGGTCCTTAAATTCAAGAATTCAATTTGAAATTGGTTGGTTAATCCCATGACACCCATATCACTATTGTACCCACATCTACATCTTGATAAGCTGCCGTTACAGTAGTTCATGTGTAGGTAAGACCAATGATTATTTGTATCCCCTTCTGATAGTATATATAACATTGGTTAGCACTTATGGAAGTCAATCAGTAGAAATTATGCTTCTAAATTGGTACCAACTTGACTTTTCCATAATCTATGACTCAATTATGTTTTGTCTTCAACAATAGGGTCTGAATGTTATATGCCAGAGGGTGACTTGCTGGTTAGGATTTTGCTCATTTGACACAAACTAGGGTCACCTGGTGCAGGAATCCTCAATTGAGAAAATGCATCCATCAGATTGGCCAATAGCTAAGTCTGTAGCCCAGATCTTGGGCTGATGATTGATAAGGGAAGATTCAGTCCACTGTGACTGTGCTATTACTGTGACACTGGTCCTAAGTTGTATGTAAAGATACCTGGGAAAAACAATAATAAGATACATCAATTAAAATATAGGGTCATAGGGATGTTTTAGTGGTTAAGAAAATTCACTGCTATTGCATAGAATATTGGTTATGTACCTGTATTTCCATTTCCACGAGATCTGTTGATCTCTTCTGGCTTCTTAAGGTACCTCATACACATGGTGTTCATATAAACAAAGAGTGCCACTCCTATGTACACTAATAAAAAATTCAAAATGAAGGATTCTAGTAACAGAATTTCATAAGCTGACAACAAAGACATGTGAGTGATACAGAAAACTTTAGTATGATTTAGCATTAGAGAAAAGCCTATTAAAACAAAATTATAAAAAAGCTACTTTTCCTATATGAGACTTGATAATTTTTTTTTCCATTTTTTATTAGGTATTTAACTCATTTACATTTCCAATGCTATACCAAAAGTCCCCCATATCCACCCACCCCCACTCCCCTGCCCACCCACTCCCCCTTTTTGGCCCTGGTATTCCCCTGTACTGGGGCATATAAAGTTTGCAAGTCCAATGGGCCTCTCTTTCCAGTGATGGCCGACTAGGCCATCTTTTGATATATATGCAGCTAGAGTCAAGAGCTCCGGGGTACTGGTTAGCTCATAATGTTGTTCCACCTATAGGGTTGCAGATCCCTTTAGCTCCTTGGCTACTTTCTCTAGCTCCTCCATTGGGAGCCCTATGATCCATCCATTAGCTGACTGTGAGCATCCACTTCTGTGTTTGCTGGGCCCCGGCATAGTCTCACAAGAGACAGCTACATCTGCGTCCTTTCAATAAAATCTTGCTAGTGTATGCAATGGTGTCAGCGTTTGGATGCTGATTATGGGGTGGATCCCTGGCTATGGCAGTCTCTACATGGTCCATCCTTTCATCTCAGCTCCAAACTCCGTCTCTGTAACTCCTTCCATGGGTGTTTTGTTCCCAAATCTAAGGAGGGGCATAGTGTCCACACTTCAGTCTTCATTCTCCTTGAGTTTCATGTGTTTAGCAAATTATATCTTATATCTTGGGTATCCTAGGTTTGGGGCTAATATCCACTTATCAGTGAATACATATTGTGTGAGTTTCTTTGTGAATGTGTTACCTCACTCAGGATGATGCCCTCCAGGTCCATCCATTTGGCTAGGAATTTCATAAATTCATTCTTTTTAATAGCTGAGTAGTACTCCACTGTGTAGATGTACCACATTTTCTGTATCCATTCCTCTGTTGAGGGGCATCTAGGTTCTTTCCAGCTTCTGGCTATTATAAATAAGGCTGCTATGAACATAGTGGAGCATGTGTCCTTCTTACCTGTTGGGGCATCTTCTGGATATATGCCCAGGAGAGGTATTGCTGGATCTTCCGGTAGTACTATGTCCAGTTTTCTGAGGAACCGCCAGACTGATTTCCAGAGTGGTTGTACAAGCCTGCACTCCCACCAACAATGGAGGAGTGTTCCTCTTTCTCCACATCCTCGCCAGCATCTGCTGTCACCTGAATTTTTGATCTTAGCCATTCTGACTGGTGTGAGGTGGAATCTCAGGGTTGTTTTGATTTGCATTTCCCTGATGATTAAGGATGTTGAACATTTTTTCAAGTGCTTCTCTGCCATTCGGTATTCCTCAGGTGAGAATTCTTTGTTCAGTTCTGAGCCCCATTTTTTAATGGGGTTATTTGATTTTCTGAAGTCCACCTTCTTGAGTTCTTTATATATGTTGGATATTAGTCCCCTATCTGATTTAGGATAGGTAAAGATCCTTTCCCAATCTGTTGGTGGTCTTTTTGTCTTATTGACGGTGTCTTTTGCCTTGCAGAAACTTTGGAGTTTCATTAGGTCCCATTTGTCGATTCTCGATCTTACAGCACAAGCCATTGCTGTTCTGTTCAGGAATTTTTCCCCTGTGCCCATATCTTCAAGGCTTTTCCCCACTTTCTCCTCTATAAGTTTCAGTGTCTCTGGTTTTATGTGAAGTTCCTTGATCCACTTAGATTTGACCTTAGTACAAGGAGATAAGTATGGATCGATTCGCATTCTTCTACACGATAACAACCAGTTGTGCCAGCACCAATTCTTGAAAATGCTGTCTTTCTTCCACTGGATGGTTTTAGCTCCCTTGTCGAAGATCAAGTGACCATAGGTGTGTGGGTTCATTTCTGGATCTTCAATTCTATTCCATTGGTCTACTTGTCTGTCTCTATACCAGTACCATGCAGTTTTTATCACAATTGCTCTGTAGTAAAGCTTTAGGTCTGGCATGGTGATTCCGCCAGAAGTTCTTTTATCCTTGAGAAGACTTTTTGCTATCCTAGGTTTTTTGTTATTCCAGACAAATTTGCAAATTGCTCCTTCCAATTCGTTGAAGAATTGAGTTGGAATTTTGATGGGGATTGCATTGAATCTGTAGATTGCTTTTGGCAAGATAGCCATTTTTACAATGTTGATCCTGCCAATCCATGAGCATGGGAGATCTTTCCATCTTCTGAGATCTTCTTTAATTTCTTTCTTCAGAGATTTGAAGTTTTTATCATACAGATCTTTCACCTCCTTAGTTAGAGTCACGCCAAGATATTTTATATTATTTGTGACTATTGAGAAGGGTGTTGTTTCCCTAATTTCTTTCTCAGCCTGTTTATTCTTTGTATAGAGAAAGGCCATTGACTTGTTTGAGTTTATTTTATATCCAGCTACTTCACCGAAGCTGTTTATCAGGTTTAGGAGTTCTCTGGTAGAATTTTTAGGGTCACTTATATATACTATCATATCATCTGCAAAAAGTGATATTTTGACTTCCTCTTTTCCAATTTGTATCCCCTTGATCTCCTTTTGTTGTCGAAATGCTCTGGCTAATACTTCAAGTACTATGTTGAAAAGGTAGGGAGAAAGTGGGCAGCCTTGTCTAGTCCCTGATTTTAGTGGGATTGCTTCCAGCTTCTCTCCATTTACTTTGATGTTGGCTACTGGTTTGCTGTAGATTGCTTTTATCATGTTTAGGTATGGGCCTTGAATTCCTGATCTTTCCAAAACTTTTATCATGAATGGGTGTTGGATCTTGTCAAATGCTTTTTCTGCATCTAACGAGATGATCATGTGGTTTTTGTCTTTGAGTTTGTTTATATAATGGATTACATTGATGGATTTTCGTATATTAAACCATCCCTGCATCCCTGGAATAAAACCTACTTGGTCAGGATGGATGATTGCTTTAATGTGTTCTTGGATTCGGTTAGCGAGAATTTTATTGAGGATTTTTGCATCGATATTCATAAGAGAAATTGGTCTGAAGTTCTCTATCTTTGTTGGATCTTTCTGTGGTTTAGGTATCAGAGTAATAGTGGCTTCATAAAATGAGTTGGGTAGAGTACCTTCTACTTCTATTTTGTGAAATAGTTTGTGCAGAATTGGAATTAGATCTTCTTTGAAGGTCTGATAGAACTCTGTACTAAACCCATCTGGTCCTGGGCTTTTTTTGGTTGGGAGACTATTAATAACTGCTTCTATTTCTTTAGGTGATATGGGACTGTTTAGATGGTCAACTTGATCCTGATTCAACTTTGGTACCTGGTATCTGTCCAGAAATTTGTCCATTTCGTCCAGGTTTTCCAGTTTTGTTGAGTATAGCCTTTTGTAGAAGGATCTGATGGTGTTTTGGATTTCTTCAGGATCTGTTGTTATGTCTCCCTTTTCATTTCTGATTTTGTTAATTAGGATTTTGTCCCTGTGCCCTTTAGTGAGTCTAGCTAAGGGTTTATCTATCTTGTTGATTTTCTCAAAGAACCAACTCCTCGTTTGGTTAATTCTTTGAATAGTTCTTCTTGTTTCCACTTGGTTGATTTCACCCCTGAGTTTGATTATTTCCTGCCGTCTACTCCTCTTGGGTGAATTTGCTTCCTTTTTTTCTAGGGCTTTTAGATGTGTTGTCAAGCTGCTAGTATGTGCTGTCTCCCGTTTCTTCTTGGAGGCACTCAGCGCTATGAGTTTCCCTCTTAGAAATGCTTTAATTGTGTCCCATAGGTTTGGGTACGTTGTGGCTTCATTTTCATTAAACTCTAAAAAGTCTTTAATTTCTTTCTTTATTCCTTCCTTGACCAAGGTATCATTGAGAAGAGTGTTATTCAGTTTCCACGTGAATGTTGGCTTTCCATTATTTATGTTGTTATTGAAGATCAGTCTTAGGCCATGGTGGTCTGATAGGATACATGGGACAATTTCAATATTTTTGTATCTATTGAGGCCTGTTTTGTGACCAATTATATGGTCAATTTTGGAGAAGGTCCCGTGAGGTGCTGAGAAGAAGGTATATCCTTTTGTTTTAGGATAAAATGTTCTGTAGATATCTGTCAGGTCCATTTGTTTCATAACTTCTGTTAGTTTCACTGTGTCCCTGTTTACTTTCTGTTTCCACGATCTGTCCTTTGAAGAAAGTGGTGTGTTGAAGTCTCCCACTATTATTGTGTGAGGTGCAATGTATGCTTTGAGCTTTACTAAAGTGTCTCTAATGAATGTGGCTGCCCTTGCATTTGGTGCGTAGATATTCAGAATTGAGAGTTCCTCTTGGAGGATTTTACCTTTGATGAGTATGAAGTGTCCCTCCTTGTCTTTTTTGATAACTTTGGGTTGGAAGTCGATTTTATCCGATATTAAAATGGCTACTCCAGCTTGTTTCTTCAGTCCATTTGCTTGGAAAATTGTTTTCCAGCCTTTCACTCTGAGGTAGTGTCTGTCTTTTTCCCTGAGATGGGTTTCCTGTAAGCAGCAGAATGTTGGGTCCTGTTTGTGTAGCCAGTCTGTTAGTCTATGTCTTTTTATTGGGGAATTGAGTCCATTGATATTAAGAGATATTAAGGAAAAGTAATTGTTGCTCCCTTTTATTTTTGTTGTTAGAGTTGGCATTCTGTTCTTGTGGCTGTCTTCTTTTTGGTTTGTTGAATGATTACTTTCTTGGTTGTTCTAGGGCGTGATTTCCGTCCTTGTATTGCTTCTTTTCTGTTATTATCCTTTGAAGGGCTGGATTCGTGGAAAGATATTGTGTGAACTTGGTTTTGTCGTGGAATACTTTGGTTTCTCCATCTATGGTAATTGAGAGTTTGGCCGGGTATAGTAGCCTGGGCTGGCATTTGTGTTCTCTTAGTGTCTGTATAACATCTGTCCAGGCTCTTCTGGCTTTCATAGTCTCTGGTGAAAAGTCTGGTGTAATTCTGATAGGCCTTCCTTTATATGTTACTTGACCTTTCTCCCTTACTGCTTTTAATATTCTATCTTTATTTAGTGCATTTGTTGTTCTGATTATTATGTGTCGGGAGGAATTTCTTTTCTGGTCCAGTCTATTTGGAGTTCTGTATGCTTCTTGTATGATCATGGGCATCTCTTTTTTTATGTTTGGGAAGTTTTCTTCTATTATTTTGTTGAAGATACTAGCTGGCCCTTTAAGTTGAAAATCTTCATTCTCATCAATTCCTATTATCCGTAGGTTTGGTCTTCTCATTGTGTCCTGGATTACCTGGATGTTTTGAGTTAGGATCCTTTTGCATTTTGTATTTTCTTTGACTGTTGTGTCGATGTTCTCTATGGAATCTTCTGCACCTGAGATTCTCTCTTCCATTTCTTGTATTCTGTTGCTGATGCTCGCATCTATGGTTCCAGATCTCTTTCCTAGGGTTTCTATCTCCAGCGTTGCCTCGCTTTGGGTTTTCTTTATTGTGTCTACTTCCCCTTTTAGTTCTAGTATGGTTTTGTTCATTTCCATCACCTGTTTGGCTGTGTTTTCCTGCTTTTCTTTAAGAGCCTGTAACTCTTTAGCAGTGCTCTCCTGTAAATCTTTAAGTGACTTATGAAAGTCCTTCTTGATGTCCTCTATCATCATCATGAGAAATGTTTTTAAATCTGGGTCTAGATTTTCGGTTGTGTTGGGGTGCCCAGGACTAGGTGGGGTGGGAGTGCTGCGTTCTGATGATGGTGAGTGGTCTTGATTTCTGTTAGTAGGATTCTTACGTTTGCCTTTCGCCATCTGGTAATCTCTGAAGCTAGCTGTTTTAGTTGTCACTGTTAAGAGCTTGTTCTTCAGGTGACTCTGTTAGCCTCTATGAGCAGACCTGGAGGGTAGCACTCTCCTTAGTTTCAGTGGGCAGAGTATTCTCTGCAGGCAAGCTCTCTTCTTGCAAGGCAGGTACCCAGATATCTGGTGTTCGAACCAGACTCCTGGCAGAAGTTGTGTTCCACTCACTAGAGGTCTTAGGATCACGTGTGGAATCCTGTGTGGGCCCTTGCGGGTGTCAGGCGACTCAGCTGGCAAGGTAGCCGGGGCTCGAGTGGAGTGGAAGGGGTTTGTGCCCCAGATCAAGCCCGGGTAGCCTGCTTCCCTATGTACCGCAGTCTCAAGTTCCACGCGATTGGATTGGGGTAGGCGCTGTGTTCCACTCACCAGAGGTCTTAGGGTCCCGTGGGGAGTCCCGTGTGGACCCTTGCGGGTGTTGGGCAAGACTCTGCTGGCAAGGTACCCCGGGGCTCGAGTCTCGAGTCGAGCGGAAGGGACTTGTGCCCCAGATCAGGCCCGGGTAGCCTGCTTCCCTATGTACTGCAGTCTCGAGTTCCGCGGGATTGGATTGGGGCAGGCACTGTGATCCACTCACCAGAGGTCTTAGGGTCCCGTGGGGAGTCCTGTGTGGACCCTTGCGGGTGTTGAGTAAGACTCTGCTTGCAAGGTAGCCGGGGCTCGAGTCACGAGTCGAGCGGAAGGGACTTGTGCCCCAGATCAGGCCCGGGTAGCCTGCTTCCTTATGTACCGCAGTCTCAAGTTCCGCGCGATTGGATTGGGGCAGGCACTGTGATCCACTCACCAGAGGTCTTAGGGTCCCGTGGGGAGTCCCGTGTGGACCCTTGCGGGTGTTGGGCAAGACTCTGCTGGCAAGGTAGCCCGGGGCTCGAGTCTCGAGTCGAGTGGAAGGGACTTGTGCCCCAGATCAGGCCCGGGTAGCCTGCTTCCCTATGTACCGCAGTCTCAAGTTCCGCGCGATTGGAATGGGGCAGGCACTGTGGTCCACTCACCAGAGGTCTTAGGGTCCCGTGGGGAGTCCCGTGTGGACCCTTGCGGGTGTTGGGCAAGACTCTGCTGGCAAGGTAGCCCGGGGCTCGAGTCTCGAGTCGAGCGGAAGGGACTTGTGCCCCAGATCAGGCCCGGGTAGCCTGCTTCCCTATGTACCGCAGTCTCAAGTTCCGCGCGATTGGATTGGGGCAGGCACTGTGGTCCACTCACCAGAGGTCTTAGGGTCCCGTGGGGAGTCCCGTGTGGGCCCTTGCGGGTGTTGGGCAAGACTCTGCTGGCAAGGTAGCCCGGGGCTCGAGTCGAGACTTGATAATTTTATTACGTTCCAGGTATAAACTTCATTAACTGAGTTGTAGTTTGAGGCTCCTTTAATCATTCCTGATTTAAATTAAGTAAGATGTCAAGGCTATCTTATTTTAGCTTTTCTACCTGCTGGATTGTGATTAAGACTCAGTCGTGTACTGTTAGACTGTGTTTGCTATACCCAGCAGGATCCAGCTAGGGGAAAGGGAAGAATGCACACAGAGGAGTAACTTCTTTCTGAGAATCTAGTTTTGTGTGTATCCCATATTGTCTTAGCCTATGTTCACTTACCTTTTATCATTCTTCGGTGTGGTACTCTGAACCCAGGCTTGCTTCAGTTTTTCTAGAACTTAGTGCTAGACAAAATAGAAGCTTAGAAAAAGGGCTTGTGACGTTAGAAAACTGAAGCTGTTTACAGACGTTCTTGACTGTGTAGACAACTAATAAACTCATTAACTCACCCAGAGAAACTTGAATGAACTTTTTAAAAAAATAAATGTGAATGTGTTTTGTGTTTGTGGTGTGTGTGTGTGTGTGTGTGTGTGTGTGTGTGTGTGTGAGAGAGAGAGAGAGAGAGAGAGAGAGAGAGAGAGAGAGAGAGCTGTGAGCTGTGTATGAGTGCTCACAGATGACAGAAATGTAACATTGGATCCATTGGAGCTGGATTTCAAGGTGGTTTGCTGTGACCTATCTGACAGAACTAAGGCCTTTGAAAGAGCTGCAAATATGACTAACCACTGAGTTATCTTCTCAGCACTGAATCCCTCATTTCATTTTTGGTGACATCCAAGTGTAGAAAGACATATTTTACATCTCTCCAGAAAGGCTTGCTATGGCTCTCATGATATATTATATCATGAAGAACATTTCTTTTCCAGGTTTTGGCTACTACAGTTAGTAAGTGATAGAGATCTGTGTTGGCCTTTGTTATTCTGCTCCACATTGTAATACCTGGAAAGAGCTGGAAACATTTATCAAGGTTAGTGATGATGACATGAAAGCCTGAGACAAATATTGAGTGTAGTTATAATGTGCATAGGAATGATAACAGAATTAACTATTGTTTCTACAAGAGTGACAGATATCACATACTTATTCATTTAAGTAATTTGATCATTATGATTTCTGTATTTTTACAATCCTATGTTGGATGGGTTGAAACCACTTAAAGATTACTGCCTGAAAAGGCAACTCAACTCACGTTCTGAATCCTACGGTTAGTGTACTTTTGAAATTCTCTTGATCTTAGGGCAAATGAGTTCTGAAATTTGTCAATACTATTTAACAAATTTTGTTTCACTTTACCAAAGGGCAATAGTTACAGCTTTGGAAAAATGGATGAGAATGTGGCTTGTGAGATTAGGAAATGATGATAAAATGGTTTTATTTTTTACTATGCTCTTTTTTAATAGTTGGTTATTTTATATATTTACGTTTCAATTGTTGTTCCCCTTCCTGGTCTCCCTTCCTCAAATCCCAATACATTGCCCCTCCCCTTTGCCTCTAAGAAGGTGCTCCCCCACCCACCACCCACTCCTGCCTCACTCCTCTAGCATCCCCCTCCACAGGACCAAGGGCCTGCCCTCTCACTAATGCCAGATAAGGCAATCCTTTGCTACATATGGAGCTGGAGCCATGAACCCATCCATGTATACTCTTTAGTTGGTGGTTTGACTAAGACAGAAGCAAATACACACAACCAACCATCAGACTGAACCTGAGGATCCCAATGGAAGGAAGAGTTAGGAGAAAGACTGAAGGAGCCAAAGCGAACTGCAACCCCATAGAAAGAACAACTTTGGAATTTTTAAGGGAACCCCTGTTAAAGATGGCATGGGCATAATCTGCCAAATACGTTTCTCAGCCAAAATACTTTATTTTTTATGATATCCTCAGGCCTGTCTATGCACAGCAGACTTTGGAAAGTATCCTGTTGTATTCTGTAACCCATCATATGAGGGTGACTTTATTTAGATTACTTTTCATCCTATCTAAGCATACCACTATCCTAAAACAATTTCAGTGAGAAAGCCACCTTTTATTCATTTGTAGTATAAGAGGTGTAAATTCTTTCACTTCCATGTGGTGATTTTATAATACTCTAGTCTCGCATAAACAGGCAGGAGAATCCGGCTAAGAATAGGCACTTGGAAAAAATGATCTACAAGGTTGATTAGCACTAGAGCATGTGCTAATCACTCTCTCCTGTGCAATGTCCCCAGTGACACATGAGATACATAGAGAGGGATGTCCAGCCTTCTAGCACAGCCATGTTTTATCTTTGACAGCTATAGCTTTAGACACTTCTCAGATTTACAGGTTCTTTCCACCTCTACTAGTTTCTTTCCTTTAAAGCTATCTTTCCAAGACTTTTCCAAATGTTCTTCACTGTCATTGCTTAAGCTGGCTTTTCTATTTTCATCTCAGCAGTTTCTAAGTTCTCAGTGATATTGTATTTGATCTATAAAATCCTTTCCAGATGCAGTAGGATTCAAGAGAGCTAGTACCCCATTGAAAAATGGAAAGAAATAGTCCCAGGGAATACTAACCATTCCCCATTAAAGGCAATGACAATATGTTAACAATTGTGAAAAACATCTTTTCTAAATGCAGTGAGAATTTACATTATGAATATCTCTGAAAATAGAAAGGAATTGTAATTTCACTCCTCTAACACTTGTCTCAGGATAATAATTTTCTCCATCATTTTATCCTAATATTTGTAGCTCCCTGCCACTACTGCATACCGTCTCACTTAAGACTATGGAAGCAATTCCTACGATGCTTGACACTCTTTAGAGAGCACAGCTCTCATGACTACAAACTATTCTAGTGGCATCTTTAATTATTCTTTTTTTCCCCTGTGGGCATATATAATTTATTACCTCTTTTCGTTTGCAAATTCTTTTGTGACACACACGTGGTATATAACACTTTTCCTAGTATTTTGAATTTTTTGTAATAGTTTCTCTTAAATAAAATTACTGGGTAATTAACTATTTTAAAGTCTTACATTTATTACAAAATTTCTTTCTTAAAGATAATTCATAATGCAAAATCTATGCATGAAACTCAGTTGTCTTAGGGCAAACAAGATGTAGAAACCTTACAAGGATACTACTTTATTTCTTCATTTTTAGTTCATATTGACACTGTATAATAGGGGATAATTAAGATGAGAGCAGCAGAGCTCATAATTTGATTTGCTTCCACTCAAGTCTGTAAATACATTTAAGGTAAACAGTTAATTATTACTTCCTACATGCCCCTTTCAATGCATTGGAGATTTCTGTTTGGAGAGTAGAGAAGAAATGCTTTTTTGCTCCCCTTTCTGCCTGCATTGATTGTCTTTGAGTTAATCAGGATGAGTTACTCCCAGCAAGGCTTCATTATTATTATTATTATTAATTATTTTATTAGGTATTTTCATCATTTACATTTTAAATCCTATCCCCAAAGTCCCCTATACCCTCCCACCCTGCTCCCCAGTTTTATGCTACATCTTAGCTCTCCAATGATAGCTTGTGGGAATAGATTCCTCATGGATTCTCACAATCAGATTCCTTCCTTCAAGGCTTCGAACCCAGATTCAGAAACTATGAATCTGGATTTTTCTTGAAGTTGGGATTTCAGAAAACAGGAACTGAACTAGTACATTGGAGGTCCTGGAAAGTGGTGATCAGCAGCAGAAAGAGACAAAAAGTGGGTTCTGTACAAAGAAACGTCAACATAATTGCTCAGTGAGTAAAGATGATTGTAGTCAAGCCTAAGGGCCTGAGTTCGATCTCGGGAAGTTACATGGATGGAAAGAACTGGATCTTGCAATGGGTCTTGTGACTCTGTAATTTGTGCACACACACACACACACACACACACACACACACACACGAGTGCATACACATATAGACACACAAATATACATATAAATACACACATAAACACACATACACACACATGAACACACACAAATACACAAACATACACAATATGAATATAACCACATTCATGAACACACACACACAAACACATACAGGTACATACTATAAAAAACAAATGTGAAAAAAAAAAAAGATTTAAGACTTACTAAGACAAGGGAAGAAAACCAAAACCCTTCCACTGTCTTTGACCTAATTTTCATATTATTCTCCTGTTAAATGACAATAGTGGGTTAAAGAATTTCTTTCTATTTGAGGTGTTCACTAAAATTTGTGACTAAATTTGCTCAGACTCAGACAGAGAGATAACAAACTGAATAACAGATGGTATTTTTGCTGAGCCTACAAGCCTACCCCTGAGTCACACTTTCCAGCCTCTGTTACAAATTTCTTCCAAGAGCAGATGATTGACACATGTTCCCTTGACTGCTGAAGAAGAACAAGCAGCCCACTCTTGACTACACTAATAGATTGGAGCTGGACTAAACTTTCAGCTCTGGAGCCAGACTGCAGATGCCCCAGTTTTTGGCTTCACCAAGAGAACACTCCACCCTCATTTGCAAGTCTCCTAAAAACAGTTAGCATGAAGAATCTCAGAGTGCTAGGGTAAGTTTGGCTTTTGGGAAGTATCATCTGCCCTCCTCAAAGAAGTAAACAGTCACTCACACAGATTAGGGTCCTGATCAGACATTCACAAAGCAGTCACATTATAGTATAAACCTCTGAACATGCCGAAAACAAGGAGTTTCCTAGAACTCTCTATGCACAGTCACTGGATTGAGGTTTATGACAGGACCTCCTTTAAGCCAGCTGCTCACAAGTTCAGGGTGTCTTGGGTCCACTTCTAAGAAGATGATTTCAGAGTAGTTCTGAATTCAGGGTTATCAGGGTCAAGATGTGGGTAATGATGTAGGTCTATGTCCTCCCTCCAACAATCCAGGTCATTGCCTCTTCATAGATGCTATATAATTACGTATTTTGAGGTGTATTGTACACTTTACAACTCCCTGAGAGCCAACATAAGGCTGGGAATTTAACCAGGCCTGGCTTAGTTTTCTATTCTCTCTCATTTCTCTCACTCCCTTACTAGTGTCTTCTGAGATCACTCACCTTATAGATCACTCAAATCTTCATCATTATGGCTTCAGATTTGCATCTCGGGTAATGAAACCTGAGGCGATGGCCTCTCTTACAGACGCTGGAGAAGGAACAGGTACCTATTTATCGTAACGTGAATGAACTCATGTGCTGCTAGCATGCTGTAGCACTTGACAGCTATGGAAGTATGCTGAATTAAGGACAGC
Organism: Mus musculus; assembly: GCF_000001635.26. NCBI lineage: Eukaryota > Metazoa > Chordata > Mammalia > Rodentia > Muridae > Mus > Mus musculus. The sequence continues at coordinate 91,649,126 of NC_000077.6, forward strand.
TCAGCTATCTCACTAAGAAATAAATTCAATGTTGTATGTTTGGGATGCGTTGAAAGGTATATTTGCTTTAGAACTCAGTGTAATGTTGATAAAGTAATACCCTGTTCTCAGGTGACCAACGTTTGGCATGTCAACATAATGTTTTCATCTCCAAATGTGTTGGGCCACTCTCGAATACATGTTGGCTCATAGGCAACAAGTTGGGCATGGCTACTTTAAATTATTGCAGAGTCATTATAATAGTACCCATGCTATTGGTGAAAATAAATAAGCAAGTCACCAAAGACGAGCATGTGTATTTAACTATAAGTCAGAGCACTAAAACTTTAAAGCTCCATTCTCTTTTGTTATCCCAACTTGGCATTTAAAATTATTTTGCAAAAGTCACATAGTTTTAGAAAGGGAAATAAAATAGCAAAAGGAGGCAGAGGAAGTGAGGGTGGAACAGGGGAGATGAGAATGGGGGCAGGGAGCAGGATCAGGTGTAGGAAGAGACAGAAAAGAGGTCCAGAGGGCCAGGAAGATGAATGGAAATCTGAATCTATCAGTGTGGGGTGAAGGAGGGGAATCTCCAGGAAGTGCCATAGACCTGGGATGGGGTAGACATTCAGCAGTAAATGCCTATGACCATAGCCAAAGCACATAGCAGTGGGGATATAGAACGTGAAGTGTCCATCTCCTGTAACTAGGCAGAACCCCCAGTGGAGGGATAAGGACACCAACCCACTCACAAACCTCTCAATCCAAAATTGTGTTAAGATATCAAGATCATGTAGTGGATACACACAAAGGGGGCATGTTCCAAGCCTTGAGATAGCTTACAAATTAATGAACATATCATTTTTAAAACGTATCGTATTTTATTACTTTCATTGCATATGGGGGCTGGTTGTACTGCTTAAATCTTTACTTAAATAACAAGGTATTCCATGTTTTTCTCTGGAGACTTTATTATTTTAATAATTAATTATCTGTAATAGGGAGAGTTAGAAGGCACATTCCTTATTTAATCCCACTCAGTCCTTTGCATTTAGTAGTCCTGGGTTTCTCTTTTCCCCCTTTATCACAAGGCACAGTGGTTTCCAAAGCCTGTGTTCTGTCTAATCTCATAAATGACTGTCCTAGCACTTCCCACTGCCATTGAAATACCGGCTCAACCTTACCTAATCTTAGGAGTGTACTCAATCTAGAAGGTTTCTAGAGATATCTGAATTTTAACAAGCTTTCAAACTTTCTAGCTGAGTCTTTACTTTCCAAGCTTTAAGATCTGTGAATAACTATAACGTTTCATGAAAATATGTCTCTGCTGGAGAGCGCAAGCCCTCACCTGCATTAAGTGAGGGCGATACTTTAAGCCATGAGCCTATTTCCTCTTCAAATCTTTCCTTGCTTTATTCTCCTAACCACAGACTCAGCCTCGCTCCCCATGCATCTTCCACCACTTAATTCCTATTCCACCTCTGGGCTATCATTTTGAAATATATAGTACTGGAGGAAAAAAAAGAAGTCTCAAGAGAAGATATGATCCCTCAACATATTTTATGGGTGAATCTACAGGAGAAGGAAATAAAAAATTTTAAAAGCCCTAGATTTAATGAAAATGGGAACAAATCATACTGGAATGTAGTTCCAGGTATGAGCTACAAGCACATTAAGGAATGCTGAGGTATGTGTGCTTTATTTCCTAATGCCCTGAGCACATAGTGATTTAAAATAGTCATTAAAGATTATGAAAATGTGCAGAATTAATGTGCAATGATTTTCCTTTGGATGAGTCCATTTTTTAATTTCTTTTTTATTTTTTTACTTCCCTGCCCTCTGTCATTTTCCCTTCTTCGTTTCCACAGTATCAGTTGATCTGAGTTCAGTGATAACAAAGCATACCTATGTGACCTTACAATGGTCAAGTTTGAAGTGGAAATGGAAACCACATGACAGAAACACAGGATTTGTTAGAAAACAAACAAACAACAAAAAACCACAAAAACAAACAAACAAACAACAACAACAACAAAAACAGGCTCACAGCTAACATCCAACTCTGATGTATACTAGTTATTCTTACCATGTTAAGTAATTTTCTATCCTAGTTTTCATAGTTAAATGCTATAAACCCCACCAACTACTTTCCCCATATCATAAGTTGTATCTAGTGTGAAATAGATTAGAAAGCATGTGAGATGCATAGCCTGATACCAGGATGACAAAGCACAAATATCTCTAAAAATTAAAGTTTTTACAGAATGATGATCATTTAATTACTGATAATCCCAGATAATGCTTTTGTTTTTGCAAGGTGTATTTACATATTTATTAATGCATTTCATTGACGTATGTATTTCAGTTTGAAGGATGTATAAAGCACTAGTTTGGAAACCCAAAACCTTATACATTTGAAGACCAGTACTTGGAAAGTAGAGGCAGGAGACTCCCAAGTTAAAACAAGTTCAAGGCCATTCTTAGTTACATGAGACAGACTCTGTCCAAAGCAACAAGCAAACAACAAATTCTAATCAAATAAAGGAAAAGGCTACATTTCATTTCATAATTAATGTACTCTCAATTTCTGAGATCATCTTGGTTATATCACTTATTTATTTGTGTGACAGTTGTTATGGCACTTTGAACCATGAAAACTAATCATCCATTGCACATATGTGCTGGATATTTTCTTTTTCTTTAAAATATAATTATAACATTTATCCCTTCCATTGACTCCCTTTTACCTGGCTCTGTCTGATATTCCTTCCAAATTCACTGCCTCCTTTCTTTAAACATTCTTTTCAGATATACCTGCAAATGACCTACAAATACAACCTGGTGATTCAGTTCAGATTTCCCACCATGTAGATATTTCTAGAACTTACTACTCAGTATGAATAATTAATCTGGAGGCTCTTCTTTTGGGAAGGCTAATTCTCCCTCTCCCAGCAGTTATTAATTGCTTATAGTTCCTCATTTAAGAGTGGGGCAATGTGAGATTCCTTCCATTTAAATTGAGATGTCAACTGCTGTTGGAATTGTCTAGGCTTAGTTAGGACAGCTAAGTTGAAATTTCATGGGTGTACCTTCCCTATCATAGCCATAATGTTATAGGAGACTTCCTGTGGCCTTCTGTCTTTCCTCCTTTCTCTTCACCCTCAATGTCTCTGAGCTTTGAGTGCAAGATCGGTGTTGTAGATATATCAAACGAGGCCAGGTACTCTGCTGTCAGCTATTTTCTAAATTTTGAGTAGTTGAGGCTTTCTGAAATGCTCTCCTACTGATGCAAAATGCAGCTGCTTTGGTGACAGGTGAATGGGTGTAAAGAAACATATTGAGAAGAATGAGGTTAAAAATTTTACTGGTTTAAGAAAGTGAGGAATATGCTTTGGAAAACATGGAACACAGTTCACAAGTCTAGTCATTACAGCAGAAAAAGGAGGATGATGGAGAGGAGAGAATATCTCTCAGGTTTTGGAGAGGCAGCTCATTTCAGCAAATCATCTGATATGTGAGGATTTGAAATTGAATTGTCAGCACCCTTGGGAAAACTTGGTAAACTAGAACTTCAGTCATTCCAGGATTCCCATAATGAGATGGTAGGTGGAGACAATATATCCCTAGAAGGCTGTTGGGTTAGTGATGTGGTGTATGCAATCATGAAGAAGAGACTCTGCCTGAAATGTAGATATAGAGTTAAGATTGTCTTTTCATCTCTATGCATGTTCCATGGCACGTGCATACCTGTATTACCCACATGTGAAAATACAGGTGCACATATATACAAAGAGAAGAACTAAAATGGCTTGAAAGTAAAAGGAGAGTAACAAAAAATAAAAAAAAACTACTAAACTCTATGTATGGAATTTAGTAAATAGAAAAATATTTCAAAAATATATTTTATTTTCTGATTTATTCATTTACATGAATTGTCACACATGAGATATGTAGGTGGGGGAGAAAAGTTGTCAGAAGACAGGATTTAGAAGGAAATATAAACAAGGAAAATTGAAGAAAAATCTTCAATAAAAATATGACCTTAAATTCCACTCTCCCCTCGTGTGTGTGTGTGTCCATGTGCATATAAAGGAAGGTCAAAATATAAATTCAATTGTCATTCACTAAGTATCTTTCACCTTGATTTTTTAGTCAGGGTCTCTCATTTCTGAGATTGAGCAAGAAGGCTAGAGACTAGCCAGCTTCCGCACTGGTTTTACAAAAGTGGGTCAACATGATCACATTTTAAAATTGTGAATTCTTGTGCTTGCAAAGGTACGTCTTTACTGAATGAGCCATTTATTCAATCTCCTTCCGAAAGTTTTTAAAGTCAAGTCAGGACTGTTAATGTTGGATGCACAGCTAATACTACTTATACCATGATCTAGGTTTCTGCTATTTCATTTTAAGTGTGGCAAATTAAAAAATAAAAATGAACCATGGTACTCTATTCATCCAGAAAGAGCACATTTCATTTACATATTTGTAATATTTAAATCATATACATTTTCACCAATTATTTTAAATTTCCAAGAATATAGAAGAATATAATTCCTCCCAACAGAGCCAGAAATGTCAATTTTAACAGTGTCAATAAATGCAGATTTTTTTGGGGGGGGGGGAATCTACTGCACAGCTCTTGACTGGAAAGTGATAGAGTAGAGTTGTTTGCACATTCTTAAGATTGTTTCACAAAAGATATATGAACAACAATTGTCAGTTAGTTAATGAAGCTGTACTGCAGGGTTTCAACATAAACTCACAAGGTTGACTGTCTGCTGTCCCTCTCTTACCAAGTAGATATTACCCTCTTTTTTATACAGTTATAAATCATTTATACAAACATAAAATTAGACGAAAAGGCCATAGAGTTAAGCCAGCCTAAAACATTGTGCACTGGGTATGTAATTTTAAAAGGCAATTGGGAGAAAAAATTATTGGTAATCATTTACTTGTTTTCATAGTTATTTATCATAATATTTAGATCAGGGATGGTCCTAATATAAAACATTAAAATATAAGTTTTGAGTCATTGCAAATAAAGAGGTGGCAAACTTCACTCAACATGGGACAGGCCACTTGTCACTGGCCACTGTCACCAAGATCAAGAATGTAGACAACATCCCTGCAGCACAAGAATGTCTTAGAAGCTGATTGCCTTCTGACTTCTGATGGCTATTCTGATTGATTGCTGCTCTGTGTCACATACCTGCCTTTGGATTCAAGCTTTCTTTTCTTTCATCTTTTCAAGGCTATGGCCAAACTTCCAAAGCTCTCACTTTTACAAAACTCTTTGTGTTTTGCAATCCGCTCTAACCATTTTCAGTGATGGATTTTCCTATTAGTTGTGACACTCTCAAGTCCTCACTTTCAACAAGAGACCTCTTATATATTGACTTCAGGCAACCAAAGAGAAGGACACTTGTTTTGCAGCTGTCTGATCATCTAAGATATGTAAGATTTTTTTTTCTGGGCTAATTATTCAGACTTCATCACTTTTCAAAATTTGGGGTTAACAATCAAAGAAAAGAAGTATTTAAATAATTGCTGATATTGTACTGATGTTATACTCATTAGATAATGTTATTTTTAAAACACCACTAGTTAAGAAATAAATACGTTTTGCTTGTGAGTACCATGATTTTCCTGCAAGCATTGCATACGTAAGCATAGTAACTGTAACTGTTGCGTGTCTAAACCTTGCCCTGATGCTTAGCGACATTTCTTTCTCCCTTTCATAATCTACTCTTGGAGAAAATGTTTATATCACTTTGGATACATATCTATTCACCTTTATGAGGTGACATTTTTTAAAAATACATTTTAATCTGCATATTTAATAACCCTAAAGCATTTCTTTGTCCTTCATGAAAACCATTACAGTAGCTGTAGGAATACATCTATCTAGCATCTATCAAATAAGTAGGATTTTGCATATGAAATGATTCAGAAGTAAGCACATAGAAATCTTACAAATGATGCATATCTGAGGATATTTATAAGAATGAAATATGGGATTTAGTCTTCACTCATTGACCCAAGAATGCCATTGTAAGGAAATAATTTGTAGACTGTAACACAAAGCAGACACATGCCATCATTAGATGAATGGCACTGGAAGACTACAAAGCAGCATTGAAATGCTTTATAAACCTTTAAGATGGGCATTCTTTTCTTGGCACCATCAGTAACTTAACTGGCTTCAGTGGATGTGTTTAATGCTTGAAATCTCTTTCTTGGGGAGGGACAATTTACATTACCTTAATATTTGCATTTCTGCCTCTCTCATGCCTTGCTGAGGGATAATAGGGGCCACCTTTTGTACTATTTTAGTTCAAAATTTTGAAAACGTCAAAACTTTCTCTTAAGAACTGAAATTGAGGCATAGAGAAGTGAACATAGGAAGACAGACATTCAACAGGCATTCAGGACGCCAAGCTTGAGCTTAGCACCTGCTCTGAACCATTGTATGAGACTCAAAGGTGAAGGGCACAAAACATTACTGTATCAGGTATGTGACCTATAGAATAACTCTTCGAGTCTTTTATAACCATTGGCAACAGTGGTGTTACATAAATATAGGATTAATTCAATGACTTAAAATCACCTTATCCTGGTAAAGCAGGCATATAATTCCAGCTACTCAGGAGGCTGAAACAGGAAGATTAAATGTTCAATATAAGTTTGAATGATAAAATATACTGAAGACTAGCCTGAACAATATCCTGCCTTCAGGATATTATTAGTAGCTGTGGGGAAATCTGATTTGTTCAGGAATATTATTTGTAGTTTCTATGGTTGACTTAACATTTTGAAGGAGGACCCAATCACTAATCTACCTATCTCTGCTTTGTCTCTGCCTCCATTTCTTTCCTTCCAAGCTTTCTCTGTCTTTGCTCTACAATTGTTTTAGATCCTAAGAACCACACATTTGTCTCAGTTAAGGTTTCTATTATTACACTGAAACACCGTGACTAAAAAGCAAGTTGGTGAGGAAAGGGTTTAGTTCTACTTACACTTCATCATAGAAATAAGTCAGGACAGGACCACAAACAGGGCAGGGATCTGGAGGCAGGAGCTCCTGCAGAGAGCATGGAGGGATGCTGCTTATTAGCCTACTCCCATGATTCGCTCAGCCTGATTTCTTACAGAACCGGGACTGCTAGCCTAGGCTAGCCCACAATGGGTTGGGCCTTCCCCCATCAGCCACCAATTAAGAAAATACCCTTTAGATATGCCTACAACCAGATCTGTGCAGGCATTTTCTCAACTATTGTTTCTTCCTCTCAGACGACTTTAACTTAGAGTTGACATAAAACTATCCAGAATACTACCTTATACAATATCCAGCATCTTGATTCCCAACAAAGATCTGTATGATGGATTCTGTGATAATGGTTCAGTATAGTGATCAAACAGTCTATGGCTAGATGAAGACTATCTAGACATCTGCCATGAAAACCTCCAAATCATTGCCTTTGCTTTTCTTTCATATATAACAAACTTATATATCAGAACAAATAGACAACAGTAGGCCCTTGGGTCACTGGACCTATGTTTTTCCCAATATGGCCATGCTATCAATGAAAGGACTTTCCTACCTCACAGATACTCATATCCTTACTAGCTCTTCAGTGCAGTCAAGTCTATGGAGCACTTCATGGTGCCACTGTTCTCTCCCTAAGAATGGTAATAATATGTCAATGTGTCATTTTTGGTTTATGTGTATTATAATTATAGATCATATAGAGAGCCAATTATGTTGTATGCCTTAGTCACTTTTATTTTCTTCATTGTGTTTTTCCCTTAAACGACATGAAATGATGTTCCAATTACTGAAAGGAGCAGTTCTGTTTACATTTCACTCTGAGAGTTGCCTCACCTCTCAGCAGAAATAGTGATGTTTCTGCTGCTACCAAAGCTTGAAGTTTGCATGCCTAAAGATTTAGCAGATGGCATTATTTCTTTGTCACAGGTAGAAGATAGCTCATCATGGGCTCAAACCTCCAGCACCAGCCAGTTATTCCCATATAAAACAGAGACAGAGCTAGGGAAGGCAGAAAAATCTCCACACTACTACATCTGTTAGCCTAACAGTGAGATCCATTCTCTGCTGCTCATTGCTTCCTAGTCTGTTTGCCAGAGTGACAGATCTCTGATAAGAGCTTTAATCCACTGACCTTCTTCTTTGATGCTATCCATCATGCTCCCCAGACTTAGGTGGTAATTCTATTGCACAGGCATGGTGAACAGACTCTGCTAATGGCTTTTGGCACTGTGCTGTAGCCACCGGAGAGTATCTGAATATGACAAAGCATCTGAGCTGTGTGAGTTAAAAAGGAAAAATCTACCCATGTGAATAAACCTATGTTTTTCTCCTGTCAACTGCAAACAGTTTGCTAATTTCCTAAGCACAAAGCAAGTTTAATTAAAGCCAATGGAGCAGGGGACTGCCACAGTTGAGTACATTTTTATGTCATTCACATAGTCAGGGATCAGGCAAAATATGAAATGTGATAACATTAGCTTTGTTTGGTAAACAGCCACAGTCTCTCTAGGCACATCCCTCCAGCTGCCCTACCCTCCAAGCACTTTAAAGTACTTACTGAGCAATACTCTAGCCCTTTCTATTCTTTGTAGCCTCCAGTTTTTCTGATGTACTAACAACCACACTCTGCTTCCAGGAAGCATAAGGCAAGACAGAACTCAACAGGGAGTGTGCTTCTTGCTAGCCTCTGGCACAGCTCTGGGTTATGTCTATTCTGGCAGCGCTTCTCACTGGTTCGATGCAGTGCCTTGGGGATCTGGTATGGGATTCCCATTCCTGCTTTGATGCCTGGGCAAACTGTACTTGCTTGTTTTCAAAGGCATGATGTAGTCTTTTCCATCTGGAAAGAAAAGAATATTTTTGGTTAAAAATAATAAAGTGAAGATTGGAGAGACAGCTCAATTGATAAAGTACTTTCCATGCAAGCAAGACAACTCAAGTTCAGTTCCCAGTACTCTCTAAAAAAGCTGTGAGTGGTGGAGCATACTTATCATCTCCTTACCGGGGAAGTGGAGACAGGAGGACCCATGAGGCTTTCTCATTAGCTAGAGTAAGCTAATAAGTAGCTCCAAGCTGGGGAGAGACCAAGGCTCAGAGAAAGTAAATGGTGCTTTTGAGCATGACACCTGACATTCTTCTCAAACCTCTACATGAATCATTGTACATGCATGCTCCCATTCATGTAACCATTCTCACATATGCACCCATACATGTATGCAATCATGCATATGCCCATGCACTTGTATATACATCACTGCATATATACATAAAATTAAACTGATAAGGTGATTTTTATCTTGTAATTTCACAGAAAGTTGATCATTTAACTCCAAAACATAATGGAAATTTCCATTTACCATTTTATTTTATACTATCTACTTTTTTACCATTTAATGCATCTGCCATTTATTAGCACTTTGTATTTCCATGCGAAATTGAACTTTTCATTAGTAACTTAATTCTAATTGGATTTAAATATGAGTCGTTTTTACATTTCTAGGTCATATTTAGAAGCCAATTAATTCAGACAGTAATTAATTAAATTTTCAACAGATATTTATTAAATGCTGGCTATATGCTAGGTCCTATTGTAGACTGCTTGATACCTAGTACTTTCTAAGGTCCTTATAGTTTTCTAATTGGGAGAGATAGGCAATAAACAAGACACGTAATTCAAGCATCTAAAGGAGAGATGGTGTAGACTCAATAGAAGTGCTTTTTAAAAAAAATTAGATATTTTCTTTATTTACATTTCAAATGTTATCCCCTTTTCCTAGTTTCCCTTCCGAAAGCCCCTTATCCCCATCCTCTCCCCATACTCCCCAACTCACCCACTCCCACTTCCTGGCTTTGGCATTTCCCTACACAGGGGCATGAATCTTCACAGGATCAAGGGCCCCTCCTCCCATTGATGACCGACTAGGCCATCCTCTGCTAAATATGCAGCTAGAGCCACGAGTCCCACCATGTGTTTTCTTTGATTGGTGTGATTTTAAATATGTTTCACAAACAAATGTGTGCTGACAAGAGAGAATATTTATGAAGGTTTAATAAAGTGAGGAATTAGTCCATTGAGATATAACTGCTCATGCATGAGGAAACAGCCTTGTCAAAAAACTGAGCAAGGCTTTAATCACAAAGTCTAGTTAGACCATGCATAATGGAGGCTAGGGCTGCATGATGTGCCCCTCACCCAATTTGTACTCTGATACCTTAAATACTGATGCCCAAGAAAGTCATTATATTTAAATATATAGCAGAGCATTAAGGGGGTAATTGAGTTAAGATAGAGTCTTTTGAGTGAGTTTTCACCCTACATGATAGCTGTTCTTTCAGAAAGAGGAAATTGGACATAGTTGGAGATAAGAGAGACGATGTGAATGCAGAAGATGGCCATGTACAAGCTAACTGAGAGGAGCCTCGGAACAGAGTCTTGGAGAGATCTCGACATGACATTACTAGATTAAACAACTATATAGAAGTAGATCTTTCTTTTGTCCATCTGATAGATGGTTTGTCATGTCCACCAGAGAAGACAAACACCATAAAATGAGTAAAGGAAGAAAGAGACCTGAGAATTAGCAAAGCTCAGGACCAAGAATGTCCTATTCAGTCATGGTCTACCAAATATTTTTGTTTTATGTTGAATAACATGAAGAGTCACTGAAGACTTACACATGTATACCATTTGGTTTTAAATGGTTTCTCTTTGGTTTCAAATGGGTATAGAAACTATATAGGAAAAGTGGAAAGAATGGAGGGAATGTTTCAGAATATTAATCATGCAACTTGAAATATGATGGTGTCTTAGATCAGACAGTAGTCAGGGATGTGATAAGAAGTGGTAATATTTTATATATATGTTAAAGGCAGAGCTGATTTGATTTTCTGACAGACTGTGTGAGAACAGTAGGAAAAGTGAATATTTCTGTCATTCAACGAGGGTACTGACACTTGTATTACTAGTGACACATAGTAGAATTTTATCACATAGATTATGATAAATTATGTTGCAAGGAGAAACTTATTAAGATAGCTGTCATCCCTTGAACTCTAATTGTTCAATTGTACAAGCCAAACAAACATGCTACATATGTACAAGGCTCTAATAGAAGAAATATAACTCAAACCCACACACATACACATGCATACATATTTACAATCTACATGTACACACACACACACACACACACCCACACACACACACACACACACACACACATGAAAGAGCAGGACCTGAATTCTATGTAAACACTTGGTCAAGATTGATGGTAGGATATGTATTCCTAGGACCACAGATTCAGATTGAATATGGAAAGCATAGGGCCAAACTTGTATCTAGGAATCACAACACCAGCCAAAAGACTTCTCTTGAATTCAAGCAAACTCATGTAGCCATCTGCTGAACTAACAAGAGTTGAAAGCAACTGAACCTTCAGAGTCATTTCTTACCAAAGTTAAACATGAACCAATGGTTTGTGCATCATTGACTAGAAATGCAACGTTTTTGTTTGTTTGTTTGTTTGCTTGTTTGTTTTAGTTTACCGGTGTTCATTAATAGAAGCAGTGGATGAAAAATACATCATGAGTCATCTAAGTGGGGTGAGAATGTAGATAGATGAACATGAGATTGTGGGTATGTGGGCAAGGTTCATACTAGTTAAGTTTATGACATTGCACAAGCAAAGGTGACGTAAAATGCTTTCTCAAATTCATACATACGTTACCGAAGAGTTTGTAAATAATTACCAGAATATATTCAGATTAAGAATAAAAAGGCATGTAGCACTGATGAGGAAACATCCATGTGCAAAATTCTATCTTCAGAAAGAACATATAATTATTGGGTTTTCTTAGATGTTCTTGTTGGCAGCTTTTAGCATATTTCTGATCAACAACTTTGAAGGGATAAAAAAACAAGTTCAAGGTTTTACATAGGACTGATTAACAGTCATTTATGAAAGAAGACATTATGCTCAAGAGCAATAATACTGCAGTAAAGACTATAGTCAAAATCTGATCTTTCTTCACTGTTACTGTGAAATTGAGAAAGTTATTTATTCCTTCTCTCATTCCTCTTGTTTATGCAATGAAAATGAAAACTTTCACATAAGATAGCTTATTAAAAACACTTACAAGCAAGATTAAGAGTGGAATGTTTTCATAAACATAGTGATTAAATATTGATATGTCCTTTATATGATTTATTTTAATTATCTGTCTGTATATATGCAAAAGTTTGTCCTAAGGAAGTCAGAGGCCAGTAAAGGTTGTTGGATCCCCTAGAGCTGGAGTTGAATGGTGAATGGGAGCTAGACCTGATATGAGTGTTGGTAACTGAAATGAGGTCCAAAGAGCAGCATATGCTCTTAGCAACTGAACCATCTTTCCAGCCCCTTCATGTCAATTTTTAGGCATACTGAAAGTTTTAGGTCAGACTATGCACTAGGATGAATAAAACATGATATCAAAACAATCTGAAGAAAATAAAAGTCATATATGTTATCTCAAATAGGGCACACAAATCAAAATAGATGCATAGCTCACAACTATTTTGAATCACCATAATTCATCCTCTAGAAGTAGCATTCTGAAGGAAAATTATACCACCTGATTCAGGCTTAACCAAGTCAGCTTTCCTTCATTGGAATTAATAGACTAAAATGACAATATGAGATGTGAGGCCATTGGGCAGAATTACTATTAAGCACACCAAGAAAAGGTGCTCTTTGAGCTGCTCAGATCAGTGACTCAAAGCCAACCTCACTTTTCCTCTTTCACAAGCTACTCTAACTTCACCTTGATTGTGTGAATTATCTCATTAACCTTCTAACAAACAAGATTTCACTTAAAATTACAGAAGCTACTTCTGATGTCGACATTCAAAGACCCTTAATGGATATACAAGTTTCCTATTAGAGTGTGTACATTCTTGTGTCTATACCACAATTCATTCTTGACAGCAATCTTAAATCCAATTTTAACTCTGACTCAACCTTAAGTATTTGAAAGGAGTTGCTCACTTAAAGGTACTCAGAAAACCTAATTACTTAACTCATCACTTCTTCTTGGGGTCATTTTAAAAGCGAGGCCCTCTCAGCAGTCTATTAAAACTACTAGCCTGAATTGAGTCTGCATTTCACCAGTTCCTCCATATGCATGTCACACTGTGTTTTTCTGCAAAGTGTTACTTAGTAATTTAACTGTTCATTTTTATAACATTAAATATCCATCTGAGTAGTCATATTTATAAGAATAAGACATACTTTCCAAATAAGTCACAGTTCTATTATTACTTTAAACAACTGCCATATATCTAAAATATGCAGTATGACTTGGGAATGTCAGCTTTAAAATGTTTGCTCTCTTGTTTGTTGTCTGCATACTATAATTGTTTCAGACCCACGAAAACTTCACTTTTGGGAATAAATAATCAAATGATCTTCCTTGATACTCTCTGTCATATTGATCAACCCACCCTGTAAATTCTTCTCCTTGGATATCAATATATGTTTTTCTAGCTCTCAAATCATAAACATAATTTCTAACTACTTATTGACATTTAGGATAATAACAGTTTTCTAATTATGACAATTCTCATATTCAATAGTGCTCAATCTTCAGTTATTAAGACAGATGTGTATGTGTGTCAGAGAGAGAGAGAGAGAGAGAGAGAGAGAGAGAGAGAGAGAGAGAGAGAGAGAGAGAATGTGCAATGTGGGTGTGTGTTTCCACAGAGGCCCAGAAAAGGGCATCACATGTAGTTATGTGTCTCCTGAAGTGGAGGTTGGAAACCAATCCTGGGTGGTTTGCAAGAGCAGAAAGAATTCTCAACCTCTGAACCATCTCTCCAGCCTCATAGTACAGTATTCTTTGACCAGTGGTGTTACACAGCTCAAGTGTCACAGAAATTTAGATACTGTGTTGAGATGTCTTTAACCTAATCAATTGATCGACACATGTAATTTCAGGAAATGTGAAGTAGGTTTCAATTCCTAGTTTTATAAACACTGAGTGTGATTGGAAAATACCTCCTCAAGGTAAGAGTGGTGCTAAGAATGTTCATCTCTGCATACTTGACCTGAAGGTTATAAAACACTTCGTGGAAAAGAGGTATGGACCAGGGAAGAGTGATGTCAGACAGGGAGATAACTTTAACAGGAAACTGGCTACAAATATGTAGCAGAGGATGGCCTAATAGGCCATTATTGGGAGGAGAGTACCTTGGTCTTGTGAATATTATATGTCCCAGTACAGGGGAATGCCAGGGCCAGGAAGGAGGAGTGGGTGGGTTGGGAAGCAGGGCGGGGGTTGGGGGGAGGGAGGGTATAGGGGACTTTCTGGATAGCATTTGAAGTGTAAATGAAGAAAATGTTTAATAAAGAAAGGATTGATACTAGAATGTTAGACTTGCTACTTTACTTCAAAAATTAATTATGGAAAAAAAACCATGAAATATCTAAATACAACAAAAGTCCTTGATGCTTTGTGCGTTTTTCAAGGTCAAATTTGCAAGTCCCCCAAATTTGCTCATAATCTCTCCCAAAGAAGCTTCAATTCCATAATCTCAGTGCAACTATTTCATCACCCTTCTATAAGAATGAACAAAAGGCAGGGCTGGAGAGGTGACACAGTGCTTAAGAGCGCTTGTTGGTCTTTCAGATGACCTGGGTTCTATTCCTAGCACCTACATCAAGAGGCTTACATTTGCCTGTAGGTACAGCTGCAGAGGATTTGACATACTCGTCTGGCTTCCGTGGGCGTTTTCTTTCATGTTTGTGATGCATTCAAACTCACTAATGCGGACACATACATGCAAGGAAGTAAATAAATAAATGTGTATTTTAAAATGCCAAGCAAGGAAAAGTAAAACTGGACACAATAAAGAATAACTAACTTTAAATATGGCCACCGCACATTTGTCTGTAACATTAAGTTGCCTCAATTTGTCAATGCTCTAAAATGTACGGTGCATGACATTCAGATTGTGATCAGATTGGTGTGTTTAGAGTACCAGTAGTATTGCTTAATATAAGCGCTGGCCTCTTGGAAAAGTTTTCTGCATAAATAACCCCATTTAACCTTATACCAAACAAATGGGGGGAGGGGTGCCAAGAAGTCAGCACACATAGCAGAAGCCAAATAAAACAAAGCAAAACAACAAAAAGCTCATAACTTCCAGAGACCTCTGAAAGGCAGAGGCTTTTCAAGGCACTGTAGACAGCATCAAGAAGTCCCTCTGTTTCAGAATTGTTCTCTTGCCAATGTGTCCTCGAAGTGCACTGGTTGACAGTCTGAATTGGTGTGTTTAGAGTACCAGTAGTATTGCTTAATATAAGTGCTTATATAGGCCATTCATTTCACCTTAAGGAAATGTCCCTTGAATACTCCAGGAGACAAGTAGGAAAATTTGGATGAGAAGTCCATCAGCATCTCACTTCCCTAGATGGAATATCTACCAGATGTCTAGTACATGTTCTAGTGAAAAGGAATTTTAATCAAGAAACCTGGTTTCTCTGTCAAGAGATAACATCCAGAGTCCCATCTAGTTCTGTATAATCTGGCTGGAATGCAGACCCGCCTTTTGTAAATACATTTAGCCCCAAACAATAATATCTCATTGAAGGGCAGACAAAGTAACAAATCAGAGAATTACTTGACAAAATGTGTCAGAGATGGCATACACCCAACTCTTAGGAGAAGAGATGAGAAAGAGAAGTGACTTAGGAGAGGAGAGGACAGGACAGGAAGGAGGGATGGAAGAAAGGAGGGAAGGAGGGAGAAAGGAAGGGAAGGAGGGAGGGAGACAGAACAGGAGGGAGAAAGAGAGAGAGATTTCACAAGCATGGTTTTATGCAGTCAGGTTGGAGGCGAAGACAAAAGGAGATAGATTTGAACAGATTGTCATAGTTAGTTTGAGGCCTAGCAGAGCAATTCAGTCAGAATTCAAAAGATGCCAATTTGAATCAGTCAGCTTGAAAGATTAGAATGGATGGAGGCTAGACAATTACAGTTCTAGGCAGAGGGATAGTTTAGAACAGAGAAGGAAATGCTCTGGGCTCAGTCCAAGCTGTGTACTTGTATAGCTTGGATAAGGCTCTCATATGATCACTCCATCTGAGAAAGAAACAGTAAAAAGAAAGTGGACATTTACATTCCACTATCTTGTCCTATCATACCAAAGCTCTTTCATGACCTTGCTGCTGAATAACAAGATTTTTCTGCTCTTTACCTGTCTTCATCCAGTAACTTCACCTATACACAAAAAGAGTAATTAACAAAATTTGAGGACTGTAGGCCGGAGGCAGATGCTACTGATGTGTACTACTCAGAAGCAGTGATAATTCCCCAATCTTTTGTTGTAGAAGCTACACAGTTATATGTTAATTTATCTATTTATTCTGTAAGTTTTAATTAAGTAATTAAGAAAATTTCAAATTATATGCAAATATGAATAAATCTCTAAAATATATTATTACCCATCAAAAGAGAGTATTTTTTGTTTCCAGACCATCCTACTCCCTGCCCAGCTCTGTATTGCTTTTCATTTATCCAAACTAAAAGCTTATACCCTATCCTTTCTGGTCTGTCAGCTGCCGTCTAAAAACAACATGACTCCCATGACATCATGATGACAACTATATACACTGAGAAGCATTAGAAAAACAGTCTCATTAACAACAGAAATGACAAACAAAAAGATAGATGAAACCTAACCAAGGAAGCAAAAAATGAAATTATGAATCTGTCAGGTAAGTGAAAAAATACCTTGGATTTAAAAATTCAGGCACAAAAACAATCAATCAAATAAAAATCAAAAAACAACAACAAATGCCACCTTTTCTTGTTCAAACAGAATTTCTACATTTTTCAGCTTGGAGAACAAGTAGGAGGCAGGAAACTAAAAGGATTGGGAGAACTAAAAGTGATTGGGAGAAGGATGTTATAAACCATAGAAATATATAGAGAATATGAAAATAAACAGAAACATTATTAGCAATGGAGATGTTCACCTAAGTATGGGGTGAAAGAATAGGAGAGATGAGGGGGTAACAGGGATGACTAACAAAAGTGGCGAGGTATGAAATAATCAAATAGAAATTTGCTATCCTATAAATAAATTAAAACATAATTTTATAAAATCCACAGTTTGAAGTATGATATGCTACATGGCTAGAAAAAAATATTCACAGTAGCAGAATTTTATGAAACAAAAACTTCAAAGAAGTGGCAAATTCCTCCTCATGAGATGTCAAAGAGTCTGCAGAAGCTCCCTAAACAGCATAGACTTTTGCTATTCCTCATGGTCACCCAGCATAATTAGATGCTTAAACCAGATTGCGGAAGAGACCACACCTTGAATGCATAATAATGAGATATCAAACTGGCCTGAGCTGGAAACTTCCTTTCCAGGAGCTATCTTTGATAGTTCCCATAAGAGCTATGCAGTTTGCTAATAGAGAAAAGACATCAATAGTCTAATTCATTTATGAATCTTAACATCTATGAGACTACAAACATGATGTGTGTAGCTGAACAATAGTGTCACTGCTATTATATGGATAACCAACGCTCTCTGCTTGGATCTGAGACCTTCTCGACAGTAGGGATTACATGTCTGGTACTGTATATCTGGTCAAAAATCCATAGTAAATGAGATTTTTAGGCTCTAGGGATAAACTGAATACTGCTGTTTAGCTAAATTGACATAGCAGCAAGCAGTATACTGAATATTTATCTTACCATAGGTAAATAGCACATTCAACCTTATTCTTTCCAGTGAACAGTGGTAAATACAGAGATTAATCAAAAACACTGGATCTGATAATAATTGATGGCTGAGTACTCAGTCTCAAACAAGTAATTTATATTATTTTCTCTAAGACTCAGAAAGCATTGGAAAAGAGGGAAAGAAAAAAAAACCCTGCAAGCCATGAAATAGAGAGAATGTCTGCAAAATTCCATCTTCTTGGCAAGTAGGGCAATTATAACCACAAACTCCAGTAGTTTTAAATGCTTGCAGTGGGTCTGCACAAGAGTGAATCTGTGAGTAGTCAGACACGGATAAAGGAGGAGCTCAGGTGGAGCCATTCCTCAGTGCCGAATTATTTTACACAAGTGGGTTCTCACAGGGAGATGATTGCCTTCAGTTATATATCCATTAATGACCCCATCAGATCCCTAACATAGCTCAAACAGAACGCAGATGGCTCTAGTAGAACTAAATGATTCATAAATCAACCCCCAAGTCATGATTCTTGAAAAGGGATTGGGATGAAGGCATGACAGGGATGGGATGAAGATAAGAGAGTGTGCAGAGAAGTAATCGGAATACATTATATACTTGCATAAAATTATCAAATAAGTAAATCAATAAAATGAGAAACAAACAAAAAGTTAGATAGTGATTACATCATGAGACTTGACCAGATGTTTCTGGAAACATACTAGAGAAAAGAAGAGATAAATGTTTTCGCATTCAATTCTTCAGTACTTTATATATTCTGAGTAAAGGCATTTTCAAAAGTTCTGCATAAGACCTGAGTTTGATTATACACACATATTTTCAACATTAAGTTCCTCTAAAGAAGTTAAATACATCCAAAGATATTTTCACTGAGTATCTTTCTTTCTTTTTTTCTTTTCTTTTTTTTTTTTTTTTTTTTAGGTACTACTTTCTTTTTTTTTTCCATTTTTTATTAGGTATTTAGCTCATTTACATTTCCAATGCTATACCAAAAGTCCCCCATAGCCACCCACCCCCACTCCCCTACCCACCCACTCCTCCTTTTTGGCCCTGGCGCTCCCCTGTACTGGGGCATATAAAGTTTGCGTGTCCAATGGGCCTCTCTTTCCAGTGATGGCCTACTAGGCCATCTTTTGATACATATGCAGCTAGAGTCAAGAGCTCCGGGGTACTGGTTAGTTCATAATGTTGTTCCACCTATAGGGTTGCAGATCCCTTTAGCTCCTTGGGTACTTTCTCTAGCTCCTCCATTGGGAGCCCTGTGATCCATCCATTAGCTGACTGTGAGCATCCACTTCTGTGTTTGCTAGGCCCCAGCATAGTCTTTTAATATGAACTGAAGACATGAACCGTGCATTCTTTAAGGTCCTGTATGGCAACTCCTCTCATGCCAGCTCTCTACAAAATGGCTGCTTGATTAACATGCAATGCTCTGTCCTCTGCATAAAGTCATTTATCAGAGCTTCTGGGAAGTGGATGGGAGGTTGGATCTTTCCCTTCATCATGAAGCATCTTTTCATGACCGCTTTTGTTCAGTTGACTTCATCTTTGTAATGTGTCTGAATGAGGTCTCATTTCTCACATGACACCTTATAGAATTTATTCACATTTGACAAACACTATTAATACTTTATGTGGTTTTTGGTTTTGTTTTTTTTCCCCAATATCATAGAGGTAACCCAGAAAAAAATAAATTTGAATTGCACAGACATTGAGTCTCATAAAATTATATGAACTATCAATTTCTTTGAATGCTTATAAAGATTTTCCATTTCTGTTTAATAATCAACATACCATCTTAATCAGCAGTTGTGCATGCAAATCATTCTGCTTTAAGATAACTGAGATTCCAAATCAAGTTCATGCTGTGAAATAATGAGACTTTCTAAAACTGTCTTTACATAATGGGACTCCACTAACTAAAGATACATCGAACTAATCAAAATAGAAAAGAGACTCTAAGCAACACACTAACCACTTAAATTAGCTAAATTGTTTAGGATTTCTGTTGAGAGAATGAAAATGCTTTTATTAATGGCTTTTCCATTTACTATTGGGCTTTGACAAGTTTGTTAAAGTCTGGAAGTACAGAGATTGAACATGTGATATGCTTAAGTATCCCGAGATACTAGAATTATAGGCGTAGATGGTCGGTTACCACTGAAAATAAGGCATATTTTGCTTCTGTTCATCCAGTTTTATTATGTAGCAGTTATTCTCATGATGAGAAGGAAGCTTCTGGTGGCTAGATCTGGGGCATCTTGTTCATGTTTCATAGAGGAGATATTCAAGTAAACGTATAGCTTAATTTTTGTCCAGTTTTGATTTTTGATATCAAGGTAATATTGACTTCAAATAATTTATTTTTCAAGTTCTTTAAATTTTGGTGTGTGTGTGTGTGTGTGTATGTGTGTGTGTATGTTTGTGAGTGTGTGTGCATGTGTAAACCAGAGGACAAATTGAGAGAGTCTATATACTCCTTTTACCCTTAGATCTCTGGGATATGAACTCAGGTCATTAGGTCTGGTGACAAGTACATTCATTCATCCACTGCCCCACATTCCTTTTTAAAAAATATCTATCCAACGCATACCAAGAAGTTAACTCTGAAGTTTCTTTGTGGCATGCTTTGATTGGACGACCTTTGTATTGATGAGAATGGGATATTAAAGTCACCTATTAGTCACCTTCAATTGCTGTTAGTGCTCCTGTTTTTTTTTTTTTTTTCTGTTTCATAATACTTACTTTATAAAACTGAGCCCAAGAATTAGAATTAATGTGTGTGTGCGTGTGTGTGTGTTTGTGTGTGTGTGTGTGAGAGAGAGAGACAGACAGACAGACAGACAGACAGAGACAGAGAGTCAGAGAGACAGAGAGAGACAGAGAGAGACAGAGAGACAGAGAGAGACAGAGAGACAGAGAGACAGAGAGAGAGATGAAGTTGGGAGAATAGAAGATGGGAAGGGATCTGGGAGGACTTGAAAAAGGTAAATCAAAATGCATCCAATAACATTTTCAAAGGATTAAGAAGAAATATTATGTTAAAAGGTAGAGTAATAAAATATGTAGAAGAGATTTGGAAATTAAAATAAATACAATACTTACATCTTTTTTTTCCCACAGAGCAAAGACAAAGAACCAGAGAGTCTCTTGAATGTCTATTATTAGAGCAGTGCGCTTGGGAAAGCAGAGGCTCGTTGTTAATAGATTCTATTATAGTCCTTCCTCGTTCTCTATGTAAAGTTTCATGCTGTGTGTGGGCCGAGGACAGAGGCTGAGGGCAGGATATATTGTCATTATCAAGGTTATATTCTCTTTATATGGTTCGCTTTGTTTACTGGGAGCTGCTCATGGCTCCAAGAAGCTTTGTGGCATGTGGAACTTTTGTGTTGCTGCAGAACCCTCTAGGGTATGGAAGGAATATTCAAGTTCAGGCTGTCTCCCATCTGCATTGTGGGATGGGGTTCATTCTCTCTTTTTATCTTGGAGTACTACAGTGCATTCTATGCATTCACTGAATAGTATGCATCTAGACATTCCACCTACGGGGTCTAAAAGCTTTAGGACCTGTCTCTACAGTAAGCTCCATCTTCCATCTATCATTATAGCAGTATCCCTTCAGCCCTCTAGCTTATTTTCAGGTCAGCAGTGTTGTTTAGAATCAAAACACCCCCAGCCCACTGCTCAAGCTATCACCTGGCTAGAAGCTGTAAAGTAAGTTAAGTAATATACTTAATTTCTTGAATTCCTCAAAGAATTTACTGCCTTAGCAAATCCCCATATTTTCCCCTGACACTTACTTGAACTATGGACCTTGTCTGCACCTGGGACTGCCAGTCTGGTTGTCAAGATGTCTGTTTGTTTTCCTCTAGTTTCTATTTCATCATCCTCTCAAGAAACAGAATGTTTTCTACTTTTCTCTGTTTCAACTTTCTGTTTCTCTATACTTTTCTACTACATCACCACCACCACCACCACCACCACCACCACCACCACCACCACCACCACCACCACCACCTGTCCTCTGTTTCTTTTGCTTGTATCTTACTCAGTAGAACTGGGAGACAAGGTGAAATGAGGAGAAGTGATAATTTTTGTTTGTGCAAGTGGCCTTTTTCATTAAAAATAAAGTAAATTGATTTGAATTGAAGTTTGATCAGAAGGGAGACAATGAGAGAAAGCATTAATAGAGTTGTCTACTCCTCTCAACACTTTAGTTTCCATCTTCTAATAGAGAGTGAAGAATTTTAAACAGTTTTCAGAAGTTGTTGGAATACCACCAATAAAGTGTATTATGAACTGCTAGTCCATAGTAAATACTCAATTGTGTTGTGCATTAGTGTGAGCATTGTTTCCATCTTAAAATCAGGATAAATTTATTACTGGAATGTGACAAAAATATCTGAAACATCAAATATTTAGGATACCCTGTGATTATGTGGTGAGGTTGAGGTCTTTGTCCTTTAGATCTGGCCTCTGGAAAGCAGTCTTTAGTTGTCTGAAATCTGACTCTGCTGCCTGCTTCCTCACTCTAGCCAAATAACAAGAGCCATCGATGAAAATTCTTTAGGGTAAAAGAACCCATATTATTATACTTTATTTACATATTCCAAATATATAAAAATTTTAAAACCCAACATTTAGTATGATGTCTCTTATATAGCACTCACAGAGCCATCTTTCAAAGTTTTTACTCTCTTCCACCAAAATGCTTTAAAAGACAATTTACCTATTTAGTTGTTAAAATAGATTTTTCTTAATTTAACAATAGCAAGTATAATCAGAACTTTTTGGTTCTTCTACATGCTGACCGAACCTAGTTTGTTAGTTCTCAAGTGTTTGGGTTATGTCTTCTGATCTTGCACTTTATTTTATTGATATTGCATGCAGAAAGTCATGATTTTTGTAAACATAAACATAATGATTGTTATATATTCATTCTGGTCCCGTAAGCACAAAAAACCACACCTGGTGCATAGGTAATGATATATATGCATTACTCTGTAAAAGTAGAAGGGAACCAGAAAATTAAAAATCTTGGCAGTGCTTAAGAATGCCTTGAATACTTAATGTACTTTCCTCTACTTCAGTGATATAAAGATAGAAGAAAAGCAGCAGGAAGCTGAATGGTTAGGGCTTGCTAAGCTGTCATTAGAGGCACTTTGGCCTCTTGGCCACAAACTTTTGTGCACACACCTCTCCTTCCTGACAGTGGCTCCAAAATCAACCTACTCTAAATGCTACTATGACATATACCATAAGCATTGTCTTCCAGGATTCTCATCTTATGCCCCAGAAATAAAATACTTTACTGTCACCAAGATAAGTATAGAAGTCCTCTGTGCTTAAGGGGTCTTAACAGCAAAACATAATCACAATAGTATGATGGCAGCCTTAAAACTACAAGCAAGAGCTACAATGAACTGCAATTAGTGGTTAGTATGCATCAGACAGAGCACCATCCACCTTGTAAACATCATCCCATTGCATGCTGACAGTCCTTTTTGTGAGCTAGATACTGAATCTAGATACTAGTTCTATTTCTGGTGCTGTGATAAAATATACTGTCCAGAAGCATATTGAGGAGAGATGGGCTTATTTAGCTAACAGTGTCAAATTATAGTTTATTATTGGAGGGAGGGCATATAAGCAGGAATTGAAGTAACTTGTCAAACACTGCATACCCATAGTCAGGAGCAAAGAGATTAAAAGCTCTTTGCTTGACCACTTAATGCTCTCCTAGCTTTCTTAACTCTACAGTTCAGGCTCTGGCGTAGAAGCTGCACCTCCCCCCATGCAAGGTGAGTCTTTCTATATCAATTAGAAATCAAGTCAATGTCCTGACCCCACACCAGGCATGGGTTAGGATTAGGGTTAGGGTTAGGGGTTAGGGGTTAGGGCTTAGGGCTTAGGGCTTAGAGCTTAGGGCTTAGGGCTTAGGGTTTAGGACAAGCCACACTACACAACCTGATCTAGGTAATTCTTCATTAAGAACTCTTCCTAGTGATTAATGAATATCAAGTTGACACTGAGACGAATCAGAATAGATACTATTCTTCTCTGAGTGTTACAGAAATTAATTTTATTCATTTTTTCATTTTACTTATTTATTGACTTCACATCCCAGTTGCTTCCTCTCTTCCCCCCAAACATACCTCCTTCTCCCAGTCCATCTTCCCCTTTTTATCTGAGACATCCTGACACATCAAGTCTCTATAAGGTTAGGCTCATCATCTCCCACTGAAGCCACTTACCCACTCCCATTTTATTGCCCCTTATCTGTATCCCACTTCTCTGCAGCATCTAGTTTCTTCAGGATTGGGCACAACCTCTCCCACGAGGTCAGAAAAGGCAGTCCTCTGCAACACATGTACCATGGTTCATAGACTAGACTTAGGTTGGTGGCTTAATTCTGGGCACTCCCAGGGGTCTGTGTTAGTTGATACTGTTGGTCTTCCTATGGGGTTGGCATCCCCTTCAGCTTCTTCAATTCTTTCCCTAACTGTTCCATAGGTGTCCCTGACATCAGTTCAATTGTTGGGTATAAGTATTTGCATCTGTCTCAGTCAGCTGTTATTAGAGCCCCTCAGAGGATAGCCTTGTTAGGCTTCAGTCTCTAAGCACAACATGATATCAGTAATAGTGTCAGGGTTTGGTGCCCAATCATGAAATGGATCCCAAGTTAGGCCAGTCACTGGATGGTCTTTACATCAATCTCTGCTCCAATTTTGTGTCTACATTTCTTTTAGACAGGAACAATTCTAGGTCCAAAATGTTGAAGGTAAGTTGGTGACCCATCCATCCACTGGGGGCACTGTCTATCTATGAAGTGGTCTCTTCAGGTTCCATCTTCCCTCTGTTGGACATTTTGGGTAAGGTCATTCCCAATAAGTCCTGGGATCCTCTCACATGCCAGGTATCTGTGATTTTTTGAGGATTACCCCCCTCTTCCCAGCCCCAGCTGGTGCATTTCTCCTGGCCATCTGAGCTTATCTAAAATCTCTGTCATGCCTATAACTGATCCTTCAACCCTTTCCCCTGTCCCTGTCCCTGTCCCTGTCCCTGTCCCTGTCCCTGTCCCTGTCCCTGTCCCTGACCCTGTCCCTCTCCCTCTCCCTCTCCCTCTCCCTCTCCCTCTCCCTCTCCCTCTCCCTCTCCCTCACTCAGGTCTGCCCTTCCCTCTGCCTCCAGTGATAATTTTATTCCTTCCTTTCAGTTGGATTGAAACACCCTCACTTGAGCCTTCCTTCTGGTTAAATTTCTTATGGTCTCTGAATTGCATCATGTTTATTCTGTATTTTATGGCTAATAACCACTTACCAGTGAGTACAAACCATGAATGTCCTTTTTGGTCTGGGCTACCTCACACAGGATGATATTTTCTAGTTCCACCCATTTGCCTGCAAAACTCAGGCTGTCCTCATTTTTTTTTACAGCTTAATAGTATTCCATTGTGTAAATAAACCATATTTTCTGTATCTATTCTTTAGTTGAGGAACATCTAGGCTGTTTTCAGCTTTTGGTTATTACAACTAAGACTGCTATGAACATAGTGGAGTACATGAACATAGTGATATGATGAAATATCTTTTGGGTATATGCCCAGGAGTGGTATAGATGGGTCTTCAGGTAGAACTATTTCCAGTTTTTGAGAAACTGCCAGATTGAGTTTCAGAGTGGTTGTACCAGTTTGCAATTCAACCAGCAATGGAGGAGTGTTCTTCTTTTTCCATATCCTTGCTGGTATGTGCTGTCACTTGAACTTTTGATTATATCCATTCTGATTGGTATAAGGTGGAATCTTGGGATCATTTTGATTTGCATTTTCCTAATTACTAAGGATGCTGAACATTTCTTTAAGTGCTTCTCAGCCATTTGGGATTCCTCCACTGAGAATTCTGTTTAGCTCTATAGCCACCACCTTTTTTTTTTTTTAAATTTAGGTTATTTGATGTTTTGTTTGGAGTATAATATCTTCAGTTCTTTATATATTTTGAATATTAGCTTTCTACTGGATATAAGTGAGTATCTTTTTCCAATTTATAGGTTGCCATTTGGCCCTATTGACAGTATCTTGCCTTACAGAGGTTACACTTGTCAACTGTTGATCTTAGCATCTAAGACACTGGTGTTCTGTTCAGGAAACTTTCCCCTGTGGCAATGTGTTTGAGCTATTTCCCACTTTCTCTTCTATTAGATTCAGTGCATCTGGTTTTATTTGGAGGTCCTCCATCCCATTGGACTTTTGCTTTACAGAAGGAGAAAAATGTGGACCAATTTGTATCCTTCTACAAGGAGACCTACAGTTAGACCAAGAATGAATCCCTTGAAGTTATGAGATAGTAATAACCAATGATTGTTGATTGTTCTAGTTGTTTCATGTTAGTGGTGTGTGTGTGTGTGTGTATGTGTGTGTGTGTGTGTGTGTGTGTGTGTGTGTGTGTGTGTGTGTTTCTCTTCTTTTGGTTTTCCTGTGAGATGAAAATTTTCTTGTGATTTGGGGGGATATTTATTCTTCTTATGTTGGATTTTTCTTTCTAGTATCCTACATAGGGCTGGATTTGTAAAAGGATATTGTTTAAATATGGTTTTGTCATGGAATATCTTGATTTCTCCATCTATGGTAACTGAAAGTTTTGCTGGGTGTAGTAGTCTGGGCTGACATCTGTGGTCTCTTAAGGTCTACAAATATCTGTCCATGCCCTTCTGGCTTTTTAGTCATTGTTAAGAAGTCATATATAATTCTAGTAGTTCTCCCTTTATATGTCACTTGATAGTTTTCTGCCACAGCTTTTAATGTTTTTTCTTTGTTATGTACATTTACTATGTCAATTACTATATTGCAGGACAATTTTTTTTCTGATCTAATCTATTTGGTGTTCTGTAAGCTTCTCGTAGGTTTATGGGTTTTTGATCTGTGAATCTTCTTCTATTTCTTAGGTTTGATCTTTTGATATTGTTCCAAGTTTCCCAGATTTTTTTTTGTTAGAAACATTTTAGATTTTTCATATTCTTTAATAAATGTGTCAATTGCTTTCATTGTGAATTCTACACCTGAGATTCTTTCTTTGATCTCTTGAATTCTATTGGTAATATGGATTGCATGTTTTTGTGTGTGTATGTGTTTCCCCTTCTATTTTCATTTTATGTCTTGAACAGTTTTATTCACTTCCTTTAACTGTTTGATTGTATTTACCTGTATTTATTTTTAATTTAAATTATTTACTTATCTGTTTGTTTATTCATTTTACAACACAATATCAGCCTTTCTTCTCCCAGTACCCTATCACTCAATTCCTCCCCTCCTTCTCCTTAGAAGGAGAGGTTCCCTCTGGGTTCCAATCCCTTCCCCTTTCTTCTCCAATCCAAAACATTAGGTTGTTGTGGGACTAGCAATCCTCTCCCACTGAACCCAGGCAAGGCTTTAATTTTAGGGATGCAGGATCTACAGGCAGGCAGGTAGGCAGACAACATTCTCAGGGACCCCTTTGTTCCAGTTGTTTGAGAGACCCACATGAAGACCAAGCTGTTCATTTGCTATTTATGTGCAGGAAGCCTAGGCCCAGCCTGTATTTTGGTTGGTGATTCAATATCTGGGTGCCTTCATGGATCCAGGTTAGTTGATGCTGCTTGTCTTCCTTTGCAGTCCCTGTCTTCTTTGGTTCTATCAATCTTTCTCCCACATTTTCCTTAAGACTCCAGAGCTCCATCTAATGTTTGAGCGTGAGTCTCTGCATCTTTTTTAATGGACTGCTGGGTGGAGCTTCTCAGAGGACAGTTATGCAAGCATAACAGTGTATTATTAACATGTCGGCAATTAGTTCTTACCCATGGGATGGGTCACAGTTTTGGGCAGTCATTAGTTGGCCATTTTCTCAATCTCTGCTCTACCTTTGTACATTTTTGGTCAATGTCTTTGTGAGTGGGTTGCTGTTCTTATTCTTCCACTGGGACTCCTGCCTGGCTACAGGATATGGCTGCTTCAGGTTCCATAACCCTCACTGCTAAGAATCTCAGCTAGAATCACCTCCTTAGACTCTTTGGGGCCTCTACATGCCCCAGGTCTCTGGCATCTCATAGAGATTGCCCTCCCCCAACTTATCTGTCTTCTCTCTCTTCTGATCTCTCTACATATAATCTTCTGTCCCCTTCCTAGCTTTCCTTCCCATTCCCTCTTCTACTCAGTTCCCTCTTTCCTTTGATCTCCAATATTTTTGTTTCCTCTTCTGAGAAAAAAAATCAACTCTTCTTCCTTGTGCCTTCCTTGTTATTGGCTTCTTTGGGTCTGTTGATTGTAGCATAATCACCACCACCATCATCATCACTATACCATTACCACCGGCACTGACTGCAGTTAGTACTGCACCACCTCATCATAACTACATAGCATCTGTGCACCACAATGTATCCTGAAATCTGTTAGGGCAGAAGCTATACCTGGGAGCTCTATACTGCAATCCAGGAGGCCCCTCTACATAGCTAAATGAATATATGATGACTTTCTGTTACTTTTTTGCATTCATTTGTTTCCTCTTTCAAGTCCTCTGCCTATTGGATTGTATTTGGTCTATTTTGTGAAGGGGTTTATTTATTTCATATTTAAAGACTTTTATTGCTTTCATTAAATGATTTTTAAGATCACAGTCTTGCTCTTCGGGTGTGTTAGGATATAGGCTTGCTATAAAAGGAGAGCTGGGTTCTGATGATGCCATATTGCACTAGTTTTGTTGATTGTGTTCTTGTGTTTTTGTTTAATCATCTGGTATTGGCTGCCCTGCTAGTCCTTAGTAGTAGTAGCAGTAGTAGTAGCAGCCTCTGGGTCTCATAGTCTCAATTGGCAGCAGGGAGTGGGGTGCAGATCAGTGATGGCAGGTAGAGGTGAGGACTGGAAGATGAAGCACAAAAAGAATGGGGAAGACCTCATGGCTAGTGGGCTTTCTAGGAACCCAACTTGCAGAGTTTTAGAGCAGGGGTGTGTCACCTGGTCGTGTCAGGGGGCATTATGTCTCCTGGGAGGCAGCCAGAGGTGTGGACTGAATGATGGAATACAGAAAGGATGAAACAAGAGAATTAGTCGTATGTGTGTCTTTACACGGCTGAACATTAACTCTAGGTTCCCTGTCCTTAATCGAAGGACTAAATTTGAAAAAGTCCAAGCCACAATAACAAACAAGGACAAAGGTACAATTTTTAAATTTTTAAATGTTTATATTGAATTATGTATGAACAAACATGAAAAGTACTCTTATAACAGTGTATTTTAAAATGTTAGTTATAAAGTTAAGTAATTATAAGGATAACACAAATATTTATTTATAGCTCTTTCCCCAGCTTTTTTTTAACATTAATAATGACATAATCTCAACAAAGTCATGAAAAGTAAAGAACTAGCATATTGTTAGTTAGACTACAGGAATTAATTTGATTTTAACAGAGATGACAGTCAGTATATCATCAGTATAACCAAACACCTAAGAAAATAAGGACAAAGAGTATGTGATTCATCTCATGGTGTCCCTTATCTAGCTGTAGACATTTGGCACTTTGAGTTTGTTAGGTAAACCTTTGAACAAGGAGATTATTTTGTGGTGGACCAGAAGCAGGAAACCAACCAACCAACCAACAAACAAACAACAGCAACAACAACAGCAAACCAAATAAATGAAACAGAATAAAACAAAACAAAACAAAACAAAACAAAACAAAACAAAACAAAACAAAACAAAACAAGAATACAGAATGGACTCGGGGACAATAGAGCTCCTAACTCCATGCTTCTAATTACCTACATACTTTCTACAACTAGGCATACTGCATACCTTTCAGAATTCCCAAAACTGTATTCCTTTTTATAAATCCTTGAAATTGACCTGTATATTATATCAGAGTCCCCAAGAGCATCTTCACATATACTTTATTAATTGAGACATATCCCAAGCTAGTCAAATTGACAGTCAAGATTCAAGCTCTTATCACATTGTCTTCTTGCCCCAGCTGCTGATCCAACATACCACAGTCATGTGTCTTATTTGTGACATTTGTGACACTGTCTCTGGCTGTCCTGCCTTTTCATGATGCCAGACAAGCTCTTTTAATATATTTTATACAGTGATCCTTAAGTATCTTTTGTCTTTCGATTAAAGGGAAATAATGAATTGGAGGGAAATTTCAAGCTATGAAGTAAATGCCTTAAATTCTGCTCTGTCAGGAAGGGTGTAATATTATTACTGACAGCTTACACTTTTTTTTAACTCACAGATTTCCTGTATAGCCCAGACTGTCCTCAAGCAAGAGGTCTTTCATCTGCCTCTTGCGTTTTGGTATAAGTGGATGCTTTCACATAGCTCTTTTGACAATCCTTCTTTTATCATGAGAAATTGACTCTAAAGATTGATAATATATTTGACTGTATATTTAAATAAATATACATATATTATCAAATTTAATGTGATGCCAGATTTCATAAACTTATGGGAATCAAATTTTCCAAATATAGATTTTTTTTGGTATTGCCTTAATCCTTCTAATATCAATGTTGACATTCCTTTCTCACTGATGTTGTTTCATTTAAAATCTATTACAATGAAGTTCATGGCCACTTACATTTTAGAGCTTTGTAGCATAATACTTTCCCTTTAGTCTCTTAGAATAAACTTTTCCATCATTATTCCATCATTACTGGATATTTAATCTCTCTCCCTTGTCTATGGTTTTCAAGGATTCTTATCCCTTACCTCCATGTACCTACATCCCATTAGCTCTGTCATTATTGTAAATTCATGTACTTTGTGTCATTCATGTGGTAGGAAAATATTCTATAAAGAATTCCTTAGGGGTGGAGGCATGGGTGAGGACTCAGTAAGCTTTGTCAAGCGACTGAGTTAGAAAAACTACTTGGCTCCTTGACGCTGCTTTCTCCCATGTCCTCAAAAGAATTTTTTCTTTAAAGATCAATGAATGCTCTCCTTGACCTGGTATTGATTCCCTAGCTAAGTCACACTTTCCAATTCAGCTTCACAATATGTTTTCAGAGAATAGTTCACAGCCAGAGTTTCTAGCTTTTTACACCAACATGGCCTTCCATTCTTTCCCTAGGAGATTTTTGGCTACTGAAAATCATCCTGTTTTGGAGAATTTTGTCAAGTTCATTGGCGAATGTCATGAGACAAATGTGGCTGTCATCCCTCTTTTCTTCCAGCATAACCTCCAAGTAAAAACTGGTATCTTTAATCTAGAACACTCTGTCTTGGCTGTCATGCTATAGAGTCAGGAGGTTTACTCACGCCACTCTGCTGTGCTTTCCTGAGAGTCTACTTCCTAAATACCCTAATATCAGAAAACTAGACTTCCTCCTTCTTCATGAATTCCTACTGTTTTACATGTATGCATTTATGTTCATATTTATTTGCTCATCATAGAATGGCATAGCACAATTTAGACAGTTATGCCTAAGTAACAGCATCCTATCAATTTCTCAAAGGATGAGCTGCCTATCTCTTTGTTACTCTGTCTTTCCCATTCATCCATTATCTTCAAATCATTGAATGGAATAAAGATTATGGGCTTCTTCATTGTTTAAATCAGCAATGGTAAGCAGAATTTGAATCCTTCCTCCATCCTAAGTCCAAGTTTATTAGCTTTAACTCATTTCATTGTCACAGTAAATCCAAAATATGGTGTTTCTCTCTGATCCTGCTCTACGTAATAGGCTATGGAGATAACTCATGTAATTGGTCTCAGGTTTCATTGAGTCCCTGGCTATGTATGTTTTGTTAAAAATGAGATGAGATCCACTAGTGTTGCCCTTGTGCTTACAAGTTATCAATGGCTCCTTACTACAAGGTGAATGAACTTCAAGATTTGCTTTTTTGCTATGAAATACTACTTAATATAACACTGGCTGTTTTATAACTCACCATTCTACTTTCCTTTATCACCATAATAGAGCTGGTTTTCTTTCTATCGCTTACTTATGCTGATTATATTCTTTGCAATGGCCCTGTAGTTGCAACTTTCTTGGCATGCAAATTCAATTCTCCATGTCTTCAAAAATGGATACATCTTTATTTCCTCTCATTAACATTCCTCTGTATAAGGGGGTGAGGAGATGGTCCAGAGTATGAAGTGTGTGCTTGACCAGAATGAGGATTGGATTTGAATCTTCTGCTTCCTTATAAAAACCCTGAAGGAGCACCATGGTTGTAATCTTAGTGCTGGGAGGCCTCTATGAAGCAAGACTTCACTGATCATTTTATTCAATTGATGAGTTGCAGATTTCTTATTAGATATTTTCTTCCTTTACATTTCAAATGCTATCCCCAAAGCCCCCTATACCCTCTCCCGCCCTGCTCCCCCAACCCATCCACTCCTACTTCCTGGCCCTGGCATTGCCCTGTACTGGGGCATATGATCTTCACAAGACCAAGGGCCTCACCTCCCATTGATGGCTGACTAGGCCATCCTCTGCTACATATGCAATTAGAGACACAGCTCTCGGGTGTACTGGTTATTTCATATTGTCATTCCTCCTGATAGGGTTGCAGACCCCTTTGGCTCCTTGGGTACTTTCTCTAGCTCCTCCATTGAAACTGTGTCTCAAAAAGTAAAGGGGACATAGAAGGAGCTGTACATACACATACACTTTCTCATAGTTTTTTTCCCCTGTCTGTCTGTCTGTCTGTCTGTCTGTCTCTCTTTCTCTCTTTCTTTCTTTCTCTCCTTCATTTGTTCCTTCCTTTCTTTCCTTCCTTCTTGCTATCTTTTCTTTCTTTCCTTCCTTCCTTCCTTCCTTCCTTCCTTCCTTCCTTCCTTCCTTCCTTCCTTCCTTCCTTCCTCCCTCCCTCCCTCCCTCCCTCCCCCCCCTCTCTCTCTCCCTCTCTCTCTCCTTCCTCCCTCCCTCCCTCCCTCCCTCCCTCCCTCCCTCCCTCCCTCCCTCCCTCCCTCCCTTCCTCCCTTCCTTCTTTCTTTTGGCAGGGAATTATATATCCCAGGATGACCTTGAAGTCCTTCTATATCAAGGATGACTCTTAATATTCCTCCATCCACATCCTAAGATCTGGAATTACATGTCTTCACATTCATTTGATGCATTAGTTTTGTTCTAGCTATTTCTTGGACATTGGGTAAGATCATATGTGAATATATTAATTTTCTTTTCAGTGAAATGTGTGCTTTAAGAATTCTGGAACATTCCCAGTGATCTCATATATTCTCAGAATGCTTCATAATGTCAACAATATGGTAAGAATGCAATATATTACCATTCATGGTAATAAAACATATATAAACATAGTAAGTGAACAGATTGTCTCTACCAAAAGAAGTTGGCCCTGCTAGCTGCCAAATGACTGCAATAAGTAACATCCTATTGTTTCATCGAGGCAAAACATATCTTTTTTATCAAAATTATTGCTGATTTCCTCATGATTTTACATCTCACAGTGTTCTGCTTTTTGTTTTAGAGCAAAACAAAATATGATTATTTTTTCTTGCTATGTGATTAATCTGAGTCTACCTCTTTTAAAATCATTTAATTATACAGTTGTTAAACAAAATCAATGTTTCTCTGGCAGAATTAACTAGAATTAACACATTTCTTGTCACATTAATAAGTTTCATATAACATATATTTAACACACATATGCTTACAGTTCACAATGCATTTTACTCATATAGTTCCTATGAATGATATTATTGACATTTCCGGTTGTCTAAGACTGATGAGGCAGACAAGAAACAGCTACAGAGTCACACTCTGGATGTCTTCTGCTTTACTCTAATGTAAAGCACAACATTTCTTCATATAGTGCAGGATCCTAAGCAAGCACAGTGAAGATAAACATCAATGCAAGGATATAGTGAACTGTGATCTGTTCTTGTTACAAAAAGGACAGAAAAATAAATGGGGCAGAAGGCTCAGAATTTTTGCTGCATACTTCCAGTTCCTTATCTCTTCCCGTTCCCATCCATTTTGATTTACCTGTTTCAGGTGTAGGTGAGGAATTAAACTCTTTTTTATTTATTTATTTTTCATTTTTTATTAGATATTTTCTTCATTTACATTTCAAATGCTATCCCAAAAGTCCCCTATACCCTCCCCCTGCCCTGCTCCCCTACTCACCCACTCCAATCTCTTGGCCCTGGCATTCCCCTGTACTGGGGTGTATAAAGTTTGCAAGACCAAGGGGCCTCTCTAACCAACTAGGCCATCTTCTGCTACATATGCAGCTAGAGACAGGAGCTCTGGGGGTACCGGTTAGTTCATATTGTTGTTCCACCTATAGGGTTTCAGACCCCTTCAGCTCCTTGGGTACTTTCTCTAGCTCAGAGGAATTAAACTCTTACTGTTTCCTCATTTGCATATTCTCTCTCTCTCTCTCTCTCTCTCTCTCTCTCTCTCTCTCTCTCTGATTTTCAGATTTAAAGGTAGAAGAGTTAGAAAAGCTAGAAACTTGCTTGTTTCATTGATTATTGTATTCTTGGCACCCAGCACTGTAAAGAACAATTTCAACAAAACTTCTGTAAATCAATTAAGAAATGTGGGCTTAATAGCTACTGTAAATCGTTAAACAAATATAGGGTCAATCATAGGTTTAATTGATAAATTGCATTTACCTTCTGCTCTGTACTTACTATATGTTATAACAGAGACAAAAGAAATCAAATATGTCATAATAAAAGGAATGTGGCTTAACATTTTAATTACTTATTTTATTTTTTGAGATTAGAATATAAATATATAATTTTTCTTTTCCTTTTCTTTTCTCCAAGCCATCCAATATACCCTTCCATTTTCAATTTCCTGGCCTCTTTTTAAACTACTTGCTCTTACATAGGTATGTGTGTAAGTATATGCAACCTGCTCTGCCTGCATAATATTGATTTTATAAATATTTTCAGTGGTGACCATGACCACTTGCTCTAGTTTCTATTTATTTATTTTATTGGATATTTTATTTATTTACATATCAAATGTTATCCTCTTTTCTGGTTTCCCCTCCGGAAATCCCCTATAGCATCCTCCCTCCCCCATCCTATCTACTCATTCCTGAATCCTCACCCTGGCATTTCTCTATACTGTGTCATCAAGCCTTCACAGGACCAAGGGCCTCTCCTCCCACTGATATCCAATAAGGCCATTCTCTGCTACATATGCATCTGGAGCCATTGGTCCCTCCAGGTTTACTCTTTGATTGGTGGTTTAGTCCCTGGGAGCTCTGGGGGGTCTGGTTGGTTGATATTGTTGTTCTTTCTATGGTTGCAAACCCCTTCAGCTCCTTCAGTTCTTTCTCTAACCCCTCCATTGGGGACCCCGGGTTCAGTCTAAAAGTTGGCTGTGAGCCTTCACTTCTATATTTGCCAGGCTCTGACAGAGCCTTTCGGGAGACAGCTATATCAGGTTCTTGACAGCAAGCACTTCTTGGCATCCACAATAGTGTCTGGATGTGATGTCTGTATATGGGATGGATCCCCAGGTGGGGCAGTTTCTGGATAATCTTTCCTTCAGTCTCTGCTCCACACTTTGTCTCTGTATTTCCTGCCTTGAATATTTTGTTCTCCCTTGTAAGAAGCACCCATACTTTGGTCTTCCTTCTTCTTGAGCT
Source organism: Mus musculus (assembly GCF_000001635.26). Lineage (NCBI taxonomy): Eukaryota > Metazoa > Chordata > Mammalia > Rodentia > Muridae > Mus > Mus musculus. The sequence continues at coordinate 91,684,503 of NC_000077.6, forward strand.
TTATGTGGTCTGTGAATTGTACCTTGGATAATCTGATCTTTTGGGCTAATATTCACTTATCAATGAGTGCATACCATGTTTTGTTTTTAAAGGTTTCTGAGGGTACGTTGCTGGAGAGACGGCTCATCACACAAGAATCCTCACTGCTCTGCCTAGAAGACTTGTGTTCAATTTCCAGCATGCACAAGGCAGTTCACCACCTTCTCTAACCTCAGTTCCAGTGGATTCAATGCTCTCTTCTAGCCTCAGTTGGCACCACATATAAACATGGTACACAGACGTACATGTAGGCAAAGCATTCATATACATAAGATAATAATAAATAAATATTTTTAAAAGTTCTGAATATAGTATTTATTTGGTATTAAGAAGTCTTAAATCAATACATGAAAACAACTGTACCCCCATGTGTACATAAAAGCCAGAGAACAGAGTCTGCCTTAATGTCCATCAGTTGATACATAGATAAAGAAAATATAGTAGGTATACAAAATGCAATACTATTCAGTCATTCAAATGCATGCCATTGCTTCTCTCTGTGATAAATGGATGAATTGATGATATTATGTTTAATGAAATGTTATACAAGGACAACTACCTGATCTCAAATGTTTTCTAATAAATGTGCTGAGATTTTTTTTTTTTGTCTACCATAGAATGAATCAGTATGCTTAGGGAAGCTATTCTCGGTTTAACATCACATGTTCCATTCCTGTCTTTGAATCTCCTACCTATTTTCCATTCCAAGCCTCTGGCCCCTGGAGCAACTCAAGTTACTTCCAGGAGCTTTGAATTTCCAAAACAATTTTCAACAGAAAATTAAATTTTAATTCACTTTAACTTGCCAAAAAGTAAATAAAACATAAGCAGAGTTGTGAAATTAAACAATGGGAGCTTCAGCTGTCAAAGGGCACTGCAGGTAGGCTATGGATTTATTTCTACAGTGCCAGCTGAAGCCAGGCTTTGCTTAACTATCTGGATGTCTCTGCTTCACCTTTTTGTAAACATTTGAGAAGAAAAATCTTGGCATTCGTACTTAAGGTAAAATGGAAGCAGATCACAAATACAAAGGAGAAAAGAATATAGCAAAAATTCTGTGAAGAATATCTCTTATATACCTTAACTTAATTTTTTCTTCAAGAGAGATGAAAGAGTATCCAAAATGAGCACAATAATATATAAAATGAACTTAAATATACAAAACATTATTGGAAATTGGTCTTCTTCATTTCAACAAAGCTCTTCTTTCTCTATGTGGCTTTTGGTTTTGGTGTTTACCACAACACAAGAGTAATTAGTGCAGAAACTTAAACTTTATTTAAGGCTAATTTCTCTTTTAAATTTTAATTAATTTATTTATTTATTTATTTGAGAATACCTTGTATTTTTATATATTGTATTTTTATCATATCTACCTCCCTCCACCTTTTCCTAGACTTTTTTTTCAAAAATCCCCAACTTCATGCTCTTTTCTTATTTCCTTTTTTTCTTTTATAAACCACAGACTCCCATAAAAGCTGTCCAGACGTGCATGAATTCAGAACCATACCAGAGTATGGAAGGCCTCTGTGAGAAAATGCCCCATGAAAACTGATTCACCTTCCCCAGGAACCATCAACTGTCAATAGCTCTGTGCTAGGAGTGGGGCCTTATGAATTGCCCCAGAATGCTTTGTGGAATGTTCACTGGCTTTATATACTTCAGATCTTAAGAACTTTTGCGAGTTTGTTAGGGCAATGACATTGTCAGCCCCAGGAGAATCGATGTCAAAACAGTCTTACCTGACTCCTTGCTTTATAAGATGTTTTTGTTCCCTTTTCCATGATGTTACCTGAATGTTGTGTGAGGGATGATGCAAATCTTCTATTTATGCCTTTGAGGGCTGAACAAATTTGCAAGCCTCACAAACCCAAGTGCATCTGGATGCTACAGTCTATAAGATTTACTAATTCTCTCTGAGTCTATCCTGTTCTTGGGCAAGAAACAACTCCTTAGGTAAAACACACATTTAAGCTTTCCCCCTTCTTAACTGGCATATCAAAATTATGAATGATAAGAATCCTCTTCTGGTCTAAGAACTTGATTCATCGATCAACTTTAAGCTATAAGAGTTTTCATTTTTGGCAGTCTTAGTAGGAAGACTGTACCTTTCTGCCACTGGTCAGTATGAAACTCTGCTACCATGTCTATATATCAAGCTTGGTTGCCCTAAAGAGTCCTTGAAAACCTAAGTTAGGTCCAAAGTGTGGTTAGCACATCTGCTCCCAAGTTGTTATGAAAAAGAGGAATGGGGGAGCACTTCCCCCAGTGAATATATGCAGAACTCTAAAATGATCCTCTTGGACACAATCTACCTTCTTGATATGTTTCATTTAGTTAGATTTTCTTCATTCACCCATCCATACAAAAACTTATTAAAACAAATATCCTCTAATGTGTACATTCATAAATTTATCATTCATGCTTTCTCTTCATCCAAGCAACTGCACTTCAAAGTTAGAAATGACTAAAACTTTATTCCCTCATTCTACAAGAATGATACTGCAAAATAGGCTCAGGCTGTTTGGTTACCATAAAGTCTTTAGTTCTCTGTTTTAAAGCTATTCTTATGTTTGATTCTGTCAGTCTATTTAGGAATTTAAAAGAGGATAATGATTCTCAGACCAAAATAGATATCCTAACAATGTCATATTTAATATTGTTTTTTACATATTAATTTTTCATATTCATGAGACCAGTCAGTGAAACAGTTTGGGTTTTACAAGAGGAAAAATCCATGTCAAATTTAGGGTACTCCAAATGAATAAGTCTTTTGGGGGTGGCATATACAAATGAATGAATAATCTATGCAAAGGTAAGGTAGCAACATTCGTTTTGATTTTCTATGTGGGCCTTTTTCTAAGCAATATCTGTTTCCTTTTGACAGTTAACATACCATTGCATTAGAAGTGAAGATTCTTTTAGTCCTGGTGTAGGGAATGGGTTCATCATATAGTAACAGTATGCTAGCTAACTGTATAGCACATCAGGAACCGCTAACTGAGCTGCCAACTAGCCAGAAACATTGTAAATAATAAATCAGCTTTAGGTTATGCTGAATCAAATATTGAAAGTAGATATACACTAGGTAAACCATGGGCCAATCTAAATGCTGCTGCTCTGTTAAAAGATGTTCCTTTTATGCATGCAAATATAAGTCTCTATAAAAGTATATCTTCCATTTTAAACATTTTGAAAACATTTCCAACATTATTTCAAACACAATATGTGAGCAAAACTTAGCCCATCTGTTCATCATATTTTGCTCACAGCAAAAGATATCTCTGTGTTTAAGATTAAGATAAATGTGTGCTCTTCTTTGTGGGTCACATCTTAATGTTCCAATTATTCAAGAATCATGACTATGCCGAGGTGTGGATGAGATTTAGCACCTAAACGTTTCCTAATTTGAAATTTTCCTGGACCTTAGCTCACTCAAAACTCTGAACACCTGAAAAGAAATTTATGACACTTAAAGAATGTACATGTTTGTATATGAAAACACTGAACTCCAAAAAAAAATGTTCTAAGGCTAAGATATGTCAGAAATGACATCTTGGGACATTATCCCAGCTTCATTTTCTTCTGCCCCACTATAACCCAGGTGCAGAACTATTCCTAGTCCGTGCTCACTTGTGCAAGGGAACATAGTGTTCACTGAGCATCAGAAACTTACCTGGCACTGTAGTCACAGAGACTCAGTAAGCTGAGGAATATTCTGCAATATCTAACAGACGAAGAAAATGAAATAACAAAATACATATATGAAGTAGCACAGTCAACCTCACCCAGAGAATAAGTAATAGTCTGCCTTGCCTGAGAATGCTCTCCCTCCATCTCGGGGATCCAAACATCTGGTAGCAAATGCTGGTGGCCAGAGGAAGGAGTTTGTGTCAAAGATGATTTCCTTGTCACTCTGTAACTTCATTACATTCTAGGGAATTCCAGCAGGGCAGAGTTGATTATTATAATTTGATTATAATGGGCTGCGTACCTTTTCACTATCAGGTCAGGAAGAGAAGGCATGTGTCTGAATTCAGAATTTACAGTGAATCGCTTTCAGCATCTGTCTCTTCCCAGGCTCAAGAAACAGGAAGTGCACTTACCTGTATCTCAATTTTAGAACTCTAAATTTTTTATTTCTCCAGTGGGGTGTGACTCAGGATCACCTTCCCATAAAGCTTGGCTCATGCTCATAGCATTGGACACTAAACTTCATTAGAAAGACACAGGAGATCAAGAACTTATATGTGCATATATAACATTTCTTGCTTGGTATACAATATTTAATACTTTTCTTCATGTTCTTAAGAGGACAGTTCTGGGTTTTCTTTTTGTTATTGTTCTTTCTTTCTTTCTTTCTTTCTTTCTTTCTTTCTTTCTTTCTTTCTTTCTTCCTTCCTTCCTTCCTTCCTTCCTTCCTTCCTTCCTTCCTTCCTTTCTTTCTTTCTTTCTTTCTTTCTTTTCTTCTTTCTTTCTTCCTTTCTTGTCTGTCTTCCTCCCTCCCTCTCTCTCTCTCTCTCTCTCCCCTCCTCCCTCCCTCTCTCTCTTTCCCTCCCTCCCTCTCTCTCTTTCTTTCTTTAAAATATGGAGTTCCAGAAGCACAATGGGCCTTGTGTGAGATTACACAGATATTAAGTGACTCATGAAACTACTCTCTAGCTAGCGCCATCTGTGTTTTCTAGGCCTGCATCCTTTCAGATCCATGGACACTTCAACATAAAGGCCCCTTCCTCTCTAGCATCTTGTAAGTTGATATTCAGCTTAGTCTCTACTTCCAACCTTCTAGGGATGTGTGTTTCTAAGTCTTGGTTTATTTCTTTTGATTATTTGTCTTGATTATTTTCTTCTTATTTCCTATTGATTATTTCTTCATCTTTTCCTCCAAATTCCATAACTTTATAAGAATGTAAAATCCTTGTTTCCTATCTTCTCTGAGCATTAAATCTTACTTATAGACTTCAACATTTTATGTCAGTGGCTGCAATCATTATTTCTAACACATTTCTGAGTTTCCATTTCAAGAAAAAAAAACCCAATCTATGTACCGTTGTTATTATCCAAATCATGTATTTGTTTTATACATTTTTATGTTTTACTAATTGTATCACCAGTAACTGAAGACTAGTATGTAACAATGTTTAAAATTTGAAGAGTTCACTCCTTCATGTACAGGTTCATTTTATTTTTGTTTTCCATTTCTTTTTCTCCTTATCTATTTTATCCTGTCTGTCTCATATTTTAGATCTCAGAATATTTCTGTCTGGATCTTATTGGCTCTACTGGGTCCAGCTCAAGTGTCACTTGTTTTCCTTGCATTGGCTTCACTGTGTACAGGAGGCACCATCCTTTTCTAAGTTCCTGTCATTCTGGATACACATTGCCATCTTAATATTGCTTTGTGTACCTGTGTGTGTCCTACATTATGAATTAAGGTAAGTTCTTTGAAAATAAGAACTTCAAGCTATGACTATATTTATTAGGCACTTAGCATATTTTACCTATAATTGATACCTTTTGATATTTATCATCATAATTATCTCCTTGGCTTAAAGCAGAAGACAGTCTTTAAGTAAATTACATTTTTTAAAAATTGGAAGGGAAGGAAATGCATGGAATGAAGAGGATGGGATGGGATGGCAAAGAAACAGAAAGAAAAAGAAAGGATGGAAGGGAGGACTGAATAAATAAAAGTCAACAGTGAATATAAGCCAAAACTTTCTGATCTTTGTGAATGGGCCCCATGTTTAACACTACAGGCTTAGAATCTTCCTACTCAAGACCTAGATAACAGCTCATAAAGGGTACACCTGCCGTAGGTGTTTTAATTATGTCTGTTCTGCACATTGCCATCCATAATCACCATGGAGATATATAACTCCCATAAATATTGTTTATGGGGATATCTGCTAGGATCACAATGGATTCAATATATGTCAAGGTGGCAAAACCCTATAGGCCTGTCTAGGAGAATGTGTGAGAGATGTTATCATGTTGTGGGAGAGGGTTGGACAGTAGCAGGCAGAATCCAGAGCCCAAAGTTCATTAACAGCCAAAGGACACTTAACACATTTCAGTTATCTGCTTGTTCTTGGTGTCATGGTGCGACATTAGTCTTCTGTGGCAGATGTCAAGGACACCCAGAGCTGTTCCTTCCATAGCACAGCCAAATGATGTTGCCTCAGGACATCTTTCCACACATTAGTTCATTTAGCTTTCACTGCAGATGTTCATACAGTGGTAAGTACTGGTTCCCTTGCAAAGACTTGCCCTACATATTAGATGGGCTCTCCATTATTAAGGAGAGAAGAAATGTTAACTCAAATGGTTCCAAATGTCTGTCTGTCAAGCACAGTGTTGCCTTAGTAACATGCCTGTGTGGTTATAAACTATAATCCCCTGGTAAGGACTTGGCCTAAGTAAAGTACTTTGTGTAAAGAGGTTCCATCTCTTTAAAGATAATTCCTCTCTACTCCCAAATGCTGTAGGAAGAAGTTAGAAAGGAGACCAATTCCGAGAATTCTTTTAAAACCATCAGGGGTGCTGAAGGTGCCTACTGTCCTTATGTTTAAGCTTCTATTACCTCTGTAGCCTAACCTTAAGATTCTCTTGCTCAGTCCTTAAGGAATTTAACACCAGCCCTCCAGTTTCTTAGCCAGGAGGAATGCCAGTAATTAGGCTAGCTTTCATGCTCTGCTCATCTGTCTTCATCCTTTTTGACTTAAACAGTAAAAGTGACAATTTCACGAAGTTATCTACTCACTTTCCCCGTTACATAAAATGATTTGAGACTGGGTTGATTTGTTACCCTCTCTGAAAATGTTGCTTATAATTGATGCTCAGGAGAGGATCTCTAAATTGAGAACATGGCTGGCTGTCATTAGCTTCAAATGATCTAGTTTCTCAAATCATTTTAGCCACAGCAGAGTAAATGGTTCAGAATTCTTCTCTTCCACATTATAGGGGATAAATTAATGAATGTTGTGATGGATTCTAAGACCTTACTTGAATTGTGATTTATGCAAGTGCCCCAGTCTTCAAGAAAATTTGAAAACTGCCAGCCAGACACTATCAGGCTCAAGTGCATTAGCTATAAACACTGAATAGAAACAAAGTCACATGGTACAAAACTATTATTTAACAAATTAATTGATTTATTTTTCTGGTATGTTTATATTATGTATGCCATATATATATGTGGTGTATACATATGGGTTATATGCACATGTGTGTGCAGGTGTGGGCATCTGCATACAGGATGTAAAGAAGGATCACTTCTTAGCTTAGATCTTCAAGACCTAATTTATGGGTCTGGAAATCAAACACGAGTCCTCTGGAAGAGCAACAGGTATTTTGTACTGATGAGACATCATTCTAGGCCCATACTCTCAGTTTCTTTTTGTTATGGTTTTTTGTGTGGTCAGAATGAAAACTCAAGTGCTATTGCTTGCAAAGAAACTGCTCTTAACCAGTAAGCAATCTTCCTAGTCCCTTACCATCCATACAACAGTCCAAATGAAGGGTGAAATGAAAGAAGCTGTTTTTTCTCACTGCTCGCAATTTGCCACACTGTGTATTCTGAGCTTAGGTATAACATTGCATTAATCTCTGTGCATCAGTGTAGGATGTCTGTGGTCACATTCCTTGGCGATGTGTAACACACAGAAGAATTAAATAACTTATTTAAGGTTATCAGTGATTCATCGTAAGTTTGAGGACAGTCTTTGCCTGAAGAGATGGTCCAGCTACTAAAAGTACTGGCTGCTCTTCTAGAGGTCCTGAGCTCACAGCTATCTATCATGGAATCTGATGCACTCTGCGGTGTGCAGATGAACATGCACAGAGCTATCATGTGTTTGTGTGTGTGTGTGTGTGTGTGTGTGTGTGTGTGTTATTCTCAGTACTGAAGATTTATCTGAGATATATACTTACCATCATTAGTTATTTTTCTTTAAAAAATACAATAAATAAAATAATAAATTTGGTTCAGGGAAGTGCCAGCTATTCCAATTCTCTTCATTCCTCTTCCCAACGCTATCTTTAATGCCTATGGCCATGAGAGGGTTAACTTCAGTGAATTATCTACCTGGCTTCTCTATTCTTCATCTTAATCAACTATTTAACATAGTTGTCCCAGGCTTCATTAACTTTGAACTGTACTTTACTCTTAATGGCTAGAGTTTAAAATGTTTCCTATTTCCTAAAAGAGAAATAATTTGACAAGAAAAAATGTGATTTTTAAATTTTTTCCATTATATAAAATAAAAGAAACATTGACAGTTAATGGCTTTGGGCAAAAATTGTTTGTTTGATTCCCTTTCAAACATACCTTGACTCTGTACAATTGCTGTTATTTCTTGTCACTGTGTGTATTATTTGTAATTTTTTTCTCTGAAAAGGGTAACTCCTATTTCTTCTGCTACAGCCTTCTCCATCCTTCCAGTCTTAGACAAGTGATTGGTTTGAAATCACAGTTGTGAAGTAGAGCAGGCCTATCTGTAATGCCCATTAATACAGTGTCCTCCAGCCAGACAACATCATTTATAATCTGCGAGGAAAGCTGGGACAGCTCCCAATCCACAGCCCAAGCTTTCCAATTTATGCAGCCTGAGTCAGTGATTTGGGCAGTCAGAAATCTCCCAATAAATAGTAAATACATAAAGAATTGAAGAAGAAAAAAGAATAGAGTTGGGCAGAGTTGTTTTTATAACAAGAATCAGATCAATATGGGCAGGCTCAACTTGATAAATAAAAACTCAGGAAAACAACAAGCACAGGTGATGATTTTTTTTTTCTATCTGCAAGATAAGAAGGGCAGAAAATCCTCTGTAGAGTTTCCATGGAAAATATTACAGGGCCTCTCCAACTATTTGGATTCAACATGTTTATTTATGTATTGACAAGTCTTGTCTCTAGGAGTTTGTACAAAACAGGTGCTTAAAAATGTAGCAAATTAAGTGTGGGCAGTGCTAAACTTCTAAAGGTGTTATACAAAAAAAAAAAAAAAAAAGAGGGACTGGAGTGATGGACAATTTAACTGGAAACAATCATAAATAGTAATTTCCTCATTTTCTCTCATGTATAGTATGTTCAAGTATGCCCACAGATAAAAAGATAATAGGAAGAATTTGTTACACTATGAAAGAGTCATGATTATGAAAATTTTATTATATATGTTCTTTGTCATTCTCTAGGAATTTTAATACATTTTATGGTTAGCTGTTAATCAAGGGTTTGTCACTGACTAAATCACTGCTATCATTTGGAGAATAGATGGCTATTTCACCCTCTGATTCCTCCTATTCCTTTTTTTTTGGGTAAAATTCTAAATCTGTCAACAATTACATTGAAATTTCTGTTAAAATATAAATCTGAATCTCAAAGAAAGGGTCTTTAATGCTAAAGACAAAACTAATGCAAAACCAGGTGATCCATGGTGGAATGATGATATCCATATATGTGAAGACAGTGAACAGTGATGGGTTTTTAGATTAATGTGCCTACAATCTGATTAAAAATGAAAATAAATGCATCCTTAAGGTATTGAATGACTCAAACCATGTTGAGAAATGGAAAATACACTCTAAGTAAACAAAAGTGATTTCAAAAGTCAGGAGGTATGATATAAAATGTCAGATGAATTAAGCAGCATATGAAACAGCAGAAGTAGACATGAGCTTCATGTTTTATTTGCTCTGTCATATTTATCATATTTATCATATTTAAAGAAAACCAATGGAAAGCAGCATAAAAGAATATATAATTCAGAACCTATAAAATTTTCAAAGCAAATAAAGATGAAGAACGACAGGCAAGGCAGTCTAAGTGTGATGAGAGCATATGACTCAAGTGTGTGGCTGAGGTGATATTACCTGACAGGAACAATCTGGCTGGAGAAAATTTCCCTGGACACAAAGGGAAATAGAATTTCCAAATATTGCCTGTTTGGAAGTCACCTGGCATCATTGCCCTGTTTCTTGGACTTTATACCCATTTTCCTCTATTCTGCTTACAGAAGAGCATACACCAAGTGATTTGCAAACAATGGAGTTTTTTTTTTTTTCTGACTTGAACATGTCTAGAACTTGTGTATGATATCTTTTTTTTTTTTTAATTTTTTGAGACAGGATTTATCTCTGTTCCCCTGGCTGTCCTGGAACTCACTCTGTAGACCAGGCTGGCCTCGAACTCAGAAATTCGCCTGTCTCTGCCTTCCAAGTGCTGGGATTAAAGGCATGCACCACCGCACCCAGCTGTGTATAATATCTTAGTCTCTGTGAGTTCATACGGGTTTCATCTCCTCACTTTTGAAAGGATAGAAACAACATGAAGTTGGGGACATAGGGAGATGAGGGATCATTTGGGAGGTATTGAGTAAAGAAGGGAATTCTATAGAAAGTATATTGTTTGAAAAATTAAAACAAAACCTGAAATGCAAAGACATTTATTTATCACAGATCTGGAGGGTGCTGAGAAGTTTAGTATTAAGAGTATGGCAACCTGAGTATTTGATAAAGGCTTATAGGTGACACTCTCTGGTTTTACTCTTACATGCTATAAAGGCTAGTTAGCTTGGGACTCCTCTTAAAGGTTTTAATGTCATTCATGAGAGAGGAGCTTAAGACATAATGGCCATCCCCAAAACTCCACCTTCTAGTATCATTACCAAGAGAGTCAAAAATGTAATACATAAGTTTTGGCAAGACAGTAACATTTGGACTACTGTAATATCATTGCATGTTGTGTGCAACTCTCCCTGAGTATAGGCTAAACCTAGTGACTTGACTAAAACAGAGAATGATAAGTGTGAATGGAAGTCAATTCTGAAGGTGGTGCCAAAAGACTAGGACTGCCATCTTTGTGGCACTCCCATCCAGTTCCCACACACATTTTTACAGTAATAGAAACAGCTGCCATGTTTTTAGCTATGCTATGTAGAGGCTACTGTAGCAGAGAAATAATGGGACATTTTCCCCAGCAACTAAGTCTCCAAGACTATCTTCCCCAGTGTTCCATGAGGAACTAAATCCTGCCAATAGCAGAAGTGAGCTTGACATGTTTACATGAGTGTGATGGTTAGTTAATGTTTTCTATAAAATTGACAGAAACTAGAATTACCAGGGATCCTAATAATGGATTAACTTGATTATATAAGGTGGGAAGAGCTATCCACTGTGGGTGATGTCATTACCTAGTAGGGATCTTATATTATACAACTGGTCAAAGGAAACTATACAGCAGTAAGCATATTTGTTTCTGTCTTTCCTGATTGTGGAAGTGACGTGTCCAGATGGTTCAAACTTTTATTGCATTGGCATTCCCCTTAATGGACTATACCTTGAACTCTGAGAAAATAAGCCTCATTTCTATTAAGTTGCTATTGTGAGAGTATTATACAGTAATTGAAAAAGAATCTATGAAAATGAATGAGGTGACACACCCCTATCATCCCAGTGCTCAGAAGGCTGAGGGAGGATTTTACCACAAAGTTAAGGCCAACCTAGGCTACCTACTAAGTTGGATGCCAGTCTGAGCTACAGAGAAAAATACTCTGTCTTACTCCAACATAATAACCCCAATCTGAAAAGTATTCACTTCTCAATATAGCCTTGGAATAGACCACAGGCATCCTTCACATGCTTGTATTCTAGTCTTGCAAGATATTCTGAGGCAGAAAATACAGCCAAGCCATAGAATTCTCAGTGCAATTAAACTCTGGGATAATATATTCTTTTCTCATATGATATATCCTAGTTATAATTCCCCCATGTACTCTCCCAAGGTCCTTTCCAATTTCCCTGTCGCCCCAACCCACTTCCTTTCTGTCTTTCATTAGAAAAGAACAGGCCTCTAAGAAATAAAATTAATCATGATAAAATAAAAATATAATATGATGAAGCAAAGACTGTCACATCAAAGTTGGACATGACAAACCCATCGTTTTTGGGAAAAGAGTCCCAAGAGCAGGCACAAGAGTCAGAGACCCATTCATTCTCACAATCAAGAGTTCCAGAAAATGCTAAGTTAGTAACTCTAATATGTGTACAGAGGAATATATATATATATATATCAGGAGACCTGTGTAAGCTCACTGCTTCAGTCTCTGTGAACCCATATGAACCTTGTTTAGTGATTCAGGCCTTGTTGTCCTGATGTGTGCAGAGCTTTACAGCAAATGGTGAGGAGTAGAGCTTTGGAGATGAGGAGGGTTTATGACCATTTTACCTGAACAATAACATATGCTGATGGTTTCATAGTAGGCTCTACAAATATTGGGCAGCTGCTGCCTTATATTTTAACTCTAGAGGGAGGAAGTTAAAAGAATAAGGAGACGTGGAAATACAAAACAGCAGAAATTTATAGGAGATATGAGGCATAGATGGTATTCTAGGAAAAATGGAAATGAAGTTCCATTTGAAATATGGACCTATTGACATTGCTAACTTTTATTATGTTCCATTAGTAGAAACTAAAGTACAGGAAAGAAGGTTTGTTTGTTTGTTGTTTTTTGAGACAGGGTTTCTCTGTGTAGCCCTGGCTGTCCTGGAAGTCACTTTGTAGACCGAGCTGGCCTTGAACTCAGAAATCTGCCTGCCCCTACCTCCAGAGTGCTGGGATTAAAGGCATGCACCACCATACCTGGCTAGGAAAGAAGCCTTTAAACTTTAATAATTGTGTGATTATTTGAATATACCAATAAATGCAATGTTTAATGAATGCTTAAAGTATTATACATCTTGTGAGCTTTTCCATGACATTCTTACTGCAAATGGAATAAAGGCAAATCATTAACAACCACTTTGCAAAAGGAAAGAAAAAAATCTGTGGGATAATAAATGCTATTTAAATCACTCATGTTTGTTATAAAGCCAGATAACAATAGATAAATTGTTTAAGGTAAAAACAAATGTTACAAAAGAAACAAGGATTCAAATAAGAAAGTGCACGATCAACACTGGGTCGTTTTGAAATGTCTGATGTCTTTAGAAGTATAAATAAAATCTACATGTGCTACTAGCTTTTCAAGCTCTCAGAGACAAAGTTATCACGTATTCTGTATTTTCTGTATCACATTTTTTTTTTTTTACAGTAAGTCATGGTTCTATGCAGAATGTTTGCATCAACCCCATTAAGATGCCCTGAACAAGATTTTTGTTCTGCTGAGGAGAAGAAATCCAATGATGTGGGTATTCGCTATATCAGATACATATGCGGGATGGCTCTCTCTTAATTAGTCTTACCATGATACTAGAACCCGGGCCTCACTTACCCTTGTAGGGAACATGCAAAATAAATGAACATATTGTTTATCATGTTGGTGAAAATAGCATTTTCTGACTCTTCATGCAGAGTAGTGAAATTGGTTACCAAACCTTTGAATTGGAGCCAACACCACCAAAGTGATGCATTCCCAATTCCTGATATCTTTGTAGAGACAACAAAAACCTTTGCTAGCTGAATTTGACAGTTGGGAAAAGGGTTAGGCCCATTGTACCCTGGATTCTTATGTGGAATTCAAAGAGACACGAAGCCACAACAGTGGTAAGAGACAGTATTTGATTAGTAGTTATTTTTCATGTTCTCTTGTGATCTATTTTTTAGAATTCTGTCTCCTTATTCTTCTCCCCTTCTTCACATGTGTCAGTTTTCAAAGAAATGTGGCAAAGAGGATTTGATTTTATTTTGTAAGAATCAAATTGTTGCAAAATATAAGCAATAGCTCTCTGCATGTAATATAATGGTCTCTTGTCAGAAAACTTTTGCAAGGTAAAAATACTAATCAAAAATGATGTGGCTGTGTATTTACAAACTTTTTGCTTTATTTTCTGGGTGAGTATATTCTCTTATTCAGGGTTACTGAAGTTACAAATGATCATTGGAGCATGTTACTTTTTATGTTCATGTCCACAGCATTTAATGGGTCATAGAGGTGCTGGAAGGACCAGGTTCAGAGGTCTATGCAATAAATCACCATCAACATATGCTTTCTTGGGGTCCTGAAGGAAACATCCTCAGTTATATACAGTTTGCACTTCAAGAAAGAGAAAGACGAAGGATTGGCTGGCTCTATACAGCTGATCAAAGAAGCCTTTTACCAGTATAGACCCTTTGATTGGCTCATTTTCTCAAATATTAAGATTATTTCTACAGGAAAAAAAATCTATGCACATATTGACATTACCTACTGAAATAAAGACAATATGAAAAGTATTTTGAGAATAAAGGGCAAAAAAAAATTGTACCATGGATGAAATAACATTTTGATGTATATTTAGATTGAGTTAATTTTTTGGCATTCACTTGGGATGAGAGATCATTAGAATAGATTGATCAGTTGATTGTTCATCATCAGTAAATTGTATCACAGGAGCTGAAAGGTTGGCTTGGTTTTTATAGTGCTTTCTACACATAAGGAACTGAGTTCAAATCCCTAGCACAAATATAAACGTAAGACATTGCTATTTACATCTTCAATCCTAGTCCTGGGAAGTAGAGACAGGAATACTGTAAGGTTTTGATGGGCACCCAGAGTAGCTGATGTCAGTGAGCTTCAAGTTCAGTGAGGGACCCTGTCTCAAACATAAGGTGAATGGCATCTGAGGAAGATTGCTGAAGTCAACCTATCTGCCCTTCATAGATATATGTGTGACTGCATACATAAATCTGCACACAAAGATACATATGTCGCCCCTCACACACTAAATTGTATTATACGTTCAACCATTTTTTTTCTTACTCTGAGTGATCTAGTTCTGCCTGTGCTCGTCATTGGCTAGAGCAGAGTAAATATGGTGTGATATTTTCTGATTACTGTGCAGTGTAAGAAAGTCTTTTCTGATGAAGAACTCTCAAGGAATTTTGATACAACTGAATCATGTTCCATGTTGATGCCCTGGACAGTTTTATTTGAATTCTTACTCTGGGGACCTTGAAACAAAAACTAAATCACTAAAGATAATTGGTGAGTGAGAACAGCCATTAGGAAATGAAGCTTACAAGCAGAACCTACAAATTAATTCCATTTGTTTCTAGACCAAGGTCAAGTTTTATGTTTGGCAATTGATTTTAAAGGTGATTGTTGGATATAGGTGTATAAACTCCTAAGCTTTTATTCTCTCACTCTATTGGTTTTTACAAGAATGACTCGCGGCCATAGGGCAAACACTCATGTTTTATAAAGTCTTTTGAGGCTTATGATTGTGCACTTTGTATAGCTGTAACCACAATAATGATAATAAAGTAGCTAACTGTGTGCTGAACACTGCATGCATAATAACTCATTTAATTTGCTCAATCCTCTAAGGCAGGTACCTTATCAACTCCAGTAAAGATGCCATTTCCTCAAGGTTGTACAGCTATTTGGAAATCAAGTCAGGTAGTTTCTGAGAGGTCAGCAATTCAGGAAAAGGAAGGCTCTGGATGTGTGCATGTAATGAGACGTGATGTAACAGAAGGATAACTGGACCTAAGACATGGGTAGCAGTGTTTTAGGGAGACAAGAGGCAAGAACTTTAGCATCAAGTATCTGGTCAGAATGCTTTGCCTGCAACTGCTTAATAGTTGTGATGGGAAGAGGGTTCCAGAAGCTGCTGCTTAGAATTACCAACATGACAAGAATACTTGAACACAACTAAAAGGAATTCAGGACAGTCTTAAGAAAATGCAAAATGAAGGTCTTCTGATCACACCAGACAATGCCTGATACAGAAGGAGGCAATTATTACCCCTCCCCCTGCACCTTATTGTTATCATTTCCAAACATGTCAGCGTCTTTCTATTTATAGAGTCATGGTAAAACTATTTTATCATTGAATCATATAGGAATATAATGTTGCAGCCGCCAGCAGCTCGCAACATGAACGGTTCTACTGATATGGCTACTCGAGCTGTAAGAGAGGAATCTAGACAGGGCGAAAGAAGAAACGGAGCTAAGACAAATTCATTCTGATCAAAGCTCAAATTTTATTGTTGCGACACTAGTTATGAAGGAAGGGGGAGGGGACCCGATTCCCGCCGAATAATCTCTGGTCCAGTAGAAAGGTGAGCACATGTGTGGCTCCGCAGGTTCCAGCAGTGGGCGTGGCAGAACGAATGAGCAGGAAGCTCCACCCCTGAGCAAGCAGGTTTCAGGCTGGGGGAGGGGAGACTACAATATAATATGCTATCTTTAATTTGGGAAGAGCTTAGTATCAAGATAGAAAATGTACCTTAAACTTAGGACTTGAAGACATTATTTGGACAAATGTCATTAAGTTTATGTGTACTTTTCTTGTGAGCTCCTGCTTCACAACCATCATGGGAGAGTCGAAGCATCTGGATCATCTGGGTCTAGGTTTTTGGACTCTGCAGGGACTTTGTGGTTTCCTTGACCCCTCCTACTCCTTCAATCCTGTCTCCTCGTCCATAAAATTCTCTGAGCTCACCTAATGTTTGCCTGTGGATCTCTGCATTTGTTTCCATCACCTACAGGATGAAGCCTCTCAGACAACAGATATGATATAGTCCTATCTGCAAGCATATCTGATTATTATTAATAGTATCTTTCTCTAGTCTTTATTTAAAGAGTTTTAAATAAAGAATGCCAAAAGTGGCAAATGAGAATGTCATGTGACGACTGAGTGACAAAATTGTAAGCAGATTGAAACCATGGCAATTTGTTCACCAAACCTCTAAGTTCCCAAATATGTGGAAGAAGGCATATGTTGAGACAATTGAGGAGGAGGAACACAGGGCTTCCAAACAATGATGACCTGAACAACAGAAAACAAGCTAGGAAGGAGATACATGCTCCAAGGCTGGGATGATGCCTGGAGCACGGATTAGATGGGTGTAATCAGAACACTCCAGGAAGCAGAAGCTGGTTTTATGTTATTCCAAAATGAAGAATTAAAACAACCTGCAGAATCCATCCAATATCAATCAAACTCCCAATGTCATTTTTTTAAGTGGGAAAATACTGTATATTGCTCACATTATCAAAGAACGCCAAATATCCCAAAGCAGCTTTGAAGAAGAAGAAGCTGAATAATTTCAAACTATTGAAGCTATTTTATTTCAAACTATATTGTAAAATGAGATCCATTGCAACAAGAATGGGCCTGCCATAAAGCTAGGCAGATGGTGTAGTGGGTTTGGCCTAATGATGCTGGTATCCTAATGTTAATTTAGGTTCTCAAAACTGCTTACGTGAGTGTCTGTAAGTAGATTCTCAGAACCTGTCCCCAGTTGGTTGTGATTGGTAAATAAAAATGCCAGCAGCCAATGGCTAGGCAGGGCAGGCAGAGGTGGAACCTTAGAGATTGTTTTCAGGTTTGGGACCAAGAGTGTGAAAGGAGGAGGAGATCCACCATGGCAGGAGACTATGGAGGAGAGAAAACAGCATGCCTGAGAAGGATGGAGGACAGGGTGACATAGCTGCCATGTGAAGGAGCCGGGAGACCTTGGCCTTGAGGGCTACCCAACTGGGTCCGGGGCAGTCGAGGTAGAACATAGATTTTAGTAAGTGAAAAATTGAGATTATCTGCGGGAGATGGATTGACCACGTGGAGGCTAGGAAGTGGCCCAGCTATGGTGCTGTTTAAGGCATATCAAAATATGAAGGTGCCTTTCATTGTGTGTGTCTTCCATTAGGGAACATTAAGCATTGAGATAGGTAGCGAACACACCACCAGGATTTATTTAATTATTTAATTCAACAAGATGGATCAGCAGAACAGCAGCAACTGCATAGGTGACGCCTCCTATATAAGAGACCGAACACTATAATCTATAATGGTTAAAATGATGATATAAATAAAAAACAGCCCAACTATTTCCTTCAGAGAAAGAATTGTATTTCCCAAGTGCACTTATCTCAAAGGAATCAGTTACAATGGGGTCCAATCCGGAGCATGGATGATGGGCTGTTAATACACCAAGAAAGACAATGTGCAAATTCAGGTAATTGTGTCAATGAGGTCAAACTATAAAATGCCATATTCTCTTTCACTCAATTGTTGAGTTCTCCCCTCAAAATCCTATTACTGGTGCTGTGATAAACATGACATGCCCTAGAGCATTGTGTATTCCCTTCTAATGAAGCTGGAGTTAATTTCCCGAACATCTTGATTTTAATCACCTCTTCAGTGCCTGCTGTTGAATTTTTTTGCCGAAGTTTAAAATCAGGTGGCTTAAAATGTTTTGTTCCAATTCATTTTTGTTTTTTTTCTCTGGGCTTAGAGGTGACTCGAGATCCTGCAGCCTATCATTTGAAGAAGGTTCCCTAAAGGACTTTACTTCTAGAATAGGCAGACCCCTTTGTGAGTCTAGGCAGCTTCTCTCTGTGTTAATCATAGCTTCACTGTGGCTTTCTGGGCATATATGATGCACATAGCACCCCTCTGCCAGCCATTCATCCCCAATTTCAAAGCATATATGATGCTTAGCAGCCACAGTACAATGCCGAATGTGGTTCAAATTGGAACAGGCTGAATACTTACTTACTTAGTCTAAATCAGCAGCGACCACCAAAGAATGATGGATTTTAAGAGTCAACTTCTTGACTATAGAGAAGTTGAATTTTATTACGACTGAAATACAAAGGAATGTGAAACTGAGATTTGGTATCCTATTTAATTTAAGCAGTCATCCTTATAAAGCTATGAGACTGCATCTCAGTGTGAAGCCAAAGAGTTGGACGCAGATATGAATTGTAGTGATGTATGAATGCTGAATTCTCATTAGGAAAGACACATGGCAAGGTTCTTTCAAGAGGGGGATATGCTATTGTTTTAAGTAATAAAAAAGAGTAATATATTAAATTTAAATGTATTTCCTCTTTTCAAAAATAAGTTAGGCACTGGCGCATGACTAGGGTCAGAAGGTTGAAAATGTACTAGTTCATGAATTTCTGTTCATGCTCCAAGGCATCCCTCTTTCAGGGTTCAACCCTCAGTGACAGATATTAGAAGCTGTGCTCAAATTACAGAGTGGCCTCTTGTTACGGACCTGAGGCAAGGGGAAAGAATGATTTTTGTGTAACTCTTTGCCTCTGGCTCTTGTCATCTGGAAAAACAAACAAATCAAGCCTCTACCTTGAATCGAGACATCTGCTTAACAAAGACATTTATTAAACAAAATGTAATTGTCAGACCAAGATGAATGAAATTCTGTCTTCCATGAACTGTCGACATGCCGGTTCTAACTCCCTTTGTATACTTCTGTTATTATATTTCATCTTCTCTGTTTAATGTACTTCTAGAATTTGAGGTCAACTTTATACCTTTGAAAGAATTTTGTTCTTTTAAAGGTTCTTCAATTTGTCCTAATTATAGAAACCATTTCCTGCCTTTGAAATTTAATTTTTATGTTTCAGTAGGTCTTTGAATGTTTCATTCTGTTTTAATTATATTTAATATTCCTCACCAAAATCTTTCTTAATTTGTTCAATTTTCACCTCACCCACATGCGTATGTGTCTCTAAAATTTCAAGAAGTTATATTGCAAAAATGCTCTTGGATGTGTAGTTTTGGTATATCTACTAGGAGTTAGACTCCTAGCTAAATTATTTGTCCCTCTCCCAGCAGCCAACAACTACCATAGCTTCAGGGATTGGGATGGGATAGTGGGTCCAGCTCCCTTTCCCTTTGATGGAATATAGTGTGTATTATGCTTACACAGATCTTGTGCATGCGGTTAGAACTTCTGTGAGCCTGTATGTGCAGCTACACTGTTACATCTCGAAGAAGAGATATATCTCTTTCCAGTTTCAACTCTTATATGTTCACTCTTTCTGCCTCTATTTCTGCACGGATTCATGAACTTAGGGGTGGCTCTATGTTCCCTTTAGTGCTGAGAATTCTGAAGTCACTGTGTCTGGATCACATGTGTGTCACTTTGTTAATCAATTGCTGAAAATAAAGCTTCCCAGATTATGGATGGGAAATGAATTGATCTATAGTATAATGATATGCCACCTGGAGTCAGTTTGAAACCATGACAATATATTAGCATAATAGTATTAGGTTATCCTCGAGGGCCTATGACATGCATAACTCTAGGTTCTAAGTTCAGTTATTCCTTAGAAATGCAACAATTCACACCATTTTTCTATTGGTTTCCTTGTTTATTTCATGTGTTATAGTCTTTTAATTCTTATGTTAAATAATATTTCAGTCTTCTTTTTTTTTAATTAGATATTTTCTTCATTTACATTTCCAATGCTATCCCAAAAGTCCCCCATGCCCTCACCTCCCACTTCCCTACCCACCCACTCCCACTTCTTGGCCCTGACATTCCCCTGTACTGAGGCATATAAAGTTTGCAAGACCAATGGACCTCTCTTTCCACTGATGTCCAACTAGGTCATCTTCTGATACATATGCAGTTAGAGACATGAGCTCTGGGCGGGGGGGTGTACTGGTTAGTTCATATTGTTGTTCCACCTATAGGGTTTGCAGATCCCTTTAGCTGCTTGGGTACTTTCTCTAGCTCCTCCATTAGGGGCCCTGTGATCCATCCAATAGCTGACTGTGGGCACCCACTTCTGTGTTTGCTAGGCCCAAGAGTAGCCTCACAACAGACAGCTATATCAGGGCCCTTTCAGCAAAATCTTGCTAGTGTATGCAATGGTGTCAGCGTTTGGGTGCTGATTATGGGATGGATCCCTAGGTATGGCAGTCTCTAGATGGTCCATCCTTTCGTTTCAGCTCCAAACTTTGTCTATGTAACTTCTTCCATGGGTGTTTTGTTCCCAATTCTAAGAAGGTGCAAAGTGTCCACACTTTGTTCTCATCAATGGACTCAATTCCCCAATAAAAAGACATAGACTAACAGACTGGCTACACAAACAGGACCCAACATTTTGCTGCTTACAGGAAACCCATCTCCAGGAAAAAGACAGACACTACCTCAGAATGAAAGGCTGGAAAACAATTTTCCAAGCAAATGGTCTGAAGAAACAAGCTGGAGTAGCCATTCTAATATCTAAAAAATCGACTTCCAACCCAAAGTTATCAAAAAAGACAAGGAGGGGCACTTCATACTCATCAAAGGTAAAATCTTCCAAGAGGAACTCTCAATTCTGAATATCTATGCTCCAAATGCAAGGGCAGCCACATTCATTAAAGAAAGTTTAGTAAAGCTCAAAGCACACATCGCACCTCACACAATAATAGTGGGAGACTTCAACACACCACTTTCACCAATGGTCAGTCTTCTTTTAAATTAAATTATTGTACTAATAAAATCACCACACTTTAGAATGCTTTATTATATTTCAATATCTCCTATTTTTTGTATTTTAAAATGTAATGTACTTCATCATTTATGCTTGATTTATTAATTCTGTTGGTATTAAATGCTTTTAATTTATATTTTATCTTAGGACATTGTCATTGATTAGATGCTGATAAATCCTTGTCATTATGTAGATCCAGTTTCTGGAAATTATTTTCATGCATATTTTTCTCTAAAACATCACACTGGTTCCTTCTAATGAATTACTTATCTGGTTCAAAACAAATTCTCAAAAATCCCTTTGTACTGAAAATCTTAGTAGATATGATAGACAATATTTTTCAGTATAAATATTTTTTATATTTTTCTTACTTATTTTGTTCTAATTTTAGTGTCCTGTCCAATGGAAGTCATTTGATCTCTCTCTCTCTCTCTCTCTCTCTCTCTGCCTCTGTCTCTGTCTCTCTGTCTCTCTCTCTCATTTTGTAATGCTTACCACAGATATTTCTTTTTTTAAAGATTTATTTATTATATATAAGTACACTGTAGCTGTCTTCAGACACACCAGAAGAGGGTGTCAGATCTCATTACGGATGGTTGTCAGCCACCATGTGATTACTGGGATTTGAACTCTGGACCTTCGGAAGAGTAGTCAGTCGGGTGCTCTTACCCACTGAGCCATCTCACCAGGCCACCACAGATATTTCTAATAGTATGATATAAACATCTATGCTACTAAAACTCGGTTGGTATTGCTTTGTGATGCCCTGATAGACCAAAGATAGCCTGAACACATAAAAGTGAATGTGAGGGAATTGTTGAGTTAATGAATAGAATAATGTCCATGAGTAATTAGAAATTTTTCCTTTTAAATTATGCTTTTCAATTATGGGTTGATGAAGTTTAGTCTTTCAATATTTGTCACATTTTCGTCAATTCATTGTCTGGGGACCGGGCTTTGGGTAAGAAAATACTTCTTGGAAAGTGATATTTACAACATATATTATGAAGACCTGTACTAGACATATTAGATGCTGCTGCCATCTTTATTAAGGTAGGCATTTGTGGATAATCTGCATTATTAATATAAATGTCAAACCCTTCCTCTTTCCCCAAGAGAATAACAGACATAGGGATATGTCTCAGTTAGTAAAGTGCTTGCCACAGAGCATAAAGAACTGTGTTCAAGTGCCCAGAACACACAATGTAACTGCATAACCACAGTAGTAGCACATGTGTGTCATCCCTGTGTATGGGGAAGCAGAGGAAAAGGTGGATCTGAGGCACTCATTGTCCATTCATCATAGCCAAATGAGAAACTAGTGGGGATCTTTTAAAAATTTTATTACTTTTTTAATATTTCATTAATCCATAGAGATTTGATAAATTAACTTTCTAATGGGATTGCATGTGATGTGATGGGAGTAATTAGAATATATAATGCTTTCATCTTATGTTCGTAATTTTAAGTATTTTTTCTAGTTATCAAAGAATATATTGCTTAGTAAGATGTGGAATGCATATTTTATTATTTTTAACTTTAGAAGTAATTATGTCATACTTCTTAACTTAATATTGATTTTTCTATTTTGGCTATCAATATTTGCACTCAGTCCACCAAGACATACTTTGCTTCTTGAGGAATAGTATATAATACTAAAAACAAGCCAATGACTTTGCATACCCTTTGCCCACAAAATATATATCAGTTATTTTCCCTGATCGATTTTAAGTGTTTCTTTTTAAATTAATATTCCATTCTAAAGTGGCATATTTTAGTTTTTATTCATAGATAAAGTTGTTAATTCTTTCTTTAATTGATAATTGGTAATATTTTGATAGTTGTGATTAATCTTGGTTCATGATTTGACTGAATCTGGAGTTAACTAAGAAGAAACTCACTGGACACACCTGTGAATGGTTTTCTTGATTGTGTTAATTCATTTCGGAAGTATACCCTAAATGTAGGTGACACCTTAGGTGGCAACCCAGGTAAAGAATGCCCAATAGATTGAAATACATGTACTTTTCCTTGCCTGCTTTTGCATCTTCATGCTTCTAACATGGATGGAGGTCCAATGGTTCTCTGGGGATCTCCAGATCTTTTGCAAAGTCATCCAGCCTCATGGACTGCTGAGTCATCCAGCCTCATGGACTGGGCAGCCATCTGGATCTCAGCCCGACCACTGTGAAGACAGCCATTGCTGGACTCTTCAGATTGTATCCTCTAAGCTAATCTGATATATCACCATTTAATATACTAATTCTATAACAGTAGTTCCTCTAGAAAATCCTGGCTAATACAATAGTGAACATAAATGAAAAATAATGTAAATCTACTTGCATATTTTATGTACTCTTTTTTATTTTTAATCCTGGAGTTTATCTCTTTCTCTTGAAACAGTCTATAAGAATAACATAAAATACAAAATGTATGTAATATGGAATAAATCACTCCAAACCCTACTCATATAGAAAGACAACAATCATTTACTTCAAAATGTTTTCACCCTTCTTTATCCAATTCATTTTCAATGTGAGCATATAGCTATTTTGAGAACAGGGAACACATTCATTAATTAAGATCATGTACTGCTCTTGCAGAGAAACGTCATTAAGTTCATAGTTTCCATGTTAGACAACTCATAATGACCTTTGATTCCAATTCCAGGAGATCTGACAACTTCATCAGGCTTCCCCAGGCGCACCTGTACACAGGTACACACACATATACACACATACACATAACAAAAATT
This sequence comes from Mus musculus, assembly GCF_000001635.26. NCBI lineage: Eukaryota > Metazoa > Chordata > Mammalia > Rodentia > Muridae > Mus > Mus musculus. Next base: position 91,708,514 of record NC_000077.6, read on the forward strand.
AAAATAATTTTTAAAAAAAATGTTCAACGACATACAATTCTTCGTATAATTTAAATGTTCAGAAACAGTACTTATTTTCAGACACAATATTAATTATATGGTCTCTCATAGTATTGTTGTTTTCAATATTTGTCATTAAAAATAACATTGTTGACTGTGATAAATGTGAAGAATGGGGATTGGTCTTCATTTCCTAATAATTAGCCTTGGAGACTCAGAGAAACAAGGTCTAGAAATTTAATTTATCACCTTACAAAAAGTCAGCTGTTACCCCAGAATAACGGAGTTGATAAGGCACAGAGCTGTGCTCATGACTGCCTTTCCTCCTTTGCTGCTGAATTAGGAGGGTTCAATTTTGCACATCATCTGGGCTTCATCTTTCTGTCTGTCCTTCATACTTATTCAATTATATTAAGAGGCTATGTGTGCATTACTGCATATTTTAAAGGTTATCGGATACATGGTCTTGTCACACCTGCAGTCAAGCCTGGTTGCTAATAATTTTCTACTCTAATCCTAGTTTGAGGGGGTTAGCTAGATAAACATTGTTGGCAAATGTGTGTAGTATTCTTGTTGATGGACTTAAGCTGACTCACAAGTACTTTTCCAAATGAATCATTATTTGGTATTTCTTAGAGTGACCATTTTTGTAACTAAGCAATGTCTTTATAGTGCTGGCTTTCTTATGTGTGCACAGGAGTAATTTGATTTTTTTGTGTATGAGCATTTTCATAGAAATCATTTAGCTGTAAGTTGGCTCCAGTGTGCACTCCCACAAACAATGAGCTTGACTGCTTAACTCTATACCCTTGCAACTATTATCCTTTAAAACTATTCAGTGTAGTGGCAGATAATTGTATTTAATTCTAATTTACATTTCTTTGATAACAGAAAAGTTGAACACTATGTCATGGATTAATTAGACATTTACCTCTCTCAGTGAACTGTGCCAGGCTGCTCCTTGCATAGAGCTATCTGTTGACACCTTCTTCAATGTTCTGAACCAAAACCCTCCACATTAATATGGAACAGAACTATCATATTTGGTGTGCATTTACTGTCTACAGTGTCTTCAATGAGCTACTTAATCATTGTTTTTTGATAGACTCAGTAGAACAATGTGCCCTATTCTATTCTACAAGGAAATATTAATCTTGAAAAAAGCACTAGGTATTCTGTTAAGAAGTTAAGTATACGTTCAGAGGAAACAGATGACATAAAATTTAATAGTATTCCAGGGTTATTTAAGTCTTCAAAATGAATAAAGTAAGCATAATACCCTTTGCTGAAAAGACATATTTATCAAACTCCCATAAATGCAAATAATATGTAAAATATAAGATGGAAAAAGGCATTTGAAATCACATAATACCATGTAACCACTTTTAACATTGTAGCATTGATTCTTAGTATATCCACGAATATTTATTTTCAATTAATGTGATAGTTACACACATATATCCTTATTAGAATCTCTTAGCAGTATCTTATTGGTTCCCTTCTTTCTGGATATATTTTCCATCTTAATTTATCTCTAATTTCTTTTTCACAGACCTTATGCAGGTGGCCATAGTTGCTATGTCTTCATGGTTATTTGTCCCATATCTTATCTAGAAGAGAGTATTTAATAGAACCCCCTTCCTTTCTTGACCAATTTTCTATGAAATTCTCTAAGTCTTGGAGAGAGTTATATGGAAGTTCTGTTTAGGGATGTTGTTTATACTTAGCATTTTGAATCACAGACAACACCTTTTATGGCATCTTCTTCTAAGTTCAGGCCATGTTTATGATTCATTCCTCACTCTCTGTTGACTCAGGTCAAACTTCCTCTGTCTCCAATTGTGTTTAGAGTCAATTGAACTCATTCTTGTATCAGATTCATTCTTCCTGAAGCTTTTGAGTACAACCCTCATTGCCTTCTCATGCAGTTTATAAATAAGCATATATTTACTTGCCCTTAATTTGACTTATATTCTCTCCATGATTATGAATCTGAGCATACCTTGGCTAGTAACAACCCCATCAGAAAAGACCTGTTGGTAAAATGTCATTCACTTTTCTTATCTTCTACTTTTAACATTTTAAGTATTACCAATACTTATGGAGTCAAAATAATGAGGAATAACATCCAAGATGGAAAAGTATTAATCACTTTTTTATTTTATATATTATTTATTTACATTTCAAATATTATCCCCTTTCCCTACCCTCCCCCAGAAGCCACCTATCACATTACCCTTCCTCCTGCTCCTATGAGGATATTCTCCCATACACCAACCCATCCCCATCTCCCTGCCCTCACATTCTTCTACTCTGGGGCATCTAGCCTTCATGGGACCAAGGGCCTCTTCCTCTATTGATGCCCAACAAGGCCATCCTCTGCTACATATCCAGCTGGAACCATGGGTCCTTCCATGTGTACTCCTTGGTTGGTGGTTTAGACCCTGGGAGCTTCGGTTGGTTGATATTGTTCTTCCTATAGTGTTGCAATCCCCTTCAGCTCTTCAGTCCTTTCTTTAACTCCTCCATTGGGGACCCCATTCTCAATTCAATGGTTGGCTGCGAACATCCAACTCTGTATTTTTCAGGCTCTGGCAGAGCCTCTCAGGAGACAGCTCTATCAGGCTCCTGTCAACAGTAGCATCTGTGTTTGGTGACCGTATATGGAATGGATCCCCAGGTGGGCAAGTCTATGGATGGCCTTTTCTTCAGTCTCTGCTCCACACTTTGTCAACCATATTTGCTCCTGTGAGTATTTTGTTATTTATTCTAAGAAAGACTAAAGCCCCCACACTTTGGTTTTCTTTCTTCTTGAGCTTCATGTGGTCTGTGATTTATATCTTGGGTATTCACTCTAAGCTTTTGTGCTAATATCCACTTATCAGTGAGTGCATACCATTTGTGTTCTTTTGCAATTGGGTTACCTCACTCAGGATGATATTTTATAGTTCCATACATTTGCCTAAGAATTTCATAAAGTCATTGTTTTTAATAAATGAGTAATACTCCACTGTGAAAATGTAATATATTTTCCGTATCCATTCCTATGTTGAAGGACATCTGGGTTCTTTCCATCTTCTGGCTATTATACATAAGGCTGCATAGTTGAGCAGAATATAGTGGAGCATGTGTCCTTGTTATATGTTGGAGCATCTTTTGGGTATATGCCCAAGAGTGGTATAGCTGGATCCTCAGGTAATAAATACTATGTCCAATTTTCTAAGGAACTGCCAGACTGATTTTCAAAGTGGTTTTACTAGTTTAAAGTCTTACCAACAATGGAGGAGTGTTCCTCTTTCTCTACATCCTCTTCAGCATCTGCTGTCACCTGAGTTTTTAATCTTAGCCATTCTGACTGATATAGGTGGAATCTTAGGGATGTTTTTATTTGCATTTCCCTGATGACTAAGGGTGCTGAACATTTCTTTAGGTGCTTCTTGAATATTTGCATTTTCTCAGTTGAGAATTCTTTTTTTTTTCAAGAATTCTTTGTTTACCTCTGTACCCCAATTTTAATAAAGTTATTTGATTGTCTAGAGTCTAATTTCTTCAGTTCTTTGTATATATTGGATATTACCTCTCTATTGGATAAAAGATTGGTAAAGATCTTCTCCAAATCTGTTGGTTGCCATGTTGTCCTATTGACTGTGTACCTTATATATACTGAGGAAATCCAAAAAATCATCAGATCTTACTACAAAAGCCTATGCTCAACAAAACTGAAAAATCTGGATGAAATGGACAGAGAACAGGTACCAAAGTTAAATCAGGATTAGATAAACCATTGAAACTGTCCTATAACCCCTAAAGAAATAGCATCAGTCATTAAAAGTCTCCATAACAAAAAAACAAACAAACAAACAAACAAAAAAAGCCAGGATAAGGTAGTTTTAGTGCAGAATTCTATCAGATCTTCAAAGAAGACCTAATACCAATTCTCTTCAAACTAGTCCACAAAATAGAAACAGAAGGAACACTACCCAAATCGTGCTATGAAGCCACAATTACACTTATACCTAAACCACAGAAAGGCCCAACAAAGAAAGAGAACTTCAGACCAATTTCTCTTATGAGTATCAATGGAACAATACTCAATAAAGTTCTCGCAAACTGAATCCAAGAATACAACAAAACAATCATACATCATGATCAAGTAGGCTTTATCCCAGGGATACAGGGATGATTTATTATACTGAAATCCATCAATGTAATCCACTATATAAACAAACTCAGATGAAAAGAAAACCTCGTGATCGTCTCATTAGATTCTGAGAAGAGATTTGACAAAATTCAACACCTCTTCATGGTAAAAATCTTGGAAATATCAGGAATTCAAGACCCATACCTAAACATAGTAAAGTATACAACAAAACAATAGCCAACATCAAACTAACTGGACAGAAACTTGAAGCAATCCCACTAAAGTCAGGGACTAGACAAGGCTGCCAACTTGCTCCCTACCTATTCAATGTAGTACTCAAAGTCCTAGCCAGAGAAATTAGACAACAAAAGGAAGTCAAAGAGATATAAAATGGAAAGGAAGAAGTCAAAATATAACTATTTGGAAATGATATGATCTACTACTTAAGTGACCCCAAAAATTCCACCAGAGAACTTCTAAACCTGATAAACAACTTCAACAAGGATATAAAATTAACTCAACCTAATCATTAGCCTTCATCTACTCAAAGGATGAACAGGCAGAGAAAGAAATTAGGGAAATTATACCTTTCACAATAGTCACAAATAATATAAAATACCCTGGTGTGACTCTAACCAAGCAAGTGAAAGATCTGTATTACAAGAAATTCAAATCTCTGAAGAAATAAATCGAAGAAGATCTTAGAAGATGGAGAGATTTCTCATGCTCATGAATTGTCAGGATTAATAGAGTAAAAATGACCATCTTGCCAAAAGTAATCTACAGATTCAATGCAACCCCCATCAAAATTCCAAATCATAATAGAGTTATAAAGAACAATTTGCAAATTCATTTGGGGATTACAAAAAACCTAAGTTAATGAAAACTATTCTCAACAATAAAAGAACTTCTGGTGGAATCACCATCCCTGATCTCAAGCTGTACTCTAGAGCAATAGTGTAAAAACTGTATGGTGTTGGTTCAGAGACAAGAAGGAAGATCAATGGAATAGAATTGAAGACCCAGAGTGAACCCACACACCTATGGTCACTTGATCTTTGACAAAGGATCTAAAATCATCCAGTGGAAAAAAAAGACAGTATTCTCCACAAATGGTACTGGTTCAATCTTCAGTTAGCCTGTAGAAAAATGCAAATTGATCCATTCTTATCTCCTTGCACAAAGCTCAAGTCCAAGTGCATCAAGTACTTCAGCATAAAACGAGCTACACTGATACTAATAGAAGATAATATGGAGAAGAGCCTCGAAAACATTAGCACAGCATGAATGGTCCTGAACAGAACACCAATGGCTTATGCTCTAAGATCAAGAATTGACAAATGGGACCTCATAAAACTGAACAGTTTCTGTAAAGCAAAGGGCATTGTGAATAGCTGTCCCCTGGGAGATGCGACCCAGCAGCTGACTGAGATTGATATAGATACTAGTAGCAAGTATATGGGTCTGGGACACTTATGGAAGTGTTGGGAAGGATTGCAGGAACGGAAGGAAGTGCTAACCCCATAGGTAGACCAACAGTGTCAAGTAATATGGACCTCGGGATTTCACAGAGACTGAGCCATGCAACGAAGACCATACATAAGGGCCCCTGGCACATATGCAATAGAAGGCTTCCTCAGTGCAAGAGGTAGTGCTTAATCCTGCAGAAATTTGATGCCCAAGAATAGGGGTAATACTAGAAGGAAGCACCCTCTCAGAGGCAAAACGTTGGGTGTATGGGGCAAAGAAATTTGCCAGGGAGATTGGAAGGTGGAGTAACATTTTGGATGTAAATAATAAAATTAATAATAATAATAATAATAATAATAATAATAATAATAATAGTAAAAAAAGAACTTTCCCTGAATTCTTTATAACATTTACTCTAATATGCAGGATACAAACTATTCAATGCCCTTACTAAACAAAGTGATAAATGTCACTGTAGAGTTCTTCAGAAATCAAAATCCAAAACAGCTGACTTACTGTTTGTTTCTAACATATTATTCCTAGTTCACCTGGGAATTTATAAGAAATAAGTGTGCTTTACTAACTCAAAGTTTCTCATCATCAGAGGGTCTCAAATACTTTAACTTTCAGTCTATTTTTACCCAACAGAGTTTTGTTTGTTTGTTTGTTTTTGTTTTTGTTTTGTTTGTGTTTTTGTTTTTTTGTTTTGTTTTTCGTTTTTGGCTAAGAAAGGCTTTTAAACTAAACACTGTGCTAAATATCACCTGAATGAAATGTTTCTGCTGGAATTTCTGAGTAGAACTGAAGCACAAAACAGATATGTATATGGGTTTTAAATATCTTATTGTGGGAATGAAAAAGAGATCCAAAACACATCAGAATGATCATCTATCATGATGAAGCATGATATATAATATATCATGAATGAACTGTAAGGCTGGTTCCACATATGGGAATCAGCCAATGTAATCCACCATGTAAACAAACTGAAGGAGAAAAAGAAATACACATAATCATCTCATTAACAGAGGAAAAGGCCTTTGACAAAGCTTAACACCTCTTCCCAATGAAAGTCTTCGGGGAATAGGGATACAAGGACCTACCTCAACATAATAATGGCAATTCAGAGCAAACCTATAGGCAACATCAAATTCAATGAAGAGAAACTCAAAGTAGTTCCACAAAATCAGGAAAACACAAAGTTGTGCACTTTCTCCATATGTATTTAATATAGTACTTGATGTTTTACTTAGAGATATAAGACAACTAAAATAGATCAAGGGCATAAAGTTCAAATGGAAGAAGTCCAAGTTCTATCATTTCCAGATAATATGATAGTATACATCAGTTACTGTAAAAAATTTCATCAGTGAGGGCCCATAGCTGATAAACACTTATAGCAAAGTAGACAGACACAAATTTAACTAAACAATGGCAGCAACAATAACAACCAACTAAAAACAAGCAAACAAAACAAAACAAAACAAAGCAAAAATCAATATTTTTGATATATATACCAATGGCAAACATGCTGAGAAAGAAATTAAGGAAACAATACCTTTCACACACAATAGTTTCAAATAATATAAAATACCTTGAGGTAACATGAACCAAGCAAATGAAAGACTTGTTTGGGAAAAAGCAAGTCTTGAAGAAAAAAATTAAAGAAGATATCAGAAGATGGAAAGATCTTCCATGATCATATATAAGTAAGATCAAATTAGTAAAAATGGCCTTTCAACCAAAAGTAATTAACAGAGTCAATGCAATTCCCATCCAAATTCCTACACAATGGATTATAGACATTGAAAGGACAACTTTCAATTTCATATGGAAAATCAAAACACCCAGAATAGCTAAAATAGTCCTGAACTACAAAAGAACTGCTGGAGGTATCACTATCTCTAATATCAAGTTGTATTACATTATTTTATTAGAGTAATAAAAACTGCATGGTATTGGCATAAAAACAGGTACACTGATCAATGGAATCAAATTGATTACCCAGACATAAATCTAACCCAAACACATACAAACATCCAGTGTTTGACAAACAATCCAGAAATACACACTGGAAAAAGAAAACATCTTCAATAAAGATGTCTACATGTAGAAATATGAAAATATGTCCATATAGATTACCCTGTGTAAAACTCAAGTCCAAGTGAATCAAAAACCTCAACATAAACCAGATGCGCTGAACCTGATTGAAAAGAAATTGAAGAATAGCCTGGAACACATTGGCATAGGAGACAACTTCCTTACTAGACCACAGATAGTGGAGGCACCACTAAGATCAACAATTAAACGATACCTCATGGTGCTAAAAAGTTTCTTTTCATTTTTAAAATTTATTTATTTATTTATTTATTTTACACTCCAGATTTCATTCCATGCCCCTACCCCTGTTCCACATCCCATACCTCCTCCCTACTCCCTGCCTGTGAGGATGTCCACACCCCCCATCCCCCATCCAACCAGACCTCAAAATTCACTGGGGCCTCCAGTCTCTTGAGAGTTAGGTGCATCTTCTCTGACTGAACACAGACTCAAGAGTCTTCTGCTGTATATGTGTTGGGGGCCTCATATCAGCTGCTATATGTTGCCTGGTTGGTGGTTTGAGAGATTTCTTGGTCCAGGTTAATTGAGACTGCTGGTCCTCCTACAGGGTCTCCCTCCTCAGCTTCTTCCAGCCTTTCCCTAATTCAACCAGAGGGATAAGCAGCTCCTATCCATTGGTTGGGTGCAAATATCTGCATCTGACTCTTTCAGCTACTTGCTGGGTCTTCCAGAGTACAGTCATGCTAGGTCCCTTTTTGTGAGCACTCCATAGCCTCAGAAATAGTGTCAGGCCTTGGGACTGGCCCTTGAGTTGGATCCCACTTTGGGCCTGTCCCTGGACATTCTTTTCCTCAGACTCCTCTCCATTTCCATCCCTGTAATACTCTCAGACAGGAAAAAATATGGGTCAGAATTTTGACTGTATGATGGCAACCCCCTCCCTCACTTAATGCCCTGTCTTTCTGCTGGAGGTGGGCTCTATAACTACCCTCTCCCTACTGTAGGGCATTTCATCTAAGGTCCCTACCTTTGAGTCTTGAGAATCTCTCATCCTCCAGGTCTTTGGTGCATTCTAGAGGATTCCCCCCAACCTCCTACTTCAGGAGGTTGCCTGTTTCCATTCTTTTTGTGGGCCCTCAGGGCTTCAGTTCTTTCCCTCACCCCATATCAGACAAGGTTCCCCTCTCCCTCCCCCCTCTACTCATCCCCATCCAGTTTCCCTCCCAAGTCGCCCCTCCTTCCCCACTTGTGATTGGGACTGAGGTGTCCTTATTTGGGCACTTCAGCTTGTTGACTTTTCTGAGTTCTGTCGACTGTATATTGGGTATTCTGTTGTTTTTCTGTTTGGATGTGTTTTGTTTTGTTTTGTTTTGTTTTTGGCTAATATCCATTTATTAGTGAATACATACCATGCATGTCATTTTGGGCTTGAGTTATTTCACTCAGGATGATATTTTTTAGTTCCATCCATTTGTCTGCAAAACTCAGGATGTACTTGTTCTTAATAGCTGAGTAATAATCCATTATGTAAATGAACCACATTTTCTGTCTCCATTCTTCTGTTGTGGGACCATCTGGGTTGTTACCAGCTTCTGGCTATCACAAATAAGGCTGCTATGAACACAGTGGAACATGTGCCCCTGTGACATGGTGGGCATGTTTTGGGTATATTCCCAAGAGTGGTGTAGCTGGGTCTTTAGGTAAATCTATTTCCAATCTTCTGAGGAACCTCCAAACTGATTTCCAGAATGATTGTATCAGTTTGTACTCCCACCAGCAATGGAGGAGTGTTCCTCTTCCTCCACATCCTCTCCAACATGTGTTGTCTCCTTGGGTGTTGATCTTAGCCATTCTGAGTTGTGTAAGGTGGAGTCTCAGAGTCATTTGATTTGCATTTCTCTGATCACTAAAGACTTTGAACATTTCTTTAGGCGCTTTTCAGCCATTCGAGATTCCTCAGTTGTGAATTTTCAGTTTAGTTCTATATATCATTTTTTGATTGGGTTGGTTTTTTTGTGATTAACTTCTTGAGTTTTTTAATATATTTTGGATATTAGACTGTTGCAGTAATTCTCCAACCCAAATATGCCTTGACAATGAAAGCACAACTCAGTTAATATAATTACATGCTGTGTGCCTAGATTGGGCAGATCTACCACTACACTACCATCTTCTACATCTATGAGACCCCTTAGAACTTGCAGTTTCTCTAGGCCATGTGCTTCTGCCCTGCTTTTCTTCTTCTTCCTCCTCTTCTGCATTCTGTCCCTCTTCCATTTTCTCCTTCTTTTCTCTCCCCACCTTCCACTCCACTTTCCCTTTTATCTGCTCAATCATCAGCTCTCCTTTATTTTACAAATTAAGGTGGGAAACAGGTTCATAGGTAATGGTGTGCTGACTCATTCCTTGTTTGCAGTCACTTACTGGAGAATGGAATTAACATCAAATATAATTAGCCCCTGGCTAGCCACAACATTCGCCCTCTATAGGATGTGGGGTTACTGAAGATTTTTTCCCAATCTGTAGTTTGCAGATTTGTCTCATTGGCTATGTCCTTTGCTTTACAGATGCTTTCTAGTTTCATGAGGTCCCATTTATCAATTTCTTTAAGGCACAGGAGAACATTAATCAGACAGAACTGTAGCCTACAGAATGAGAATATATATAACCAATTTCACATCTGTTAAAGGACTAATATCCAAAATGTTGGATATCCACAATATGTAAAGAATTCAAGGTACTAGATTAGAAAATAAACAAATAATCTAATTAAAAACAAGATATAGTGCTAGACCATGAATACTCAGTAGAGGAAACTTAAATGGTTGAGAAGCATTTAAAGAAATGTTCACCATCCTTAACCATCAGGGGAAAGTAATTAAAATCATGCTGATATTCCATCTTATAAATATAAGAATGGCTAAGATCAATAACATTTCTGATATATCATGCTGGGGATGATGAGGAGCAAGGGGAATAGTCCTTCATTGCTGGGTACTGAGTATGTATATAACCTCTGTGAAAACAAGTTCCTAAGAATGTTCAAATGGATCTACCTCAAGATTCAATTATCCCACTCTTGGGTGTATACAAATAATACTCCATCCGACAAGGACAGTTGCTCAATTGTTCTCATCGTAGATTTACTTATAACAGCCACAGACTGGAAAAGATCTAGATATCGCCCAAAGAGTAATGAATAAAGAAACTGTGTTGCCCTTATACAATGTAGTGTTACTGAGCTATTATTAAAAATGAAATTTGCACGCAAATGGATGGAGATAGAAATTATCATATTAAGTGGGGTAACCCAGACTTAGAAAGACAAACATGATATGTATTCATTTCTAAGTAGATATGCATTTACTAAGTAAATATTATATTTCTAAGTAAATGATGCCTAAGCTAACATCTGTAGATTCAGCAAGATTAGGTAAAAAAGACAGGTCTATAGTTTTTGGGAAAATGCATCGATCTCCATTGGAGGGGAAACACATTTTAAGGGTAGACTGGGAGCAGGTAGGGATGAGAATAGAAATGTAGAAAGCAATCAAGCCACAAAACTTTTGATCTAATCTGTCCAGTCTCTGAAATATGCTAAGGGCAATGGTGGCACAGAACTTATAGAGTATCCAACCAAAGTCTGATTTGACTAAAGGCCCTCTCCATGAGAAAGAACTTGTACCAACACTGCTTTGATAAACAAGAATTAGACGCTAGATAGTCCAGAGATCCAGTATAAACCAAACACTATTGGTCAAAGAAGCTACTGGGTTGGTCAAAGGCGAGAAAAAAAGGAATGATAAAATGACTCCCAATGAAATTCTATTATTCTTATAGATCACTACCTTATCCAGGTATCATCACAGAGTCTTCCTCCAGCAGCAGATGTGAATAGAGGACTACAGCTAGACATTATGTTGAAAGTGTGTCTAAATGAGAAGTCACTATCAAATCCTACCCCAGAGCCCAAGAAAAGCTGTCAAAGAGTAAGACAGTAAGATTGTAAGAGCCAGAGGGGATGAAGGGCACCAAAAGAACAATACTCTTAAAATAAACCAAGCAGAGCATATATGAGATCACAGAGACCAAAGCATTAAGTGTAGGGTTGACATGGTTCTGCACCCAGTCTTCTACATATGTTATCACTGCTAATCTACTATTTTTATAGAACAAGCAGTCTATGATTCTTGCCCATGCCATTGGGAATCTTCCTCATGCTGAGTTGCTGTGTCCAACTTCAAGATGCTAGTTCTTGCTTCATCAGACTATTTATTTTGTCACGCTTGGTTGTTGTCTCTTGCTAGACCGTCTTTACGAATGAGAAGCAGATAGTGAGCAAATCCAGAGAGGAATAAAAGTGGGAAGGAACTGGAGGATAGGATGGAGGAGAAATTATAGCCAGGGTATATTGTATGATAAAAAGGATCTATTTTCCATGAAAATAATAATAATAATAATAATAATAATAATAATAATAATAATAATAATAATAATAATAAGTACCTGAAGGGACAAGCATGATGGCTCAGTAGGTCAATGTGATTCCAGCCTAACAATGTAGGTTTAGCAACCAGAAACCAATTTCTATGTCCCATGAGGAAGATATTTTTTTTTAAAAAGTAAGCAAACAAACAAAACCGGCAAAAATGGAATCGATCAAGAACTTTATAAGGAGGGTATATACTCTTCATTTAAATCACAAATCTATTATTTTTTTAACTTAGTGTGTTTGTGTGTGTATCTATTTGTGTGTTATGACTTGGACTCATGGCAGTTGCCCTGCCTAAATCTTTGAGTACTAAGATTGGAGTGCTAAGATGGGCCATTATGCCCTCCTCTCAAGTGTATTTTGATTAACACTTCTAACATGAATTTTATTATTTACTTATCCTTAAAGAATGAATATCTTATTTGTTGTTTTATTAAATGCCTATATATGTACATATCTATGTTTCAATGTTTCTATGCATATAAAAACAATGGGGAAACATACCCGTGTTTCCCATCTTATTTTTTAAACTTTGTTAGTGTAGATATTAAAGCCAATATCTAGCTTCAGTAGAAATATCATTTCTCTGTATAATTTCAATGTCATTGTCCATTAAAGCCACCCTGGAGATTATTCCAGATTTCCTGCATACATTAACAATGACATTTAAAATTTTTAAAACGATGACCTTCATTTTCTACAATTATTCCTTTTTATAACTTTTTACCATACTTCTATTCAGAAACCCAAAATCTTCCAACTATTTTCTGACAACAGAACAAAAACTTTGTTACTAAAGTTTATATCTCATCATTATATCATTATTCGTTACCATAAGTGAGTAGTGATCTACTCATTCAACATAAGTTCCTTTTTTACTGTCTTCTCTTTCTTCATTCTTTTTTCTCCATTTGGACAAACATATTCATATTTTTGAGAGGCAAAGCTGCATACAGTTTATTGGCATTCAATCTAAGCTTAACGCATCTTACCTTGAATTCTGCCAAGACTCTCCCAAGAGCCCTCAGTCCAGGTGTGGTTGCTAAGATACATGTTACTAATCTTTCACTAAGAAAATAGAGGTCATGGTATGTGAAGAATTTTTTTTCTGAAGGGCCTTGGTGATTGATTTTGTTTTGAATTTAGAACTATTCATAAAATTAGAAAATGCTTTAATTTTTTCTATTTTATTTAAAGTATCTCAGTTAAAAGTCACAATAATGCATATTTTTAAAAACATGCTTGCTGCTATTCTTTCACTTACAGCTGCACTGTACTACACAGACAGATACTGCATTCATGCCCTTTTCTTTCTAGTGTGAAATGACTTGTAATAAATGAGGCAAAGGCATAGTTTTGTTGGGAGGTCAGATGTAATGGCACAGACCTGTAATCTGTTTCTTGAGAGGCAACGGTATAATATCATAAGTTCAAGGCCAGCTTGCACTACATTTCAAGAGTCTGCCTCAAAACAAAACTGGAACTAATTCATAAAATACGTGTATTTTTAGAGTGAAACATTGTCCTCGCTATTCTTTCAGTCATGAGCAACAGTTTAAAAAGTGGATATTAGAAAAGGATCTATAATTTTTAACATACATTTACTTTAGTTGACCCCAAGAAAACACTCACAATATTTTTTTTTCTTTTTTAAATAATGCCAACTAAAGTCAGGATCTCCTGTGACCCCAGCTTTTAGGGAAGTTAAAATAAGAGGACTGTTGAAGCTCCTGGCTGCCAGTCTAACCCTCTCAGAGGCAGAGAGGAGGGAGGATGGGGTGAGTAACTCTGTGAGGGGGGACCAGGAAGGGGGGCAACATTTGGAATGGAAATACATTAAATAATCGAATAAAAAGAAAAAAGAAATGAATTGTGAGTCCTGGATTGAGTGGAAGACTCTGTCTCGAAGGATTAACACAGGTGAATGGGAAAATCCATTGGTCCTCTCTGTGTGCATAAGTGCACAAACACAACACACACACACACACACACACACACACACACACACACACACACACAAAACCTAAGTACTTATAGGAGAAAAGTAAGTATAAAGGGGCTATGGGAGGAGTGAAGAAGGAGTTCTAGGAAGAACACTGGTGCTATGAAGCTTTAAGGAGACAAAAGGTGAGAAAACTAACTGTAGAAGGGAAAGGAGAAGCAGAGGGGGTAAGGAGAGATAAATGATACAAAATGTTTTTTTTTTTTTTCATTTACTTATTTATTTGCTTTATATGCCAATCGCTGCTCCTCTTCTTCCTGGCCCCGCATCAGGCATTCCTTCCCCCATAATCCTCCCTCCCCTTCTTCTCTGAGAGGGTGGAGCTCCCCTACATCCCCCCTCCCCACAACACTCACATCAAGTCTCTGTATGGCTAAGCACTGTAAGCACATCCTCTCCCACTGAGGCCAGGCATGATCATCAGTCTAGTTAGGAGAATGAGATCCACAGAAAAGCAACAGCTTTAGGGACAGCCACTGCTACAGTTGTTGGAGGACCCACATGAAGACCGAGCTGCACATCTGCTACTTAAGTGCAGAGGGATCCTAGGTCCAGCCCATGTAGGCTCTTTGGTTGGTAGTTCAGTCTCTGAGAGCACCAAAGTTTCCAGGTTAGTTGACTCTGTTGGTCTTCCTGTGCAGTTCCTATCCCATCCAGAAGACCTTGCTCCTTCCCCCAAATCTTCCATCAGACCCTGAGCACCATACAATGTTTGCCCTTGGGTATCTGCATCTGTTTCATTCAGCTGCTGGGTGGAGCCTGGCAGAGGGGTTATCCTAAGGCATTTGTCTGTCTGTGTAATCTATTACATGAGATATAGCTTCAGCTACACATCCAGGCTTAAGATAATTTTTCCTTCCATAACTCTTCTGAGTGACAGATTCTAGAAATCCTATTTTTCTACTTATTGGACCTTCTTATATCCTGATTTGTGATGGTTACATTACTTGCCCACTTAATATGTATAAACTATTTTCAAATGAAGATATATTTTATGTCTAAAATATATTTATATATTCACCTTAAATGATAGAGACTATGTTATCATAAGGGCATATAAAAGTGTTAAAAGAGGAGATAACATATGAACAGAAATGTGATTGTTCTCTAGTCTAACTCTTCAGTGCCTAACAATGTTCAGAGGACAACTGGTGCCATGTGAGTTTCTAGGATCTTCAAACACTGTGGTAAGCAGAGACAAGTTTGTCACAGAGACTGAAAAAATGCTATGTACAGAAGTGAATTCATGGCAGATTTTTATTCATTTGGCTCATAATAAAGAAATTATGTTTATAGCCTTACCTCAGTTTTATAACTGCATGGAACCCTATGCAGGTAAGTAATGATAATATGACCATAATAACAATGGGTGATATTCATAAAGCAACCTTTGTAACTATGGAGGGAACTTACACGTGCCCTATTTGAGTTACATCTTTAAAATTTCGTATTAAAATTTGTTAGAAAACTGAATGGAATTTAAGCTTGAGAAATATAGTTTAGATCTCTTCTTTCTCTGTCTCTCTCTCTATATATATATATACATATATATGCATATATATTTGTATATTTCAGTGTATATATTTGCATATATGTACATATTCCACTGATTATATTCTAGGGTCTATTTATATCTATATCTATACCTATATAAATAGACACACACACACATATCTGTGTGTGTGTGTGTGTGTGTGTATGTGTGTGTGTGTGTGTAGTGGGTTTGGCCTAATGCTGCTTATATTCTTATGTTAATTTGGGTTTCCTAAACTGTTTGCATAACAGTTCACACTTCTGCACTTAAGATACTGAGGGACCCTGTTCCCAGTTGGCTCTGATTGGTAAATAAAGATGCTGACCACCAATGTTTGGGCAGGGCAAACAGAGGCAGAACTGTAACGATTCTTGGACTATAGACAGGGAGAAAGAAGGAGAGGAGAGATGCCATGCCTAAGGAATGTGGGAGACAGGGAGGCATAGCCAACACGTGAAGGAGCCATGAGAGTGTGGCCCAGCTGGTCAGCCCTCTGGGTCCAGAGAAGCCAAGGTAGACTGAATATAGAATGTAATAAGTAATAACTCCAGACGATCAGCAGGGGTGGATAAACCACATGGAGTTTAGTAAGTGGCCCAGCCATTGAACTGATTAAGGCATATCAAAATATAAATGTTGTGTGTGTGTGTGTCTTTCATTTGGGAACCCAGAACTTTGGCATAGGTAACAAGGAATGTAGAGTCATGGGGATTTATTTTATTATTATTTACTACTATATATATATATATATATATATATATACACATATATATATATATTTGACACTTTATTCACAAATTAATATATAATAAAATTAATTATAATAAAACACTATCATTAAATTTTTATTGCCTAGTTCCTATATGTCAAGAACTTCTTAGGGCAGAGAATGCAAATAACTTACTAAGTGTTTAGCAACTGTGTATAAAGCACTGAGTGCAACGCCCAGTATTCCACCATCACATACAATGTGCATGGATGGCTCGTACTTACAATCTCGGCAGTCAGGAAATACAGGCCGGAAGATAAGAAGGCAAGTCCCAAGTCATTCATGGCTATATAATGAGTTGGAGCCCAGTATGGGATATATCAGACCCTATTTAAAAACAAAACAAAACAAAACAAAACAAAACACCTGAGCCATTATTTTTATTTATGAAATCCTAAAATTCTGACTTAGTTCAATTGTTTAATTGATCATATTACGCACCTTTATAAATAATATAATTAAGAAACAATTTATTTTTATAAATTATCTAATATGTTAGGATTAGAGACTGTTACTACTCAGATTCAAGTGCAAAGATTCTGGTCCATTTTTTCTTTCCTTCTTTCCTTGCCTCCTTCCTTCTTTTCTTCCTCCCATCCTTCTTTTCTCCATTCATTCATTCCTTCTTTTCTTCTTTCCTTCCATTTTCCTTCCTTATTTTGCCTCCTTATTTACCCTTCCTTCCTTCCTTCCTTCCTTCCTTCCTTCCTTCCTTCCTTCCTTCCTTCCTTTCATCCCTCCCACCTTTCCTCCTTTCCTCCCTGCCTCCCTCATATTCTCCTTCCCTCTTCCTTCCTTCTTTCCTTCTTTCCTTCCTTCCTTCCTTCTACCTCCTCTTATCCCCTTCCTCCTTTCCTACTTTTACACCATCCCTTCCTACCTACCTCTTTTCCACCCTGCCTTTCTGCCTCTCTCCCTTCCTCCTTCCCTCCATCTTTTTTATACTTTTCAGTCCTGGAAAACAAACTCATGCTCTGTCAAAATCTGGGAAAGTGTTAGAGTAGGGATTTAACCCTAGCTTCTTAGTTTTAGTTCTTAGAGATCAGGTCATACTGTCTTATTCATATATTCTCCACAGTGTTCTATAACTCACTGCTGGCAGAAAAGTCAAAAAGGACTTCTTTATACTTATAACAAACTTGGTCCAAATTTTAAGAGACAAGGGTTAGATACTGGCTTCAGTAATGTTAGAATGATTTCTTTTTCAAATCATGGAACACACCTGTGGTTGAATTAGGAGAAAACTTGAAAAAGCTGAGGAAGAGGGTGACCCTATAAGACGAACAGCAGTCTCAACTAACCTCGACCTCCGAGATCTCTCAGACACTGAGCCACCAACCAGGCAGCATACACCAGCTGATATGAGGTCCCCAACACATTTACAGCAGTGAATTGTCTGGTCTGGCCTCAGTCAGAGAGCATGCACCTAACCCTCAAGAGACTGGAGGCCTCAGGGTGTGGGGAGGTCAGATGTCATGGGGGTGTGAGGTGGGGACATCCTCATGGAGATGGGGTGGGTGGGGAGTAGGTATGAGAGGTGGAAGAGGGTGTACTGGGAAGGGACTAGAGTCTGGACTGTAAAAAGAGATTAAATTAAAAAAAAAGAAAAGAAAAGAAAAAATAAAGATAAGATGTATTCGTGGAGGAAAAAACATATGCATAATATTTTCTTTCATGATGTTTGACTCTAGGTAGGTAAGTTGAAGCTGAAAATAACCTTTCTATATAAAACTCAATCAAAAATTTCAATAATGATTATTACACTTTAAACCACCATCAGTTAGAATATTTCTTATTTTTCTTCTCATAGCCAAGCAAATTTCTCTATTCTTGTGTAGGGTCACATACTATAATATCACAACACAATTTTAAAAATTGTCATCTTGCTAGAGGGTTAGAATATAAATGATGAGTAATTTGCTACTTAATGAAAGAAACATTAATTAATGTTCTTTATTAATTGTAGACCTTGTCTCTCTCTCTCTCTCTCTCTCTCTCTCTATATATATATATATATATATATATATATATATATATATATATACACACACACACACACACACACACACACATATGTGCAAGGGGATGTGTATGGTCTCCAGGGAACTAGAAGACAGTCACATGAGAGGGGAGGAAAGCAGATTAAATGAGGAGGTATGGAGGTTAATACCACAATTGAAATGAAGTTGCAAGAATTGGGAAGAATTGGGCTCAGTGTGGAAGGGTGAAATGTGGGTGCTGGACAAGTAGGTAAGGGGAGGAGTGAAAAGAAAAGGAGTGCTGGTGGCAGGGGGCAGGGAAACCACATGTAGAGGAACTGGTAATAGAAAATAAAAGACAAAAGACTGTCACACAATTCCTCCTCACCTGAAATAGGTTTTGAGCTTTCTTGTTACATGGTTTTGGGATACTCTGAGCCCTTAAAAATGCACACTCTCTACTTGTGAGTATCATTTGTGAAATAATAAAGGGAAACCAGTTTGGCATTGGTTGGAGACCTTGCATCTACCGACATGAAAAAAAGGGAGTATGTTCTTTCTCAAAGCAAAGTGCCAGTCTGTTTTCTTTTTCTTTTTCTTTCTTTATTGCCAGCATGCTGACCTGAGAGCAGGCATAAAGCAATAGATAAAATTAAGATAGCACATAAATTCTCCTTCTATAAGCTCAGTGTTACAGTTCTTCTCACATGCTGAACTACAGTGTGCACCTTATAAATACATTAGGTAAAACATAATCTACATGGTGGCAACTTCTAGCTCTCCCCCAAAATAAGACTAGTATTTTCAACATTAACTCTGTAGTAGGTACTTATGAGTCCTGTGTGCCCCAGGAACACATAGAGTGTGACTGGACTGAGCTGATATGTGACCTCAAAGTAAGAACCATGTGAAATATCATATGATACCTTCTTTTAAAATATAGCTGTGGAATTTACAACTACACATTGAGACTTCACATCACATTTTCTATGGGAAAGCTTTTTCCCAAGCCTTGAATCACCTAGAGAGAATGAGAATGTAGAGAACAATGGAAGCACCTTTGCTAGCCTCCTGCCTGGGGTGAGAGCCTGCTTTACAGCTCATCAATTCCAAGAAAGCAAGAGAAGGATTCACAAGGGAAGGAGACAATGACTAGAAAACCTTTGTTTCACATAAGGTGGGATCTTTGCCTGAGATCAGACAGGAAACAGTTGTCAGGCCTCTCTTCGTCTCTTGGTGACTTAAATTGACTATGTACGACATCAGAGACAGGAAGAGTAAGCACCAGGCTGACATTGCTTAAGCTTGGAATCCAAGGACATGAGTGAGTCTCTAACAAACCCTATTTCCAAACACATAGATGCTGAACAAACACACAAAAAGGTGTTGTTCACCACTATTCATCCTAAGGGAAATGCAAATTAAACCCAAACAAGATATCACCTCCTTTACCAGAATGCTTGCCATCCACATGGGTAGCTATAGCTTGCTTATCACAATGAGGATGGAGAGAAAGTGGAACACTTGCTCGCTATTGACAGGAAGGTAAATTGCATTGTTATGAAAAGCTGTGTGCGGATTCCTCAAGATATTAAATCTTCTGGATGGGATTCAGCAATCTTACTTCTGAGAATATATCCAAAGGAGCTGAAAGAACTTTAATCAGGCAAAACTATATGTATTTGCATGCCCACATATATTGAATCATCATTCATAATAACTAAGATATGTGATTGAGTGGTCCATCAATAGCTGAAATGAATAAAAACTGTGATATATGAGGGACAATAAGATGGCTATGGGCATCAAACCTGACTACTTGAGTTTGATCCATTGGAACAATACAGGAGAAGAAAAAAAGTGCTTTCTACAACTTGTTTACTGACCTTTATATGGGTACCACGACAAACACACACACACACACACACACACACACACACACACACACACACACACATACACAGAGAGAGGGAGAGAGAGAGAGAGAGAGAGAGAGAGAGAGACATAAAAATGTAATGTTATTTAATTTATTTATTTTTAGTATAGAATAGAGTTAATCCAAGGCAGGGGAGGGGAGTCAACGGGGTAGTAGAGGCAGAGAAAGTCAGAGAGAGAGAGAGGGAGAGAGAGAGAGAGAGAGAGAGAGAGAGAGAGAGAGAGAGAGAGAGAGAGAGAGAGAGAGAGAGAGAGAGAGAGAGAGAGAGAGAGAGAGAGAAAGAGAGAGAGAGCGCGCATAATGTTATTCTTTAATAGCAATACTCAGTGGTATAATATTTAGTATCAAAACAAAGAATCCTGTTATCTGTGATAATGTAGAAATTGGAGGAAGATTTATAAAGTGAAATATGCCAGATGTAGAAACAATACATTATGATTGTATTTACATATGGAACTTCAAAAGGTTGAATTTGTCAAATTCGAGACAGTTACACTGTCCACGACTGGTGATGGTGGAGATTTGAAACTATACCAGTCAGAAGACCTGTAATATCAGTCAGATGGGAGGAAAAACTTGGTGAAATATTGGGAAGTATGGTGGATATGGGACAAACAGATAAAATGTGTGGTACTTTGGATGAGGATGGTTCCCATGGGTTACTTTTTAAAAATTGATTATTTTATTTATTTACATTTCAAATGCTGCTCCCCTTTCCCTTTATCCTCTCCACAAATCCCCCATCTTATCCCCCTCATCCTTACCTCTTTGAGGGTGCTCCCCCACCTATTCCTTCCCACATCACTCCCCTATGTTGGGACATCAAGCATTCACAGGAACAAGGGCCTCCCCTTCTATTGATGCCAGATAAGTCAATTATCTGCTACATATGTAGCTGGATCTATGGGTCCCACCATGTGTACTCTTACGTTGATGGCTTAGTCCCTGGCACCTCTAGATGAGGGGTCTGGTTGGTTGCTATTGTTGTTGTTCCTGAGGGGTTGCCTTCCCCTTCAGCTCCTTCAGTCCTTCCTCTGACTCTGCCTTCGGGGTCCCTGTGCTCAGTCTGATGGTTGGCTGTAAGCATCCGCATCTCCGGAATACCCATGATACAACGTAAGAAGCTGAAGAAGAATGAAGACCAAAGTGTGGACTCTTCAGTCCTACTTAGAAGGGATGAGAGGAATGGGATGAGAGGAGTGGGAGGGAAAGGGGAGCAAGTCAGGCCTAGGAGGAGACAGGAGAGAAGTACAGGTCAGGAAATTCAACAGAGGTCTGTAGCAGTGGGGGACAGGGAACTAGAGCTAGCCACTAGAAAGTCCCAGATGCTAGGAAAGCAAGAGGTTCCAATAAGTTCTTATACTTGAATCCTAAATTGGAGGTCCTGTTTGCTTAGGTTTAAGATGTGTGTCACTGAGGGTTGATTTTGAAGTTTCAAAAAGACTAAAACCAGTTCCCCTTCATTGTCTCCTTTTGTTAGCTATTCAAGCATTAAGCACACAGCTTCTGTTCTTGTTGCCATATCTGCTACCTGCTGCTATTCTGTACCCATTATTACGGACCCTAACCTTTTGTAACCATAAGCTCAAAATCAAGTCTTCCTTCAGTGAATTTCCTTGGTCATGGTATTTTAACACTAATACTTCAAAAGCAATTAAGATACAATGTAGTTTTATAAAGAGCCACACAGGTTTTAAGTGTTTTAATGACAGAATTAAACATGTATTGCAACACATATGTTACCATGTAAATTACTATTTATTAACCCAACATGTTCTACACAATAAGCACATATATTGTATCAAATAAAAATATTAAATTTTATTAATGTTGTCAAAGAGTTTTAACTAAAACAATGTACTAATGGGTTCTACTCTCAATTAGTGTCCTATATAATCTTTTTGAGGAGGCCCTCATTTAACTGTCCTAGAAGATTTGTAGATATGTTTTCTTGAGTCAATTCTACACAGTATGGTCAGAACTGAATTGTCTGATGCTGTTTGCCTTCTTTCTCTCTTATGATGAGCCTCTCCTTGCCCACTGCCATTTTATTTGCATATGAGTCTGAGAGGCACATTGGTTATTTGAGCTTGGGGATGTGCTGTGGTCAATGGATCATAAGATCTTACAATGCTCTCTATAACCTGAGGGAGGTTTTGAGGTACTAATGCACCCAGGTTATGATCCTTTGCATGCTTGACCTTGATGGGGAAAAAAAAGTGTGTCACAGATTCGAGCTGTTCAACTTGGCTTCAGGGAATACATACACACAAGGGTGAAGAAAACTTAGGCAAGGAGGCAGAACATAGGAAAAATCAAGCAAGATACATTTGTTACCAACAACTGACTAGTGGTACTTGTTACCTCTGCTATTATGCCTGGAGCAACTACTGTAAGCTGGTGTAGGGTTTGAGTTTTATAATTATGGATGTAATGCTAATCAGGACAAATTATGATTCTGAAATTCAGGGCATAGCATGATGCAAATCCACATATTCTTCTTAGCCTAAGGCTGTTATAGAGGACTCATGGCATCTGAGAGAAAGGAGGTTGCAAACCGGAGAATTATGAGCAGGTTAGAAAACATGCTTATAGTCTGTCAATCACATTAGATTTGCTGAAAATTCTTCCATAAAGGATCAGGTGTGTGGAGTAGAGAGAAGGTGCAAAAATATTGTTCTTGGGTGACTTTCCTTCCTAGAGATTGAAAAGCAGTAGTTTTGAATTCTAGGGACATATGAGGATAGGATAGTACTTATCATCATATCCACTCTACTATGAAACAACTAATTTGAGTATGTTATGAACATCAAAACCTATATAAACACATTTTAATGAAATAATTAGCCCCCATTAAATAAAATATATCTCCCTGTCATATTATTCATCCCTATAAATTTCTTATATGAAAATATTGAAATATATAATTAAAATATTAATTATTAAATAAATTTGGCAATACATCACATTGCTAATATATAGCACATTTATATCATATTTTTAAAATGCAAGACTGTGTTTCCTGCAGCGTCACTGATGAGCTATGCATGCCAATTACAGTAATTAAAGACTTAAATATAAAGGATGGAAATGTAGGGAAGCAGGAAAACTTAGCTAGGATTATAGTTTAGGGCTTTTCTTATTTGCAAAAAATTCAATACATTCTGTACTTACTTATTCTGTAATCCTAATAATATGCTTTTGTGTGGAAGCATCTCTCTCTCTCTCTCTCTCTCTCTCTCTCTCTCTCTCTCTCTCTCTCTCTCTCTCCCTTTCCCTCTCCCTCCCCTATCCTCCCCACTCTCCCTCCCTCTCTCCCACCTCCCTCCCTCTCTTACTACCCCCTCTGTGCATGTCTGTGTGTGTTTTCATGGTGTATGTATGGAGTATATTTGTACATGTGTATAAAACTACATACACCTTTTTGCTCTCAAAGGCCAGAGGAGGATGTTACATATGTTACGTGTTCTGCTCTATCACTTTGCATATTCCCTTAAAGCAGTGTCTCTCAATGAAACTGGAGCCATATTGGTGGTCCCCAAGCCCCTGTGACCCTCCTGTCTCTGTCTTGCAGTATAATGGAGTTAAAGGAATGTATGATGTCATGGTGTGAATATGCTTGCCTCAGGGAGTGGCACTATTTGGAAGTGTGGCCTTGATGGAGTAAGTATGTCACTGTGGATGTGGGTTTTAAGACCCTCAGCTTAGCTGCCTAGAAGTCAGTATTCTGCTAGCAGTCTTCAGATGAAGATGTAGAATTCTCAGCTCCTCCTGCATCATGCCTGCCTGGATGTTGCCATGTTCCCACTTTGCTGATAATGGAAAGAACCTCTGAACCTGTAAGTCAGACCCAATTAAATGTTGTCCTTATTAAAACTGCCTTGGTCATGGTGTCTGTTCACAGCAGTAAAACTGTAACTAAGACACATGGGCACATATCTTGCATTTTACATTGGTACTGGTTATTTTAACTTAGCTCCTCATGTTTGCACCACAAGTACTCTTACTTGCTAGGCCATTTCCCCAACCTGAATGTGCTCTTTTTAAGATTGTAAATGCTTTCTCTCGGTCTCTGTCTCTTTGTCTCTCTGTCTCTCTGTCTCTCTGTCTCTCTGTCTCTCTGTCTCTCTGTCTCTCTGTCTCGTCTCTGTCTCTGTCTCTCTCTCTCTCTATGTGTGTGTGTATGTGTGTGTGTGTGTGTGTATGTTTGTGAGGAGGGAGAGAGAGAAAGAGAGAGAGAGACAGAGACAGAGAGAGGCAGAGACAGAGATAGAGACACAGAGAGAGAACACATTCACACAAAATACAAGAAGTTTAGAATCTTATTTCGGTTCACTTTGCTCTGTGCTATCTCAGCCCTTAGAAATAAAAATACTCTAAAGTCTGCAGCTCAACCCCAACCCCTTCTCTTCTGTGTGATTTAGCAACAGTAATAAGAGTTGTAGCTTATTTCTTTTTGAAATATACCTTCCCTTTTGTCTTAGAATTCTAAGACTATTTGTATATCAATCACTGTAAAAGTAGCATATTTTAACAACACATTTATAGATTAAGTAAAAGTGTTATCTTAGCTTAGCAAATGAATTCCTTTCAGGGGGAATATAACTGTCCTTCACACCCTATTGTCCCAACACATATAAAGATGTACATACACATCTTTAATACTAACCCACTTATAACCCTTTGTATGGAATAGTCTTTTCTAGTATTCCTTTTCAACAGATAGCCCTTCTTAAGCTGTTGCTTCACACAGCTGGTCAATGGGAAAAGAATGATAGAAATGGCTCCTGTAATAAGGCTTAATTTGGCTACACTTTAAGGAAATGATTTTAAATAATAGACAGTCATAGATAATCTGTTGTAATATTTCTGGTGTGGGAACTGGATATAAGTTTATAAAGTAAATAAACACAAAGACAAAAATACCAAATCAGTTCTGGACTCAAACAATTGGCCAGAAACTAAAGTCAGAACTTTTAAAAATCATACTGCACTACAATTTAGTAAGTGTTAAACTTAGAGATTCTCCCAGAATACCTATAGTATAGTCTATAAGGAAGGTGATGGGTAGGCTTATCCTGACTATAGTATTGTATGGGTTGGTATGAGTAAAGGAGGTGAAAGGCTTTAAAAGAGAGTTGCCAATTGGAAAGGAAATTGGGATATTTTTAATTTAACTGCCATCAGAAAGCTAGAAAGAAATGCATTCTGCTTACTGGTAGCTCCTGCTGTTTTTGTGGCTTCCTCAATACTTGTAATTGGAATTCTACTCAGTTACAAACCTGGCTTCTTTCCTCCTCCTCCTCGGAGTCTTGCAAACTTTCAATTGCAGCAAGAACTGTTGGTTGGAAGGTCATGAGACAATTGCTGGAACTAAGTACAGTGCTGTATGAAATGACAAAAGTGTGTGTCAGATGCTCTAAGGATGGCTGGACAGTAGCTAAGTCTCAGTATTTTAAGAAATAGAGACTGTAGAATTTTCATGAGAGATCAGGAAGAGAGCTGCAGAACACAGGCCCAGTAATCCTCACCTCACAAACAGAACAGTTAAATGGAGATTCCATTCCTCTGCTTCAGTGTGATTTTACTTTATAGCCACAGCAACTACATCATACTCTGTACTTCTTTCAAGCAAGTGAGCTTTCTGCCCTAGTACAGTTAAGAAATCATCGATTTGACTCTCAAAGGCATTTGATGAGGTGTTCAAAATAATTTTTTTTCTGAGCCTGCCTTAGTTATAAATCTGCCAACTTTTGACGAGAAACAATGTGATTAGTAACAACAGAATTTTTAAAAAAGCTAAATCGCTGAAGCAAAGAAAAGCAATATTCAAAGCAAATCGCTCCATTTGAATAAGACAAATATCAAGAAGCTGAAAAACAAAAATAGAAAGACAAGATAACTACACATGGAATAAGATTCGGAATGACTCAGCCTGTGAATAATGTTCCTGATTTCAGAAAATAGCAAAATGATGCCTAAAGAGAATGGAAAATTTCTATTTCGTGGAGCTTTTCTAGTCCTGGAGTGAACGTGAATAAGAGGATGAAACAAGGAACTAGAGGGTGGACATAATCGATGTACTTTTTGCCTGAGATGGGCTGGATGATTCAAAAGGGGAGCACGCTGAAACAGAGGTAACAAAATATAATTAAACACATTGCTTTCTGTGCAATGACGAAAGGAAAACATGCTAAGGCACTGAAATGATTTGCCTTTTCCTTTGCCATTTGTATTGAAGGCATTTCTAAGTCTGTGAAATACTGAGAACTAAGAACCTTCATCAGAAGCAGGGTGATGTATACTTTTCCCAACTGCTCCATCATAATCTTTCCTTCAGTCTTTCAGATTAAAATTTAATCACAACATCCAATTTCTCCCTCCAAACCTTCTCGTATACTCCTCCCTACTCTCCTTCTTCAAATTACACACACAGACACACACACACACACACACACACACACACACACACAAGCTATGCTCTCAAATAAAAAGCCAAATCAGTGAATTCAAACAAGTAACATAAAATAAACCCAAAAACCCATTTTATAAGTTGAAAACCTGAAAAAATAACCCTTCAATATACAAATTGAAAGGCATTTTATCATAGAGAAAATTGATGTTAGAATACTTCAATAGAAGTGAAATGCTAAAAGACGAAAATCAAATAAAATGCCAAAATGATTAAATCACCTAGAAGACACAACAATTTAGCTGTCAGGATTTTATAACAGTAACATTGTATGTTAAAAATAGTGAGTACTTTATGATTATGAAAAGAGTAAGTTAGTGAGACATTTTTATATCTCCCCATGTGGACTTTCACAGACATACTTCACAGACATACTGTTCCGAGGATCCAAGAACATAGGAAGAAACCCTGAAACTGAGGGTAGGGACCTCCAAAATCCAGACACACATGACTGTGCATGCACACACCACACACACACACACACACACACACACACACACACACACAGAGAGAGAGAGAGAGAGAGAGAGAGAGAGAGAGAGTCCTTAAAATCAAGCATTAAAAAAAAAACATTCAGCTAAGCAACTGCTGGAGCCATGAGAGTTGCTTATTTTAGATAAAGGGTGAAATTCACACAGCAGCACTGTTTGTAGAATCTCACGTTCTGTCCTCCCCATCATCTTATCCTCTTGAGAGTAACTATGAGAAATAATAAAACCACAGTAATATTTTCAGGGAAGATCAGAAAACCAAAGCCTGGCTGAATATAAGCACTGGATGAAATAATTTCCTTCTTTGGAAACAATTGTCAACATTACTTTTGACTGTGTTTCCTTCCTAAAACTTGTCTGTCTTTAGCTAGACTCCATAGAAACAGCTGTGCATTTGTGCAAAATATACAGAGATATTTTCATCATCTTAGGTGCTTGAAACATTGGTAACTAGTTATAGATAAGGGATAAACCCTAAACCAGAACAGAAAAACAAACAAGCAAACAAGCAAACAAGCAAATAAAGATGGCAAATGGAACTTACAAAGTTTCCAACACACTCTTAGGTGGTCCAAAGACAGCACTGTAAGAATTCCCCTTCAAGGCATTTTTTTAAAAAGTCTCATGACTGAGTGACTTTATAGATTTGTAAAATAGAAAGTGAAGACTAAGACAGCATTGTAAGAGAACTCATGTGCATGCGTGCACACAGGCAGGCACACACACACACAAGAGTGCATAATTTATTGGTGTAAAGCATGTAAAGAAATTACTTTCTCTCATTAGCTCAACAGTGGGTCAAAAAGGCAGGGACTGTAGTAACCATAACAATAAGTATATACTTTGCCAAATTAGGGAATAAATGAACAATTGTAAAAGGTGGCAAAAGCAAATAACCGAGAGGGCAGAGGTTTTTGTTTTTGTTTTTGTTTCCCCTGTGCTGCTATCCTGTAACATTGAGAATATTGAGATTTACACAGAAAACTGCTAGCCTTGTAAAGAAGGAAGTAATTACCAATGGACAAAAGGGTCAGAAAAAAAATGTAACATTCCTCAAGGAATGTAGACATTAGGCTTACCAGATAATATTTGAAAAAATCAACTAATTTAAAAGTACAAAATGCAAAGAAAACCAGAAGAAACAAGACAATTCAAATATCATACCAGACGTCACATGCCATTCAGAAAGTATAAAGTGAAAACATACATTTAGGATTAAATAGTTTGATAAAGTTTATGCTTGTTACTGTAATTCTGCTCATTTAACCAAGGGTCTGGTAAAATCATGGACACTAATGGAGAACCTACTACTTTCAGTTCATAAGCCAGAATAATTCCCAACTCCATCCTAAATCTGTCCTTAAATCCCCATAGGGGTGTCCCTCTCACTCCTCACTGAAGAAGCCTTTTTTTTTTCCAGCATATTTAGGCCCTAGAAAATTTCACAACTAGTCAAATGCAGAAAAAAACTCACTTCTGGATTCTTAAAAGGCTATCCCCAGTTTTAACATTGGCATCGGGACACATACACATAAAAACAGGGAGCATCATGGGAGAGGAGACAGAATGTTTGTAACATCCAGAAGACCAGGTCACCTGCTTCTCCATATGGCAGGCATCTACACTACAAGATCTCAATAATATGATCACCTAAACAAGATTTCAGTAATGACATCAGTTGACATCCAAACATGGATGTGCAGAATATAACTAGACCCCTGATGAGGGCAGATAATTACTGGCTTCCTGGAGAATCCTGGAGAATCAGCCTTCTCCAGGAAAAAGGCCTCTTATAGTTTATACACTCTCAAATCATCACTCAAAACATATGCATACATAAGCAGCATTAAATGGGTCACTCAGCTTTATTTATAATGTGGTGTGTGTGTGTATGTGTGTTTGTACAGGAGTGTTTGCAAGTACTGTGGACATGATATAAATATAGCAAGTATTTATGTCATGAACAAAATTATCAGAATATAAATTAATTGTAAGAAACAATACAGGGAATTAACAGTGTGAACCAGAAGAGGAATGCGTGAATGAGAACACGGGCCAATTGGAATTATTCAGTATTAAAGTTACACATTAAAAATGATTAAGCTGGTCACCATCTGCACCCGGGAGCTAAGGCTGTTCCACAGTCCTCTGTACACAGGTCACGCCAGGAGAGAGCTGATCTCCCAGGAATATGCTCACTCCTGGGTTCAGAGATGAGATTGCCACTTTCTTTCCATCAGAACCCAGTTACCTAATCACAGCAAAACCTGGATACCCCAACACACCATAAAAGCAATATTTGTATTTAAAATCACATCTCATGATGCTGATAGAGGATTTTAAAGAAATTCAGGAGAACACAAGTAAACAGGTAGAAGCCCTTAATGTTCAGGGACATCTCTTCCTTTAGGTTAGGGAAGTTTTCTTGTATAATTTTGTTGAAGCTATTTACGGGTTCTTTTAGTGGGGAATCTTCACTCTCTTATAAAACTCTTATCCTTAGGTCTGGACTTCTTTTTTTTTTTTTTTTTTCCATTTTTTATTAGGTATTTAGCTCATTTACATTTCCAATGCTATACCAAAAGTCCCCCTTACCCACCCACCCCCACTCCCCTACCCACCCACTCCCCCCCCTTTGGCCCTGGCGTTCCCCTGTACCGGGGCACACAAAGTCTGCGTGTCCAATGGGCCTCTCTTTCCAGTGATGGCCGACTAGGCCATCTTTTGATACATATGCAGCTAGAGTCAAGAGCTCAGGGGTACTGGTTAGTTCATAATGTTGTTCCACCTATAGGGTTGAAGATCCCTTTAGCTCCTTGGGTACTTTCTCTAGCTCCTCCATTGGGAGCCCTGTGATCCATCCATTAGCTGACTGTGAGCATCCACTTCTGTGTTTGCTAGGCCCCGGCATAGTCTCACAAGAGACAGCTACATCTGGGTCCTTTCGATAAAATCTTGCTAGTATATGCAATGGTGTCAGCGTTTGGATGCTGATTATGGGGTGGATCCCTGGATATGGCAGTCTCTACATGGTCCATCCTTTCATCTCAGCTCCAAACTTTGTTTCTGTAACTCCTTCCATGGGTGTTTTGTTCCCACTTCTAAGGAGGGGCATAGTGTCCACACTTCAGTCTTCATTTTTCTTGAGTTTCATGTGTAAAAAGACCACCAACAGACTGGGAAAGGATCTTTACCTATCCTAAATCAGATAGGGGACTAATATCCAACATATATAAAGAACTCAAGAAGGTGGACCTCAGAAAATCAAATAACCCCCTTAAAAAATGGGGCTCAGAACTGAACAAAGAATTCTCACCTGAGGAATACCGAATGGCAGAGAAGCACCTGAAAAAATGTTCAACATCCTTAATCATCAGGGAAATGCAAATCAAAACAACCCTGAGATTCCACCTCACACCAGTGAGAATGGCTAAGATCAAAAATTCAGGTGACAGCAGATGCTGGCGAGGATGTGGAGAAAGAGGAACACTCCTCCATTGTTGGTGGGATTACAGGCTTGTACAACCACTCTGGAAATCAGTCTGGCGGTTCCTCAGAAAATTGGACATAGTACTACCGGAGGATCCAGCAATACCTCTCCTGGGCATATATCCAGAAGAAGCCCCAACTGGTAAGAAGGACACATGCTCCACTATGTTCATAGCAGCCTTATTTATAATAGCCAGAAACTGGAAAGAACCCAGATGCCCCTCAACAGAGGAATGGATACAGAAAATGTGGTACATCTACACAATGGAGTACTACTCAGCTATTAAAAAGAATGAATTTATGAAATTCCTAGCCAAATGGATGGACCTGGAGAGCATCATCCTGAGTGAGGTAACACAATCACAAAGGAACTCACACAATATGTACTCACTGATAAGTGGATACTAGCCCAAAACCTAGGATACCCACGATATAAGATACAATTTCCTAAACACATGAAACTCAAGGTCTGGACTTCTTATTGTGTCCTGGATTTTCTAGATGTTTTGGGTTGGACCTTTTTGCATTTTGCATTTTCTTTGAATGGTATCTCTGACACAAAGAGGGAAACTAAGCTTGAGACAAAGCAAGAATGTAATCTTTCAACAACTCTAAAGAAGATAACTGCATGAACAGAATTCCAACTCTAACAACAAAAATAACAGGAAGCAACAATGAATTTTCCTTAATGTCTTTTAACATCAATGGACTCAATTCCTCAATAAAAAGATATAGACAAACAGACTGGATACGTAAACAGGACTCAACATGTTGCTGCACACAGGGAACCCACCTCAGGGACAAAGACAGACACTACCTCAGAGTAAAAGGCTAGAAAATGATTTTCCAAGCAAATGGTCCCAAGAAACAAGATGAAGTAGCCATTCTAATATTGAATAAATTTGACGTTCAACCTAAAGTTATCAAAAAGATAAGAAAGGATGCTTCATACACATCAAAGGAATAATCTACCAAGAACTCTCAATACTGAACATCTCTGCTCCAAATGCAAGGGCACTAACATTCATAAAAGTAACTTTACTATAGCTCGAAGCACACATTGCACCATACACAAAAATTGTGGGAGATTTCAACACCACACTCTCAGCAGTGGACAGATCACTAAAACAGAAACTAAAGAGAGACAAAGTGAAACTAACAGAAGTTATGAAACAAATCAATTTCTATCTATCTATAATACCCAAGATACAATTTGCAAAACACAAGAAAATCAAGAAGAAGGAAGACTAATGTGTGGATACTTCATTCCTCCTTAGAATAGGGAACAAAACACCCATGGAAGAAGTTACAGAGACAACATATGGAGCTAAGATGAAAGGATGGACCATCCAGAGACTACCCAACCCAGGATCCATCACATATTCAGCCACCAAACCCAGACACTGTGGCATGTGCCAGCAAGATTTTGCTGAAAGGACCCTGATATAGCTGTCTCATGTGAGGCTATGCCAGTGCCTGGCAAATACAGAAGTGGATGCTCACAGTCAGCTATTAGATGGAACATGGGGACCCCAATGGAGGAGCTAGAGAAAGTATTCAAGGAGCTGAAGGGGTCTGCAACCCTATAGGTGGAACAACAATATGAACTAACCAGTAGCCCCAGAGCTCGTGTCTCTAGCTGTATATGTAGCAGAAGATGGCCTAGTTAGCCATCATTGGGAAGAGATGCCCCTTGGTCTTGCAAACTTTATATGCCCCAGTACAGGGGAATGCCAGGGTCAAGAAGCAGGAGTGGGTGGGTAGGGGAGCAGGCCAGGGGAGGATATAGGGGACTTTTGGGATAACATTTGAAATGTAAATGAAGAAAATATCTAATAAAAAGTGAAAAAAGATATCTCTATAACATTTTATCCTAAAACAAAGAAATATAGCTTTTTCTCAGCACCTCATGGTACCTTCTCCAAAACTGACCATCTAATTTGTCACAAAACAGTTCTCAACAGATACAAGAAGATTGAAATAATCATATGCCTTCTATCAGATAACTACAGAATAAGGCTGGTCTTCAATAACAACAAACACAAGAAAGCTGGACAACACTCTACTCAATGATAACCTGGTCAAGATAGAAATAGAAAATGAAATTAAAAACTTTTTAGAATTTAATGAAAATTAAGCTACAACATAACTAAAGTTATGGGACACAATGAAAGCAGGGCCAAGAGGAAAACTCATAGCTCTGAGTGCCACCAAAAAGAAACTGGAGAGAGCATAAACTAGCAGCTTGATATTACATCTGAAAGTTCTAGAAGAAAATTTAGCAAATACACCCAAGATTAGTAGAAGGCTGGAAATAATCAAACTCAGGGATGAAGTTAACCAAGTAGAAACAAAAAGAACTATACAAAGAATCAACCAAACCTAGAACTGGTTCTTTGAGAAAATCAACAAGATAGATAAACCCTTAGCCAGACTAACCAGAGGGTATAGAGACAGTATCCAAATTAACAAATCAGAAATGAAAAAGTAGACATAAAAACAAAAACCAAGGAAATCCTAAAAGTCATCACATCCTAGTACAAAAGCCTATACTCAAGAAAATTAGAAAATCTGTATGAAATGGAATTATTTCTAGACAGATACTGGGTACCAAAGTTAAATCAGGATACATGATTTAAACATTCCCATAACCCCTAAAGAAATAGAAGCAGCCAATAATAATCTCCAAGCTCCAAAGAGCACAGGACCAGAGGGATTTAATGCAGAAAACTATCAGACCATCAAAGAAGACCTAATACTAATACTCTTCAAACTATTCCGCAAAACAGAAACAGAAGGAATTTATCAGGTTTAGTTCTTCATAGAAAGAAACCTACTCAATTCTTTCTATGAATCTATGTTTATATGTAAACCACACAAGGACCCAACAAAGAAAGAGAACTTCAGGCCAATTTTCCTTATGAATATCAATTCAAAAATGCTCAATAAAATTCTCAAAAACTGAATCTAAGAACACATCAAGACAATCATCCATCATGATCAAGTAGGTTTCAACCCAGGTATGCAGTGATGGTTCAATATATGGTAATTCATCAAAGTAATCTACTATAAAAATAAACTGAAAGAAAAAACACATGATAATTTCATTAGTTGCTGAGAAAACATTGGACAAAACCCAATATCCCTTCATGATTAAAGTCTTGGAACGATCAGGAATTAAAGGCCCATACCTAAACATAGTAAAAGCAATATAGAGCAAACCAGTAGCCAACATTAAACTAAATGGAGAGTAACTTGAAGCAATCCCACTCAAAACAGGAAGTAGACAAGGCTGCACACTCTCTGCTACATATATGTCAATATAGTACTCAAGTCCTAGTCAGAGAAATTAGGCAACAAAAAGAGGTCAAAGGGATACATATTGGAAAGGAAGAAGGAAAAATATCACTATTTGCAGATGATATGATAGTACATTTAAATGATCCCAAAAATTACACCAGAGAACTCTTAAACCTGATAAACAACTTCAGCAAAGTGACTGGATATAAAATTAACTCAAAAAATCAGTGACCTTCCTCTACTCAAAGGCAAAACAGCCAGAGAATGAAATTAGGAAAATAATACCCTTCACAATAATCGCAAACAATATAAAATACCTTTGTGTGACTCTCACTAAGAAAGTGAAAGATCTGTATGACAAGAACTTCAAGTCTCTGAAGAAAGAAACTGAAGATCTCAGAAGATAGAGAGATCTCCCATGCTCATGGATTGCCAGAATTAATATAGTAAGAATGGCCATCTTGACGAAATCTATCTACAGATTCAATGCAAACCCTATCAAAATTCCAACTCAATTATTGAGAGAATTAGAAAAAGGAATTTTCAAATTCATCTGGAATAAGGAAAAACCCAGGATAGCAAAATATATTCTCAAGAATAAAAGAACATCTGACAGAATCACCATCTCTGACTTTAAGCTGTGCCGCAGAGCAATAGTGATAGAAACTGGGTGGTTGGTACAGTGACAGCGAGGTTGATCAATGGAATAGAATTGAAGACACAGAAATGAACCCACACACCTATTGTCATTTGAACTTTGCCAAATGAGCTAAACCATCTAGTGGAAAAAAGACAGCATTTTCAACAAATAGTGCTGGTTCAACTGGCAGTTAACATATAGGACAATGCAAATCGATCCATTCTTATCTCTTGTACAAAACTCAAGTCAAGTGGATCACAGACCTCCACATAAAACCAGATACCCTAAAACTAATAGAAAAGAAAGTGAGGAAGAGTCTTGAGTATATGGCAGGGGAATTTTTCCTGAATAGAACACCAATAGCATATGCTCTAAGATCAAGAATTGACCAATGGGACCTCATAAATTTACACAGCTTCTGTAAGGCAAAGGGACACTGTCAATAGGACAAACTGGCAACCCACAGATGGGGAAAAGATCGTTATCAACCCTATATCTGATAGAGGGCTAATATCCAATATACACAAAGAACTCAAGAAGTTAGACTACAGACGATTCAATAACCCTATTGAAAATGGGGGTACAGAGCTAAACAAGAATTCTCAACTGAGGAATACCTAATGGCTGAGAAGCACCTAAAGAAATGTTAAACAACCTTAGTCTCAGGGAAATGTGAATCAAAACAACCCTGAGATTCCACCTCACACCAGTCAGAATGGCTAAGATCAAAAACCCAGGTGACAGCAGATGCTGGTGAGGATGTGGTGAAAGAGAAACATTCCTCCATTGCTGGTGGTTTTGCAAGCTGGTACAACCACTCTGGAATCAGTTTGGCAACTCCTTAGACAATTGGACATAGTACTACCTGAGAACCCAGCAGTACCACTCGCGGGCATATACCCAGAAGATGCTCCAACAAGTATAGTAAAGACACATGCTTTACTATGTTCATAGCAGCCTTCTTTATAATAGTCAGAAGCTGGAAATAACCCAGATGTCCCTCAACAGAGGAATGGATACAGAAAATATAGTATATTTATACAATTGTATACTACCCAGCTATTAAAAAACAAAATTTGAAATTGTTAGGCAAATGGATGGAACAGGAAATATCATCCTGAGTGAGGTATTCCAATCACAAAAGAGCACACATGGTATGCTCTCACTGATAAGTGGATATTATCCCAGGAGCTCAGAATACCAAAGATACAATTCATAGACCACATGAAGCTCTAGAACAAGGAAGACCAAAGTGTGGATACTTAGGTCCTTCTTAGAATGAGGAACAAAATATCCATGGGAGGAGATACAGATACAAGGTGTGGAGCAGAGACTGAAGGAAAGACCATCCAGAGACTGACCCACCTGGGAATCCATCCCATATACAACCACCAAACCCAGTCACTATTGTGGATGCCAACAAGTACTTGCTGACTGGAGCCTGATATAGCTGTCTCCTGAGAGGCTCTGCCAGTGCCTGACAAATACAGTTGTGTGTTCTCTCAGCCAAGCACTGGACTGAGCACAGGGTTCCCAATGGGGGAGATAGAGAAAGGATCCAAGCATCTGAATGGGTTTGCAGCCCCATAGGAGGAACAACAATATCAACCAACCAGACCCCCCCAGAGCTCTCAGGGATTAAACCACCAACCAAAAAGTACAACTGGAGAGACTCATGGCTCCAGCTGATTATGTAGCAGAAGATGGCTTTGTCAGACATCAATCGGAGAGGCCCTTGGTCCTGTGAAGGCGAAATGCCCCATTGTAGGGGAATGCCAGGACAGGGAAGTCGGTGTGGGTGGGTTGGTGAGAAGGGGGAGGGTTGATGGGATAGGGGTGGGTTTTCAGAGGTGTAGCCTGGAAAGGAGCTAACATTTGAAATGTAAATAAAAATATCTAATTAAAATGATTAGGAAGAGGGAAAACAATGCTGGAGTCTTGTGAAATGCCTTTAAGCACCTATCAAACATGCCACTGAATGCTCCAGAAAGGAAGTAAAATGAGAAAACTGCTGAATGAATAGTGGAAAAAGTGACAAATGCCATTAAAATAGGAATCTACATCTGAGAAGCTCAAAAAAGTCTTGCAGTCAAATGTAATGGAATCCATATTTTGATAGTTCATACGTTGCTAAAGCCAAAGAGAATATTAAAATAAACAAGTGTGACTTATCACAGACAGATGAGCCCTCAATGGCTGAGTAATAGATAATTTCTCATCAGAAACTACGAAGTGTAGAAAGTAATCAGGCTGATTATGCTAAGTGACCAGAGAAAAAGGGCATCAGCGGAGAATAATATATCACTCAAAACCAACTTTCTAAACTAAAGGAGATGCTGACATATCTCCATGTTTATAAGAACCAGCATCATTAGTATCTAACACAATCTTCTTATAAAATATTAAGGGGAATATTTCAAAGAGACTTAAAGCATAAAAATAATTATATGGTTGATATGAAAATGAGTGTAGACACATTAACAGTAAACAACATTTTATCTGAGATTTTATAAGTATAAACTAATAAAGTATAATATTTAAATTTATAAAATTTATCTACATAAAGATATTTTATTTGCGGTTTTCATAAATATAGAACTATGAGAGTAAGCTTGTAATTGTGAAGAAACTCATGGGCTATGAGTTGCCTCATTTGGGAAGTAATTGCTACTCATGGCCCTGAGTTTGGTTCCCAGTACTTGTGTTAAAAGCTAGATGTGATGTTATGTTTGTATATGACATACAATGCTGTAGAGGCAGGTAGAGGAGGATCCCTTGGCCACTGACTAGTCAACAGAAGGTAAGTGATTACTCACATGTTCAAATAAGGATCTCTGTCTCAAAAATCAATCGCAAATAACAAACAAAACCAATGAGAACATTGTTCCAGAAAAACAACATCGAAGGATGGTATCTGGCTTACACATACATGCATATGCATAGGCATATGGGTCTGCTCATAAAGACGATCAAAGAAGATAAGATCTTTATTATAATTATATACTTGTTGTCCAGTGATCTCTCATGCCTTTAATTCCACTGCTTGGGAGGCAAAGGCAGGTGGTTCTCTGTGATTTTAAAGGCAAACCTTTACATATACAAAGCAAGTTCCAGCTCATTTAGAGCTACATAGTGAGACATTGTTTCAAAACAAAACAAAACAAAACAAAACAAAAGCTAAATAAAAGGATACTTTGCTGGGAGGTAGTGTATTCCCAACACTCAAGAGGCATAGGGTATATCTTTGTGTATTTGAGGCCAGCCTGGTCTACAGAGAAAGAGTTCCCAGACAGTCAGAGCTACAAAAATGAAACTGTGTCTCTTGACAGAACTATTAATAGTATTCATATTACCCAGTATATAGAAACAAGACAGATATGTTCAGTCTAATAATGGATTAAGAATAAGTGGCTTCTCTATATAAAGTAATATGACTCAACCATTATAAAATGAAAGTTGGATATTTGCAGCAAAATAGATAGAAACTACAGAACATTGTGTTGACAGATTCAAGTCGGTCACAGAAAGACAAAAGCATACGCCCTTAGTCACACATGTAGAAAATATATTAATTGAAGTATGTAATAGAATAGTTTAAGGGACCTGGGCAGAAGAATATATGGAGTTGGATGGTGTGGAATGTGTACGTATATGGAAATACCATACCATAATTAACGTACTTAATTGATCAGGAAAACATAGATTAGAAAAAGTGTTCTGTCTACTATTGAAATCAATTTGCATCTATCAGAAATAGATGATTAGGAATTAGTGTGTCAATTGCAACTCCCAGAATAATCACTAAGAATAAAAACTGTAAAAACAGGGGAAAAAAAGGAAAAATGAGACATTATACATAGAATGTAAAACAAAATTGTAACAGAAGGATAGAATAACAGAACAGATAACCACATAAAACAAAGAGAAAGATGCCATTATTGAACTGAATGCACACTGATTGCTGCAATTAAGCTGGAAATTATTTCCCAAACATGCACCTTATTGTCACTGAGGTTTAGAGAAATTCATGGAATTGCAGGAAAATGAAGCAGTCTCTTTCCATAAAATTAATTAGCCAAAACAGATGTAAAGCAATTTGCATTATCCTTTTTCCCTACATCCTTTCCTGTTGCTGCTTGAGCTTTCATATTGTCTGCAGGTACATTTTCTGCATGTAGAAAGATGTGCAAGTCTTTTAGTCTTATTTTGCTTGTGTGGTTTCTTATCGCTGGCTCTATGCTTAGAGGAATATAAAAATCAGCAATTATTTGAAAATATTGTAGTTGAGTTTCATATATAGTTTGGTCAGACAACTACAAATTCAACAATTTATCATGAGAGAATTTTATAACTTTTGAAGTCACAGTATTTCATCTTGTATACTTTTTATAATGTATCATTTTAAACAGAGTTTCAAGTGTGGTACCATTACCTACGTATCTTTATTTTATAACAAGATTGAAAAATCCAGAGTGGATTGTCTGAATAATTGGCCAATTTTTTTGAAGAATATTTTTTGTAATAACATATTACACTTTGAAGGAAAGCCAGGCCTTACTGTTGCTTCAATAAGAAAAAAAAATGTAGGCAAGAAACAAACTGAAATATTTTACAGGAAGTAATAATCCTTCATTCAGTTGGATTTACAGTTAACAATGATAAAGTTCCTAGATATAGTCTCAATAAGTGTTAAGGCTGTGTACTGAGATACAGCTCAGTAGTGGAGTGGTTCCCTACCATGCATGTGCCAAGCATTCAGGCTCCATTATCCCCATGAAAGGGGCAATGATTTGGTGTGTGTATCTGCTAGATGAGTGTTTACCTGACATGTATGAAGCCCTGAGTTTAATTATCAGCACCCCATTATGCCATAGTCCCTTATACCTGCAATATCATCATCCAAGGTTGCATGAAGATCAGAATCTTAAGGTTGCCCTCAGCTAAAAAGCAATCTCACCACCAGTTTGGGCTACATCACAACTTGTATTTTAACCCGAATTGCTCTTCTACCACAAGAAAGCATAATTATAAACCAGTCAAATACATGTTATAAAAAAATAGCAAATTTTTTCATTGCCCCTTCTCATTGAAATTAGACAACTGCACCGACTCCAGGCATACAAACAAGTCCTGTCCTGCCTGCAGTGAGACATACCCACAGCTGGGAAGGGCTATTTGAGGCAACCGCAAATGGACCCTCAATGGAAGCAATCCTTCCTCAGGCTGTCTACAAGAACATTTGTGTTGTGAATAGTCATACTGTTGACCAAGTCAGACCCTTCTCACATTAGCTGCTCTTCCTTCCTATCAGCAACCTGAGGACCTAAAACCTGGAATACACCTGGGAGCAAGCAGCAAACTAATGGAATCTGGATGTCAAGGGATGAGACCAAGGTGATACCTGGTCATAACTCATAGTTGGCTCAAAATTCAAAAGAAATCAGCAAATGATGTTAAGTGTCTTCCATATTACCCATTGTCACTTTATTCCCTTAAGACAGGGTATCATATTCAACTGAAGTTTGCAATTTGATTAGGTTCACTGACCAGCAGTTTCCTCGAGTCTACCTATCTCTGCCACCTGTGAGGCAATATCTATCCGCACCCATGCCTTTCTTCTTACATCAGTGCTGGAAATTCAAACTCAGGACTTCAAGCTTGCATAACAACTGTTTGTACCCACAAGTCACCATTCTAACTTCAAACTATGCATAAGTTCTTACATTACTGTAACCATTCTATGAGAAATTACTGTATTAAAGTCATCTTTTATCTTAAGTTCAAATTTATTTGCTAACTTAATGATCTTTTTCTTATTTGTGTTACTTAAAGTTGTCTTCAGTGAAGTCTGCATTTCTTTTATCAAAAGTTTTACCTTCATTTTATTTTTTAAATGAATATTCTTTGTATGTCTTTCCGTCTTAGATTTTGGCCATTCTAGAACACCCAAATTTTGGGTTGATTTATATACTTAATATGGAATTGGATTTTGACTTGTGTATTTCAGCTGGTTAATTTCTGGATAAATGAATATAACAATTAAGATCATTATTATTTTTTAATTAAGATGATTTTTACAAATAGATAATATGTTTAATTCCAAGTGTTTCATTTTATATTATCATTTTAATTTCTTTTTATAAATTAGTATGACTTACCTTATTCTTACCTGTTTTATCAGCACACAATTGTATGCTCCCTAGGCTTGTCATACCTTGGAAGGCCAGAAGAGGGTGATATTCCTGGGAACTAGAGTACAGACATTGTGCATTGCCAGATGGGTACAGGTATGGGTCCTCTGGAAGAGCAGCCTGTGCTCTTAACCAGTAAGCCATCTCTCCATTTCCTCCTACTATCATTTATTACCTAGGAGGTTAATGTTATTTCACATTGCTAGATTTTCTTCTCTGTCACTTTTCTTTTAATAAAACACCTATTAAAAAATTAACAATTGTGTGGCTGATTTTGAATGAGATTGCTATAGGTTTTATGCTGCTCCTAGATACTTATTTATATTGTGTGGTTCACTGCCAGGGTCATCCCTTTCTCCATGATTTGTTCCATCCTTCCTATAAGGAGTCATGGAGACAATTATCTTGTTATCACTAGACTAAGCCCAATCTATGATCTGCATTTGTTTTAATTTTCTTATGCCCAGCACTCATTTGTATTATCAGTCTTTGGAAGAAAACTATCTCTAAATAGTTTCAGTTTACAAATATATGTCTTTAATTTCATCTATGACTGACATGCAAAGTCATGATTCACATGACTAACACAACAAAAGTCATTGCAAAAGACAGCTTCAAAAAGCATAAAAAACAATCGTAGAATATAGAGTGCAATTTTTCAGGAGTTCCCAAATTTATAGAGGACAGAGATAAAAATGAAAAAAATATGATTAATAAGCTATGAAAATTACAAAGATCTAAAAGATATAAAACCTGAATCCTGAACAGGGAATTTGAGAGAGAAAAGAAGTAAAGAGTTAATCATGAAAAAAAAAAAAACAGTATTTTGCATCAAATAAAAATGGCATTAAATGAAATAGATCATCAAAAATCAAGGAAAAATACTTAGGAGACTTTAAAAATATATACTAAGAAATATTGAGAAATTAGATTTTGAGAAGCAGTCATCTAGCTTAAAAGCTACAACTATGATTATTGAGCAAAGGATTCTCAAAGCATACAAAGTCAAACTTGCATTTTTCTTTAACCCAAATCTCAAGAATCTTCTTATTTTACCATCGTCATTTACATGTAATTTTCCCTAGGAAGTGTCCACTGGTGACCATGAAGTTACAGGAGATACTATATAAAAAACAACCTGGGGCAGCAAGATGGCTTAGTAGCTAAAAGCATTTGCTATGTAAGACTTGTGACGCTGAATTCAATCCCAGGAACCCAATGTGGAAAGACAGAACTGAGTCCCAAAATTGTTCTCTGCCTTTTACAGAAATGTCATTTAACACGCACACATACACTTTACACATGCACATACACACACACACACATACACACACACACACACTCACACACACACACTCACACACACTACCACCACCATCACCAATAATAACCTAATAAAATCAAATGTATATATAAAAACAGTAGAAGTTCCACCTGTTAACTATGACTACCTCATACAATATATTAATAAGGAATGATTCTAATTATACCTTTGAAGGCTACTTAATGACCAAAGAAAAGTTTCCTTTAAGATTATAAATGATAAAGGAAACCTTTAAAAATCACGTTACTATTTAATATGCAATTATTTACAACATCACTTATATATATCAACACTTCCAAGTTACCAGATTTTCACATTTTACCATTAAACCTGAAACATGTTTACTGTTGGTGGGATCTGGGAATCATAATTACAAAGTAATTTGTGACAACTTTAAAGGAATGGACTCTGTTCATGTGCAGTCATGGAATAGGTCTTACTGCAGTTACTAACCCTTCCTCCATGCACACATAATGAATTACAATAGATACTAAAGCACTAAGCCTTCTACATTTAATGCTATTGTTACATTATGAAAATAATTTGTGACTGAATATATTTTCCAACAAGGTGCCTCAGGAAATTAGAAATGTTTTAACAAAACAATGTAATTTTGGAATTAGTAAACAAGAGAATTATATTATTTTTTTCTCTAATTATGAACAACATAGTAAGAGATAGCAAAAGAAAGTAAAAATAGACAGTGTGCATTGCAGGTAAATGTTTCCATCCACTTTCACTTGCTTTGACTTTATATCAAGCTGAACACCTGGTTCTAACTCATGGAGACCACTGGTCCTATGAAATAACATGATCCTTTCAACTCCTCAATTTTCCTGCACTAACCTCGGTTTGTGTATTGAAAGAGAGAACATGGAAGATTAAAAAGAATCTAAATCTAAATATTGGGAAGTTTTGAAAGGTCTCCACATGGTTTTGAAGATTAAAAGAATCTTAAAGCAAAGCAATGTGTTAATACATAGCTACATGTTCTTAAACATTGATTTGAATCCTGAAGACTAAGCAGTAGTCAGATAATTCAGAATATATTATCATCTGTTTATTTGGAGAAATATAGCCATAACTTTTTCTCACATGTGAAGAAGATTGTGTCTGTGGTCATGACTCTACCTGCAAATCCATAAAGCTGCTTAGTTTTTCTCAGTTACCCTGTAAAGTACTTTCATTTATGGAAAGGCAATATTGAATCCTGAGTGTAGGCACAGTGGTTAAGGACACTAACATCCTGCCTCAGGGAATCACAGCCTCTCTACTAGACTCTGTGGGTACTACCCTTGCACATACACATACAAGACCAGCAACAATACACATAATTAAAATTTCAAAAAAAATTTCTAAAAGTCACTATTGTTTTAAACAGAAGAATGCACTTAATGGGCTCTTATAACTTTAGAGTGTGAGCCCATGACTATCATGGCAAGGTGGCAAGGGGCTTGACAGCAAGCAGGGAAACTTGGTGTGAAGCAGCAGTTGAGAGTTTAAATCTGATCCATAATTACAAGAGGGAGGGAGGGAGAGAGAGAGAGAGAGAGAGAGAGAGAGAGAGAGAGAGAGAGAGAGAGAGAGAGAGAGAGAGAGAGAACTGGGGAAGAGCTGGGCTTTTGAGATCTCAAAGCACCCACCCCCACTCCAGCCCTTCCAAGGTCCCAGAGAGAAGGATCTAGTGGACAATCTGTTCTGATGGAGGATTTCAAAGTTAATCCTGAGAGAAAAGCCAATTCCACAATTTTGAGCCAAAATTGAAGCAAGCTTTAATTATCGACTACATTAAAAGGACTCTGGCCATATCCTCCTCTGGGTTCCCAGTAAATAGGCCCAGTCACATTTTTCAGGGGCTTAAAAAGGCAAATCCCACAATTTCATTGCATTTCCCAACAGGTCCAATCAGGAGCAAACATACATCCTGAAGTATATCCTGCCTGTATACCTCCTGGCCACATGTGATCAAGCACATCTGGTGAAAACAAACTTGTTTAGGGTA
Source organism: Mus musculus (assembly GCF_000001635.26). Classification (NCBI taxonomy): domain Eukaryota; kingdom Metazoa; phylum Chordata; class Mammalia; order Rodentia; family Muridae; genus Mus; species Mus musculus. Next base: position 91,752,807 of record NC_000077.6, read on the forward strand.
CTAAAATCATGTAGCTTATTATTTTCCAAGAACTACAACTCCCAGGGTTCCAAGAAGTTACCTTGTCCTTGAGCAAGTGGTCCTTAGAGGATAACTTTTGCTCCTACATATAAGAGCTGGTCAGATTTCCTTGACCATGAATGCCAATCCCTGTCTTCTGCCTGTGCCTTGGCTTCCTAAATATTCCAAAGTTGAAGATGGGACTCAGGTCTTGCCTGGCTCACCACAGGTCTCCAGAGCCATTGATATGATTTAGAAAAAGTTATTATTAACACTTCAAATTAGTATAAAAATAAAGAACAAAATAAAGTTATACTTAGAGTTTACATTAAATCTATTTAAATGAATATTTTTTTTAGGATAGAAGGATCTGTCTTTAAAATTATGTGATAGCGTATTAGCATTTCATGTAGCAAATATAAATTCTTCAAAATTAAATATTCCTTCTCATTAGATAAGATCATTTTTAAAATGTCAATAAAAGTTATTTACATGTTTAGGACACATAGCAGTGGTAAGAATATAATGTGAATAACCAGTACTTAACTATTTTGTTAATGAATTGCTCAACAAGATGAAACCCATATTTGTTATGGGCCCAAGAACTTATGGATGAATAGCTAACACATTATAGGAGAGAACCTGTTCATATTACTGAGCTAAAGGTGCATAGTATTACACTGACTCCTAATGACTTATCTATAGATAAATGCACCTCTTAAACTTATCAGAGAGACTAAATTTTGGGGTAGAGGATGATTATCAGAGACCCACATCTGGCCCAGGTGCCTATCATAAAAGAAGATGAAATATTCAGACTTACATGGGACATCTGATTCACTTACCCTCCTCCAGGGCTCAGGTGTGACTGAGGAAGAGAGGAAGAAAGATTATAAGAACCTGGTGTGATGGATAACTGCGGTTGTCTTCCAGACACAGCAGGGAAGTGCATGTATGACAGAGCAGCATGACAGCATGTACAAGACCTGTGTAAATATAAGCCAGAAAACATCCCATTACAGAGGAAGGGAGTTATTATGAAGTCCCACACCTGGCTGAGGAATTGTTGGTAACTGTTAGCTTCCAGTTGAAGATGAGTTTTCTTTAAGGTTGAGTCCACTTCTGGATATTCTCTTCAATGGAAAGTCACGCATCCAACTGCACGTGAGGGGTTAAAAATAAATAAATAAATTCACCAAATTGGGTGAGTAGAGAAGGGTGGGTCTAAGGAGGGAAGAGTGGGAATAGTCGGGGTAAGTGTGTTATTATGCTCAAAATACATTTTTTAAAATCTCCTAAAGATAGAAAGACAGGCCATCAAGTGGAGGGATGGGTTGCCACCCCACAGTCAAAAACTCTGACCCAGAAGTTTCCCTATCTAAAAAAACCACAGGGACAAAAATGGAGAAGAGACTGAGGGAAAGAAGGTCCAGTGACAGGCCCAAATTGGGATCTAGCTCAAGGGGAGACTCCAAGACCAGACACTATTACTGACACTGTGGTGTGCTAACTGACAGGAACCTAACATGGCTGCCTTCTGTGAGGCCCAACAAGCATCTGAAAGAGTCAGATATAGATACTTACAGCCAACCAATGGGTAGAAGTCTCAGACTCCTGTGGTTGAATTAGGGAAAAGCTGGAAGAAACTGAGGAGGGCAACCCCATAGGAAGACCAGTCTCAACTAACTTGGACTTTGGAGATATCTCAGACACAAAGCTACCAACCAGGCAGCACGGACCAGCTGATACAAGGCCCCCTGACACATATATAACAGAGGACTGCCTGGTTTTGCCTTAGTGAGTGTCACACCCACTCCAGTGAAGTCTGAGTGGCATGTCCAAAAGCTTGGCTGCAGGCCTGAGGCAAAAAGTTTCATGGAAACTTGTCTCCTGGAGAGTCTCTGGTGTCCCATAACCAGATTTGTCCCTGCAATAGTGTGGAGGTTCTTGCATGCTTTCTTGCAGTATTTTACTGGATAAGAGCTAAAAATCTCAGGGATAGCTCAACAAAGCAAACTTAAAATAACAGCCAAGTCACTCCCATATGCAGGAATTTACAATGGTATAGGAAGAATCAGGGTTTTGGTTTAAGTAGGAAATGGTTAGTAGAAAGAAACTCCCCTGGTGCATGTTTTTCACTAGGCCCAGAGGAATAGCATAATTAGGTATTTACTAAGAGACCCCTGGTGGTGGGTTTAACAATAGACTAGTGTTACACCTGCACATATTAGCCCTTTCACCTGGCTCCTGTAAATTGCTGATTTTAGATAGGGCTGATCTTATCTCAGTTGTAAACACTTCCTGGCTCCTGTTTGCTTTTATGTATGCATTTTCTGTTTTGTGTTAAGAATCATTATGATTCTCCATTTCTCTTAGCTAATGTATTGCCTAGCTTTCTTGTTTTTCTTCTGTATTATAATTCTGATGCTCAATTTGAGAAATTACATTCATATCAACATTCCCCTGTGTTCATGTCTGTTTGTCATTTTTTTTTCCACTGACTCCTTGCCCACCTGCATACCAGTATCCCGATTCTCCCATGGGTTGAGAGACCAACTGAGTTCAGTCCACAGCAAGTTAGAGAAGAAGCACCTAACTCTGGAGAGACCTGAAGCCCCAGAGAGTGGTAAGGACTGATGGTGCAGGAGTGAGCCGGATGGGCAGATCCTATTGTAGATGTGGGAGGAGGAATGGAATGAGGAACAGTCAGAGGGCAGAAGGAGAAGGGGATGATGACTTGACTATAAAAAAGAATTGAAGAAATTTATTAATTTATTAAGATTTATTAATAAAAAATAAAATAAACAAAAAGCAAAAGCAGCTCAGAATCCCTTGGACACATGGGAATGAATAGTGTTAAGGTTGTGAGATTAGAGAAGCTGCACTTTTTAAAAATTAATCATTCTCTTTGTTTACATCTCAAATGATAGCCCACTTCCCAGTTACCCCTCCACAACCTGCCCCCACCATCCTGCATCTGCCCTCTTCCCCCTCCTCTTGCCTCTATAAAGGTGCTTTCCCACCCACGCTCTCTAACCCCACTACTCCAGCATGCCCGAAAGGCCCTCTCCTCCCATTGATGTCAGACAAGGTCATCCTCTGTCACCTATGTATCTGGAGCCATGGTTCCCTCCCTATACACTCCTTGGCTGGTGGTCTAGTCCCTGGTAGCACTGGGTCACATAACATTGTTCTTCCTATGGGGTCACAATCTCTCTCTGCTCCTCCAGTCCTTCTTGCATTTCCCTCACCTGGGTCCCAGAGCTCATGGTTGGCTCCAAACATCCACATCTGAATTGACCATTTGCTGGGAGAACCTCAAAGGAAGAGCCACACCAGGTTCCTGTCAGCAAGCACCTCTTGATAACAGCAACAATGTCCGGTTTGGTATCTGCAAACACTTTTAATAAGGCCTTTTAAAATATATTTGCTGACTAATTCCAGTGGATGCAGGGGATTTGGTGAATAAATACAGTGGTTCCAATTTCATAAAATATAATTCACCAAACACAGGGAAAGTGCCAGAAGAATGCAAGGCAGAAGCACAGACAATGGCCATATCTAGATTATATTTTGGAAGCGTTCAACAAACACTATGAAATTGTAATGCTTTGCTAAGGTTAAAAAATTAAGAATATAACCTATAACATTGTTTTTATAAGCCGATCTTAAATTGAGCATGGGAAGATACACTTTTACTTTTAAATTTCCTAGCATTGATTTTAACTTATTTCTAATTTCTAAGACAGATGGAAGAATTCTTTGCATTTCTATGGAATATACTGAGGTTAAAAAAAAATAAAGATCAGATATTGTGGAGTTTAAAATATACCAGATGTGATTTTTTTTTCAGTGTGTTTCTGTAGAACTAGAATCAATAATGATTTATGTAAATTGAATTAAGCCTGTCCTGTAGTGAGGGAATAAGCAAAATGGCATTTAAGGGTCTTTTCTAGTCCCAGCTTTAAAACTTTCCCATTATGCTTAGGGTTTTAGAAGCAAATGAGGAATATGTATATATTATTGATTGGTTTGTATTATTTCACAATGAAATGAAACACTTTATGCTTCCTTAGAATAGCTATGCTGAATATTTTCCTGATCAATAATCATGTTAGATTCGGCTTCATGTGTCCCCAGTGTGGATTTTATGGGCTGGTCTGCTTGCATTATTTGATGATTCTGACAGTGGCTGACATTACTATTCTAAAATGAGTGGAGAATGAATTATCTGCACTGAACTATTTGCATCGCCCAGCACATCAGCAGAAGCCAAATTGTGCTCACTTTTTATATTACAGCATTTTATTTGATAGTTAGGCTGCACATCTCCGTGAAGTGTTTATATGCTTTGATAATAGACTTCTAGTACATACAGGAAATACAGCATTACATTACATGATAGGTGACTAGAAGCAGTATGTAGAACTTGGTTTGTGAACTGGCATCTTTACAGTAAGGATTAATAATACCTTTGATCTCGGTTAGGGTTGGAGGTGAACTAGAGGTCAGAATTTGATTGTTCTAAAAACAATTTAGCAAAATGTTTAAATTATTATAAACGATAGAAAAATTCCTGTACCATTGTAAATGTACACACTTACTACTGGGTTTACAATTCCTTAAAGGGATGATTATGAAGACAATTGTTGGGAAGTTAGGGACATTATGGAGGTTAAAGAACACGAGAATGATAGTGCTAGCAAAATCATAGGTTGATGCCAGTTTGCAAAATAGAAAGCAAGTTTCTCTTATAGGGATGGGCAACAGATGTAAGAGAAGCAGGGTTAAGCATTCCAGTCAAATTCCTGTGAAGTCTATGGAATTCTATTATCTTTAAATACAGAGACTGGATTATATAACCTGTGTATTAGTGAAGTGTTTGCTATAAAGTCTTCTGTGAGCACAGGGCTTTCCTCAATTGCATTGGCTAAATTCTCTGCTTTCCTTCACTCAAATGCCCAATACCATCATCACCTAAAGGGTCACAGGGCCACTAACAGAGTCAGGTGTTAATGTTTTCAAAGCCTGTAAGAGCTGAGTAACCATCCTGTATGTATTTTTACGAGTATGCATGTATATATATATATATATATATATATATATATATATATATATATATACACACACACACATATATATGTATATATATGTGTGTCTGTCTGTCTATCTATCTATCTATCTATCTATCTATCTATCTATCTATCTATCTACATATTTGAATATTAGATATTCTGAGGGCATGAAATTTGGGGATACCAAATCTATAACTTTAAAAAAACTAATATTAATAAGTTGTAAGTTATTATAAACCAGGACCTTTAAAAATAAATTACTCAGATTTTTAACATTCTATAAAGTAAGAATTATTGTTCATTTTTTTTAAATAAATTCAGGAAGGTTAAAGCTTACTAACATTAAAAGGACATATCCCCACTCAGACAGGTCTCTGGAAATATTCATAGATGTTCTATTCATCCACTCTGCCTCATGATTTAGCACAAATTGTTCTGTCAATAATATACTCATTAAGCATTTGATATTTAATACATTTATCAAGCACTTACTTAATTTTCACATACCTGTCATATATTCAGTCTTTGGTTGTTGACTTTCACAAAATTATACCAGCTAATTAAAACAACATATTCCAAAACACATGCTAGGTTGCTAATACTTCACAGTAATGTTTTCTATTTAAAACCTATTATTGGCAATGAGAAGAATCAACATTGTGTCTTTAAATCTAATATGTAAAAATACAAAGTAAACATCCTAACACTGTTCTCAGTTTAGAAATACAATCTTAATGATATAATTGAAACTCTAAGCAGCACATATCACATTATGTGTTATAACTCTTCAATTTCAAGTTATTCTACATATATGCAGTTAATCACATTTCATCACAGGCGTGCTTCACACTTTCCACATCATTAAGGTAAATCCTTAGATTCAAGTAATAGATCTCTATTGCGACTCAATTCACACTGAAGTAGGTGGCACCTTTGCTCCCATGCTATGCACCTAGCTATACAATGAACAGGTCAGTGGACACCTATGATAGGGCTAAGGTGTAAAAGGTAATTATCTTCTGGATGATTACCTTTAAGAGAAGTCTTGAATATGTTTTCCCCACTTTAATGTTAAATTATTCATAGAGACAACACACAGGAAGAAAAAAATTATGACTACATAACTTAAGAGAAAATTTTCCATCTCTCTATATCTATCTCTATCTCTACCTCTACCTCTACCTCTACCTCTACCTCTACCTCTACCTCTACCTCTACCTCTACCTCTACGTCTACGTCTATGTCTATCTATCTCTATCTCTATCTCTATATCTATGCCTATGTACATGAACACATCTTAGTTGATTTTAAGGGTCTTTTATGCATAAATTTATATCATCTCCAGATAAAGAAATTTTGACCTCTTCCTTTCTTTTTTTCCAACTGATTACCTCCAATTGTCACATTACATGAGGTAAGACTTCAAGTAATGTATGAAATAGCTATGGAGAGAGTGGACATCTTTTTCTTGTTCCTCTTCTTGAGTTTCATTCCATTTAGGTTAATGTGAGCTGTGGGCTTTCTGTAAATTGCCTTTATTGTGTTGTGGTATGCCCCTTCTTTATTCTCTCCTGGACTTTTATAATGAAGAGATCTGTATTTAAAACTTGTCTGCGTGAAGTGAGAAACTCACCTTCCCTTTATGAAACTGAGACAAAAATTGATTGTTGGGAGGAAAATGTCTCTTTAAGAAATGGTTCTCTAAAAGCTGTGTACTTATACCTAGAAGGTGGAGCTAGAATCAGTCCAAGTGGAACAATGTCTTTAACTTAAGCTCTGAATCTTTGACATTGCTAAAGATATACTTGGTATAGGTTAAAGAAAAATTAAGTATAGGTAATTACTTTATGAATAGAATGCAAATAGGTCATAAAATTAAAACAAAAATTAACAAACAGGATTTTGTGGAATGAAAAAGATTTTGCCCAACTCCCTTCAAAAGAAAGAACCCCCAAATGAAGACAAAGTCTATAAAAAAGAAAGTCTTCTTTGTCAGCTATTCATGACCTAGTTTATTATCAAGAATATATATATACATATATATATATACATACATATATATATATATGTATATATATATATATATATAGAGAGAGAGAGAGAGAGAGAACACAAGAATAAGTAAAATAGTACACCAAAACTCTAATCAATTAATGGACAATTAAATTCAACAAGAATTTGTGCTTCTTCAAAAGAAGCACAAATGAACAACTCTTTGAAATATGTTCAATATATTTATTGATCAGAGAAATGCTAATCTAAATATCTATGTGATCCCATGGCACTCTGGTCAGAATGGATATTTTCAGGAATGCACACTAAAACAAATGTGGTTGAAGAGGAATATCTAAAAAATATTAACAAGAGTATAAATTAAGCCAATCACTGTGAAGTCAACATAAAGGTGCCTCAAACAACTAAATATTGAACAACAATATGATCCTATTCCAGATTGTATACCAAACTGCATCAAAGAAAGAAAGTGTTAGGGACATCTGAAGTGCCATATTTACTGAATCACTATTCAAATTACCAAAACTATGGAAACAGCCGATTGGTTCATCAATGTTGAGGATACAGAGAAGATGTGTCATACACAAACAAACATGTGAAATGCACACTGACTCACTGATAGACATGCACATTGACACACACACACATGCAAGCACACACACACTGATACTCACATACATGCACACTAACAGACACACGTAGTATTACTATCCAGATATAAATATAATGAAATTCTTCAATTTATATAAAGAAAAATCAATAGGGCCAGAAATGTCATGCTACATGGATTCATGTCAGCTAGAATTAAAAAGACAAATAACATGTTTTCTCTTATGAAGAGTTTATATTTTAAAATTACATGTAAATTGAACGAGAAAGAATACTTAGGATGTAGAAGGTAATTATAGGGAGGGAAAGAGAGAAAGCCGAAGACTATAGGACTCACCATAATTAGTTTGAGTAGAAGTGTCAATAAAGATAAGAACAAGTTTATAGCTAAACCTAATAAATATATCAGAAAAAGGGGCAAAGCTAAAAATAAATAAATACAATACATAGTAATCAAAAGTGAAAAATATAAGATAAAAAACCATTCAAATAAATGAACAAGTCACATTAATGAGAAATCATGACCACTCGTTTGATTCTATAACAAGCAATGTCTATTTACCCCTAGCTTGAGTTATGCAGTACAAAATCTAAAGAAACAAAAGATCAAAGTAAAATGATTGGAAAATATATGAGTGAAATCAAGGAAGATTGCATTTAAAAATGCAAGATAAATTGACTGATTTCATGATTTATAACTTAGTTTCCTCAATTGCATGAAACAAATATTACACTGAAAAATCTTATGAAAACTTTAGAATGTACAGGCCATGTAATATAGTTTCTAAATATATAAAATGAAACATGATAATGTTATATTGATAAATATCAATGTCATACTAGAAAACCTTACCTAGTTAATGACATCTAAATAAGATCACCAATTACTAAAATATATATTTGAATAGCTGAATTATGTTTAACTTGGTAATTATTTGTGTGTGTATTTCTACATACATCAGTACACATACACACACACACACACAAACACACACACACACAACACACACACACTCCTTAGCTCTGGAACAGGAGAAGGTTCAGATTTATAGGGCAATTGATTATTTACAAATATTGATGTTGACTGGGACAGTAAGAAAATGTCAAAAATAACATTTTACAAAATTAATTATATATCAAATCTCTGGAGCATTTTAAATGCCCTGTAAAAGAATGAAGAACAAAAACATTACAAAGGACAAATCTGTTTAAATCAAGGAATGTTTTAACAAACATATAGACTAAAAAAATCATCTATGATTTAAGTATAATATTTTGGTTATTAAATATTTATAAATGATTAATGTCTAATTACTTGTTCATTTGGGTACCGAACAAAATCAGTTTTTAAAAAGATACGTTAAATGCTAAGAGATGAATAATTCAAAGTTACACTCATTCATTTACTGAATAAGACCATTAAAGCAGTAACATGAATTTATAGTAGAAAACCGGAAAAACTGAGATAGAACTTTCAGATACAATATAACATACTGTCAAATACAAATGAAAATGCCAGAAATAATAGAGGTGAATGGATAGTGAAAACTAGAATTCATAAGATTCTTTGGATTATTTAGAATTCCTAACTATGCATCCCTTTATTTTCTCATAGAGGAGAAAAACATACAGAAATGCCAAGGGGTGTTGGGGAAGTGACCTTACCATGAGGAAAACCAAGAATGCTGCAGACTTTGTTGCCTTTGTTCACATACCTACTGTGTGTGTGTGTGTGTGTGTGTGTGTGTGTGTTGGGGTGTATGTGTATAAGTGGGTGGGCTGGGTAGCATGTGTGTTTTAGTGTGAGATACTGAATCTCCAGCACCCTCTTTAAAATTTTCCCATTTATACAGAAGGAAGATTTAGAAAATAATAATTTTCCACCACCTTCAGATTTTGAGAATCATTGTTGTGTGCCATCTGTTCTAAGAGGAAACAATCTGAGAAGAGTTGGGTATGTTAGCCTGCCTACACCCATACATCAGAAGCAAGCATTGAGGTCTTCATTTACATCAGACTTTGGGGCTGCCACCCATAATCATGGTTGGGTTTATAACTTAGAACTTTTAAGAGCCAATTAATTAAATAACATCCAAGGTTTTTAAATGATATGAGGAATATATGATGAGATAAATATCTCTTTTGGAAATACTTCTCAGTGATATTAATATGGCTCAGAATTCTTGTTAGAAAACTCCAACCATAAAAAATAAAAACCAAAACCCCAGAAACAAAAGACCAAAACCACAAACCAAACCAACCAACCAACCAATCAATCAAGCACACAAATAAAACAGCCAAGAGAATGGAGGCCCCAGGGAATTTAGAGGTCAGAGAGGTAGAGAAGAGGTATGGGGTGTGGAATGGTCTTTCGAGGGTAGACAAGGGAGGGGGATAAAACATGGAGTGTAAATTAATTAATTAATCAATTACTTAATAGTTAATTAAAAATGAAACCAAACCAAAACAAGGTAAACATTAATTTCGGTAAATCAACATTTGCTTCATCCATAGATGATGTTTGAATTCCTGGGCCAACTCTGAGTCAATTTGCCTCTGTATTCCAACAGAAGTACTTTTAACCCCATATGCCTGACATTTAGGATATAATTCTTAGTTGGGAAGGGCAGGAATTTCTCCATGTTACTGGCAGCCAAAACTAGTTCCTTGAAACCAATCCACCCCAGTTAAAAACCATCATGTAAATGGGAAAATTCTCCCCAATGATGGATTAAAAATATGTTTAGAAGTTTCTACCTGAATTACGTGATGTGACAGTCCTAAGTTTCTAAGATATTTAAATGACTTTTTTTTAAATGAAAAATATTTACTTTCTATGAGATTCTAACATAACTTTTTCTCAAAAGGAAAACAAGGCATTTAAGACATTTTAGTATATAAATCTTTTCATTAGATATTTTCTTCATTTACATTTCAAATGCTATCCCCAAAGTCCCCTATACCCTCCCCCCACCCTGATCCCCAATGCACCTGTGAGACCCTGACTTAGAGTGTTTCTCCCTGGAAAGTAAAGCCCCTGGATTTTCCCCAAACTTGTTTTCCCTGATCTCTAAAAATACAGCTAGAAAGAAGCTCTTTGTTCTCTATAGCCAGCAAAAAGCCCTTTTTGTTTCTATACTGTACAACCAGAGATGCCTTCCTTCCTGTGCCGAGGACATGGAGATAAAAATGCAGAAAAAACTCACTCCCCACTCCTGCCTTGTATATTTCACCAAGGACACTCGGAATAGAAGAACTCTTCCCAACTCCTCCCAACTCTCCTCCCAACTCCTCCCAACTCCTCAGCTAGCTGTTAAAAGCCCCTAATGTCACCGCTCGGGGTCGAACTCCCCTGCCCTGCATGGCCGAGGGACTTCGTCCTCAGCTAGCTGATAATAAAACCTCTTACAGTTTGCATCAGGTGTGGTTTTCTATCGGGACACTGGGGTGCTGGCCAGCTCATCTCAGGACTTGAACGGAGGCCCAGCTTCAGGGGTCTTACACACCCACTCCTGCTTCCTGGTCCTGGCGTTCCCCTGTACTGGGGCATATGATCTTTGCAAAATACTAAGAGTAACACAGACCAATTTTTAAAATTAATTTACATCTTGGCAGATTTACTTACTTTAACATTTTTAATACCGTGGGCGGCAGATTTTATATTTTATTTGCATCTTTAAAAGGACTGTAACTTTGCTTTATTTTTGTTTGTTTAGTTTTTGAGGTAGCATCTCACAATGTAGTCTTGGATGACATTGAGCTCTCTTATAAAAACCAATATGGCCTTGAACTCATAAATCTGCCTGCTTTGATCTCCCAAGTGCTGAGATTAAAGGCATGCGCCCCTATAACCAGCTTATTATACTACTTTATAAAAAAAGATAATATATTAAAAAAAAAACCAGAACATTTCCTAGAATCAATTAATAAAGTACCCCAGATTTTCAAGATGATGTTAGGAATACATGCCCAGATAAATATCTCCTTTGAAAAATAGCTACTATTTATTTATTTACTCACTTACTTATTTATTTACATCCCAAGCACTACCCTCTCTCAGTCCTCCCTCACAGACTCCTCACTCTATCTCCCCTTCCCTTATCCTCTGAGAGTGCCCCCCCACCCCCCGATATATCTGTACCCTGTTGCATCAAGTCTCTGCAGGATTAGGCTGATCCTTCTCATCTGAGGCCAGACAAGGCATCCCTGCTAGAGAAAGGATTCCACAGTCAGTCTACAGATTTAGGGACAGTCCCTACTTCAGTTATTGGGAGGCCCATACTGATGTTTGAGTTGCATGTCTGTCTATTATGCATCTGCCAGCGGCCTCAGTCCAGCCTGTGTATGGGCTTTGCTTAGTGGCTCAGTCTCTGAGAGCTCTCAGGGGTCCAGAATAGTTCACAATATTGGTCTTCTTGTGGAGTTCCTATCCCCTGCTATTTCATTTTATAATTTTAATTTATATAGAATAAACTCATCTCTGGCGATTTTTCTAAGTGTTTTTCAACAGATATCACAGAGTTGGCTTTAGTCTCACCTTTATTGTGAAACAATTTTTATATTTGATTATTTCCTAGTTATCATTTTCTCACTCTAGATTGTTCCTTGGTGTTTTTATGGTCCAATACATCCCAGGCACCTCAAGTTGATCTTGTGGTGTTTTGGACCCAAAACAACCCTCTCACAATATAAGGAGATAAATAATTGTAAGCCCAAGTACTTATAGCTCTAGTCTGGGATCAACAGTGGTTTTACTTATTTTCCTACCATTCGTAGAAACATCAGACTTCAAGTCCATGCTCAATTATCTCTTCCAAGGTCATATTTATACTTCTCTCCTAATGAAGTCAAACTTTCTGATCCTTGTCTTTGTTTAAGAATGGTTACCTGGCCTCCCTTGGTTTGTAGCCCCAGGCCTCTTCCTACTCTAGACAGAAACTTCGTGTCAGTTTAGAACTTGTCTGTTCTTTTTTCATTTTTTGATTTTTCTATCTAAGAACATCTTTCCTACCCAGCACTTGGACTGATTTACGAATTTATAGAATTAACATGGAGAATTATTGAGTTGTTTGTCTGCATACTTCAGAGACCATTTTCCCACTCTTTGAATGCCACCCTTGCAGTTATGTTGTGATTTAGTTCTGTGTATGTGAGCACTGGGCTGCAAGCTCCTGAATGGCAGTGTCTACTCACTATGCATTTCAACATGTGGCATAGTCACATCATGTGTGCTTTGCAAGCTATGAGTTTTGATACTGCATTATGGATTTAACAATTCCTTCATTAAACTTGTAACTCCCATAATGACTGATTTTATATGCTGAAAGTAATCTCTCTTTCCAGGCTGTCTTCCTTTTCCATGTCCCCTATTTAGCTTTGCTCTAATCATTTTCTAGTCTTTGACTTTCTTAGTCTTCTGTTTTGTTTGTTAAACTTTGCTTCTAAACACACACATACAGAGAGGCATGTACAAACACATATACATGCACACACATTCATATGCACACACACACACACACACACACAAACATGCATATCTGCTCATAAATATAATAAATATACCAGGCTGAGATCTGTATCTGTGAGAGAGCATATAGCTTCTCTCTTTCTGAGACTTTTGCTACAGTTAATTTCTAACTTTTTAATGACAATCTTGTGGTTTAGTCACATATTCGTTTTGATTCTACATAAAACCTGTCTAATTAACAAGAAAAAGAGCTGATGCTAAAAGTTTCATGAGATTGATCTGCATAATATTTTTAAGTCAGAAAATCATACTGCTGCCAAGGGCACCAGCACTAGTAGCTGGCATTCTGAAATGAAGGTCCTCTCTTGTATCTCCCTATCATCAAACTTGCCAGAGAGAGTAAATATGGTCTAAAACATGTTTGTTTGGCTAAGAATTCCTGACAACAAAGTGAAAGAATTATTATAATTATTCTCACAGCCAAAACTGAATGGTCACAATTCTTCAATTAGACTTTTGTTTCTGCTTTTATTTCATTTTTTTGTACTCCGTAATTTTGAATCATGAAATAGATAATTTAGTTCACACTGATGATAAAATGAAAGTCTTATTTGTGGGCTCTACCCCAGCTAGGTATCTAGCAAAAATGCCAGGAGTGTAGTGCACACTTAGAATCACAGTGCTGGGGGAGTAGAGATGGCAGATCCACAGGGCCCAGTAGCTTGTTAGTCTAGCATAATTGGTAAGCTGCAATACTAGGTATAAAACCTTGCTTAAAATCCAAGCAACACCTGATACTGCCCCCTTTACCCCCATTCTCTCTCCCTTCCAGGCTCTCCTCCCTCCACCTTCCACTATCATCCTGTTCCCCCTGAATACAGGACTGAAGCATCCACATCCTGGTCTTCCTTCCTCTTTAGCTCCATATGGTCTGTGGATTGTGCACTTTGAGTTTTTTGACTAATATCCACTTATCAAAGGAGTACATACCATGTGTGCTCTTTTGTGTGTCTGGTTTACCTCACTCAGGATGATATTTTCTAGTTCTATCTACTTGCCTGCAAATTTCATGAAGTCATTGTTTCTAATAACTGAGTAGCACTCCATTATATCACACTTTCTGTATCTATCCTTCTTTTGAGGGACATCTGGGTTGTTTTCAGCTTCTGGCTATTATAAATAATGATGCTACATAAATAGCAGTTCATATGTCCTTCTTATATGTTGGAGCATCTTTTGGGTATATGCCCAGGAGTGGTATAGCTGGGTTTTCAGGTAAAACTATTTCTGCTTTTCTGAGGAATTGCCTGACTTATTCCCAGAATAGTTGTACTAGCTTGCAATCCCACCAGCAATGGATGAGTGTTTCTCCTTCTCCACATCCTCACCAGAATTTGGCCATCACTTGAGTTTTTGAACTAAGCCATTCTGGCTGGTGTGAGGTGGAATCTTGAGGTCATTTTGATTTGCAATTCCCTGATGACTAAGGATGTTGAACATTTCTTTAGATGCTTATCAGCCATTTGAGATTCCTCAGTTGAGAGGTTTTGTTAAGTACCTCATTTTAAAATAGGATCATTTGGTTCTCTGGAGTCTAACTTCTTGAATTCTTTTTTTTTTTTTTTTTTTTGGATATTAGTCCTCTATCTGATGTAGGATCGGTAAAGATCTTTTCCCAATCTGTAGGTTGCCATTTTGTCCTATTGACAGTGTCTTTTGCCTTACAGAAGCTTTTCAATTTTATGAGGTCCCATATGCTGAGTTTTTTTATCTTAAACATAAGCCATTGGTGTTCTGTTCAAGAAAATTTCTCCTGTGCCCATGTGTTTGAGACTTTCCCACTTTCTCTTCTATTAGATTCAGCATATCTGGTTTTATATGGAGGTTCTTGATCCACTTGGACTTGAGCTTTGTACAAGGAGATAAGAATAAGTCAATTTGCATTCTTCTACATGCAGACTACTAGTTAAACCAGCACCATTTGTTGAAATTCTGTCTTTTGTTCACTGGATGGTTTTAGCTCATTTGTTAAAGATCAAGTGACCATAGGTGTGTAGGTTCATTTCTGGGTTTTCAATTTTATTCATATTGATCCACATGGCTACTGTTGAGGGATTGGACCATACACTCATCTCAAGTTTTTAACGCAGACATTTTCCAATCCAAAGGAAGAAGAGGGACAAAATATGGAGCAGAGAGACTTAAGGAAGGGCTATCAGGGGACTGCACCACCTGGGGATTCATCCTTTCTGCAGACACCAAACCTGACACCATTACCATTGCCAAGAGGCACTTGCTGACAGGAATCTGGGTGTGGCTGGTCCTTGGGTGGTTCAGCCAGCAACTTACCAATGCAGATATGAATGCTTGGAACCAACCATCAGAGTGAGCCTAGGGACCCTCATGGCAGAGCTGGCAAAAGAATTGGAGGAGTTGAGGAAGATGGTAACCCCATAGGAAGAACAATATCAGCTGACCAAACCACCCAGTGATCCGAGGGACTAGACTACCAACCATAGAGTGTACAAGGAGAGATCCATGGTTCCAGGTAGATACTTAGCAGAAGACGACCTTGTCTGACATTAAAGGGAGGGGAGACCCTAGTTTAATGGAAGTTTGATGCCCCAGAATAGGTGGATGTTGGAGGGTGTAGCAGAAGAGGGTAGTTGGTTGGTATAGCGCCCTCTTAGAGGCAAAGGGCAGGGAGGAGAGAGAGGTTGTGGCATGGGAGGCTTGTGGAAGAGTAACCAGGGTATCATTTGAGATGTAAACTGATTGGATGATTAATAAATAACTCAAAATAAAACACAACAAAAACAAACAACAAACAAACAAAAGGTGATAGATAATTTTGGAGGTACACCACAACTTAACTACATTATATTTCCCTTTAAAAATGTACTTAAATGTACATATATATGGCTAGAATAGTGGAATCAAGCATTAAATCAAAAGGATAATTGGATCAGTCAGCAGGAAAATTATGTCAGAAGCGTAAAATGAAAACAGATCAGCTAAGGAACTTTAATCCAATTCTCTCAGTTGAAGGAAGATGCATATCGCACACTCTGATAGTGACACTTGTCAAAATTTGAATCTGAAATTAGGTTGGTTGCCCATGTTTGGTCACTTAAGACCAACTATTTCAACACAATTCAGAAGAATTCCAGTGATTCCTCTTCCTTCCCTCTAACCATCGTTTGCAATAAAACTCCATTTCATTGAATTCTAACAGCACATATGAAGTAAGAGTGTCTTGAAGTTTTATTAATCTACCATACAATCAAAATGAAATATTCAAACGAACGGAAGGAAATATATTCCTCATTAATATACATAGTTGGATGTGGTGTTTATATTAAAATGTATTTTAATATATTATTATATTATAGTCATTTATTTATATTAAAACCCTAAGTAATTCACATTTTTTTTAAAAAATTGAAAAAGAACAATTTATAAGGTGAATTCACTTGATTTTCAGCTACCAAGGAGCAAAGAAAGTCTCCTTTGACAAACCTATTTGCTGCTAGTCTAGGTTTACAAAAATTATATTTCAATTAATTAGTATTACATTGTCTTTGCCTGGAGAAATTGATTTTTATCCTTAAAGCAATAGAAACAGTTGTAACATTTTATTCTTTATCCTTTTAAAATGATTGAAACAGGAGGAAATTCAATGTGAAGGTTGGGATTGTATGTTAAAGCTGACGGAGGACTTAAATATAGAATGCCTATTCCTTGGTTCAGTGCTCTTGCAGGTATAAAATTACATGGAGATATATATTTTGTAGATTTTATATTTCCTTTAAAAGTCCTCTTGCTAAATTTGAAGGCCTATGTGTTAACACCCTACAGAGAACAAAATCAATGCAAGCAATATAAATTACAGCGGCTGATAATAGCTTTATGTGTTGGTGCTCTATCATGCTTTTACTTAATTTTCCCTTTGAGGAAAATAAATTATCTTGGGTGTTGAATTATTTGATCAAGGCTATGCTTGTTCTTCAGGCTCTGTAGACTCTGAGTCACATAGGCTGAGGCTGTGGCTATATAATTGTGGCTTGCAAATAAAAACAGAACACTAAAAATGTCTGAATGAAATAAAATATCCAGCTGGTCTAAAAACAGTGACCTATCAAACTCTCAAAATTAGTGTTTTCTCTTTTCTTTCAGTGACTATGTCTCTTAGCCCCATTGAATGTGAATGAGTTCATAATATAAGCCTTCTATTTTGCCTTTCAGTAATTTTACTCTTTTGAATCATCATCTCTTATGATATGAAATACAGCTGCCTCCTTTAATATTTTCCTTGTTAAAACTATCAGGAAAGAATGTGTCCATACAGGAGTAACACATATTCTTATTGTGTAAACAAAGAGAGTTACAACAATGTCTAAGTTGTCCTCAGGAATATTTGGATGGCATTTCCATGGCACTTGGAAAACAGAAGAAAAATAAAACATAGGAAAGAGGGATGGAATTGGTTCAATTAGCCAACAATTAATGAAGAGTTGAATGCTTTAAAATGCTACTAGAAAAAAATTGGTTTAATAAAATAATGAAGCAATTGGGAATGCAAATAAACACAAATCAATGTTGAGTATGAATTGTAAAAAAAAAATTACTTTAGTTTTAAAGGATATGCACTTGCTTAAATCACCTAAAAATTTCTAGACTGGGGGTTTGTCTTGAATAAATAAAATCATATAAGATATTTCCTTGCTTTATCTCAATCCAGTAATCTTATGAATAGTTGTGCATCCATTGGGCAAATCACCTACTTTATTAACTTATTACCCCCTCTTTGAATATATTATCCTCATACCTCAGCCAACCAAATTCTGAAATTAAGGGTATAAATGCCCTATGTGGAAAGAGTGCTTATTTGTAAGTTGTGGGAAAGTTTATGTGTGTCTGCAATTTTTCAAAATTAAACATGTGTATGTATGTCATATATATAAATATACACATGTACGTATGTAGGTTTATATGTATATACATGCATTAGTAAATACATAAATACAACTTAAAAACATGCTTAGTCTGTATAACGTTATTTGTAGACATGCTTTCAGGACTGGCCATTTGGTATTGGGTGACAAACTGGTGTGGTCTTCCCTGGGGAAGATGATTTCCCCAGCTCTCATAATTCATTAGCTGCTGTAGTTCCTCATGTAGGGTTGAGACATCAGAGCTTATCCTCGTCTGGGCTAGCCTTTCTTCTGGTTTTACTTTCATTCAGCTTATGTTTAAGTAATTATGCTGAAAATACATGAGTGTGGCATCTGACATTTCTAAGAGACTCAAGGCAAACTCCTTGCACCACTGCCTGAATAATCTTCTGTTCATTTTTCTGTAATAATCTTTGAACCTCATTGTGGGAGTTTTATTGTAGAAATAGCTTTTGGGACAGAGTTCCACTACTCTGAATTTTGATTGGTTGAGGTTTTTTTTTTTTTTTCCTCATTACAGAAAATGTCTATCTGCTGCAAAAAGAATATTCCTTAATCTATGAATAACTATGCGTACATTTATCTATGGGCATAAGTATAAGATTCATGACCCAACTATTTTATTCCTTGGCATATGCTCAAAGGATTTAACATTATTTTTCACAGATAATTGCTCAGCCATGTTCATTGCTGCTATACTCACAATTGCTAGGAAATGGAGGCAAGCTAAGTAGCTTCCACCTGATGAATGCTTAATGAAAATGTTGTAAACATACACTATGTGATACTACTCATCTCCAAGGAAAAATAAAATCCTGAAATTAGAAAGTGAATTGACGAAACTAGTAAAGGTCATATTGAGTGAGGAACTCCAGAGCCAGAAAGACAAATGTAACATCTTTTCCTTCATTAAAGTCTCCTAGC
Source organism: Mus musculus (assembly GCF_000001635.26). Taxonomy (NCBI): domain Eukaryota; kingdom Metazoa; phylum Chordata; class Mammalia; order Rodentia; family Muridae; genus Mus; species Mus musculus. The sequence goes on from NC_000077.6 coordinate 91,771,850, forward strand.
CTGGAATAATTGTAGAAATTAGGAAAGTACCAGGATTCTTTACTGGGGCAGGATGGGAATGGGAGAACAATAGAGAAGGAATAGGAGAGTACAAAGGATCTGATGGGGGAATAGATAAATGGGAGGCTTATAATTAGGGATGGAGGAGATAAATGCAGAAGCAGGGAGAATTAAAATACACCAAGGTCATAAAACATCATAAGGAATACAATGAACTATCTATATAAAACAATTAAAAGCACACATAAAAAAGAGTATAAATATATATAAATAGCTTAAATGGAACTGTTTCATCAGGGCTGATAATGCCCTCTCCAAGAGCCAAATAATATCTATTTAAATTACAATGTGAGAAAGAGAAGCCTTCTATTGAGTTCTTGGTCATAGTTATCTTGGAAATTCTCAAGAGATTGCTGAGTATTTTTATTGCCTTTGGTTGATGCCCAGAGGTAGAATATAAATCCCTATTGCTGAAGATACTACGCACTTCAGATACATAGTCCAGAGGTCCTGAGCTGGAACTGACCTGAATGCATCCTCCCGGAGAACTAGGTTTCATGGTAGCATAAGCCACCATCAAGTTTCTGAAGGAGCAAAGTAAACAAAAATTATATCTTGTTATGATACTTCTGAGTCACAACTAGTATGGCACAACTAGGGGTTCAGTAGTGGCACACATGACTTGCCAAAGAATGTACACCTATTAGTTTAGTAAGCAGTATAATTATGAATTACATTCTAAATGACTACAACCTTTAAAAATTGTTTTATCCCATTGACTTTAGGTGCATAAATGATGTTGTTTCTATCAGTATATTGTATATCATAGTTCTCTTAGTGCCTATTACAGATAAGATACCAAAGAGTTTGTCACGTGACAAAAGACCATTCTGAACCCTTTAGAGTACCCTCTGTTCCACCAAAATCAAACAAAATGTCTATGTAATGATGAATGATTGATGCCCATTTAAAATGCACAGAGAGTTAGTTGATATTTATTTCAGATTTTATAGACAAACCTAAGCCAGGTAGTCTTCAGAATTGTCTTAGAAATGCATAGATTGTTGATCCAATACAAAATAAAAGATATGTTTTAAACACATGGTTTATGTTATTAAACACATCAAGAGAATCATTATATTTAGTTGGTTATTGTGAACAGCTGAATATATTCATAATATATTGTTGGCAAAGAAGATTTATTTTAACAAAAATATTTGCAATGTGTGGATGTTATTAGTATGTTATTTTTCATGCTCTTTTCTTGTTGAATAAAAATAAATCAGACTTCAGGCATTTATACATGTATCCTATTTACAGTTTTATAATTAATAGTGAGTACTAATAGCAGATATGGCTAGGTGATTTTGATAGACTAAAGTAGAGCCAAATTTGCATGCTATTTCTATTCTTGCCCACCCTGCATTTCTGGAAAAAGATAGTACACTGGTCTTAACATAAAGCCCCCATGACATTTAGTCTTAATTTATTCCAATACATTTTTCTTACTCCTCAGTGTTTAAAAAAAATTAGCAAGTTCTTAATCATGAATCTACATGTCTCTTCATGAAGCTCTCTTTGTCTGTTTTTTTCCCTTTCTTCTCTTCCCTTGTAAGTAACTATGACTATATAACAAAGTTTGTTTGAGTATGATTAATATTAGAAGACTTAGATTTGTAACAGTGCTTTTGAGAGCTAAGACAGTTAGTTTTGCTTTTAGATAACTACCAGCTTCATATATAGAAGTCACAATCAGTAAACTTGTCTCCGTACTGTTCCAAGTACTAAAAAATGTTTTTCTGTGATTTTTATACTTGTATATTTGGACAGTCAGGTACTTAGTTACTGTTTGATGTTTGTTTGTTGCAGGGTCTCATCAAGCCTAGGCTATCTTTAACCTGGGAATAGAGCAGAGAAAATCCTTTTACTCCTGATCCTTGCACTTAACCATCAGAACCCCAAGGTGTTGCGATGATCAGGATGTGACATTGTGTTCATCTGGTCTATGATTTGTACTTTTTCGAGTTACATTGCTGTCTACCTTGCAAGCAATTAAACAACATATTCAGTTCACATTTTTGAACATTAACAATCTCTTTTTAATACAGATTTTACTTAAAGAATGTTTTAGTAAATGGTTTGCTTTGACCTTGCAAAATTACAATTTTCAAAATATCTCTGTGCTTTTATAATTCCCACTTCAAAGAAACCTTTTATTGTCTATTCCTTTGCAATGTTTGATTTAACTTTTTGAGCCTTTGGCTAATAGTATATCTCTTCTCTTTCACATTAAGACGTGATATAAAACATGAACAGTTCATAGGATGTAGTCCCTAATTACCCCTTGGACATTTTTTCTTTCATTTTTCAGAGAGATTTAGAGCAGTGAGTAAGAATCAATGAACAGAGTGGTTTGCTTTTCCATGTCTAAAAGTACTAGTACCTACAGGGAGAACCATACAATAGATTCTAAAGTTTGTTTACCATAAGTTTTTATGGTGATAAAACAGTTGTCCCACAGTAAAATCACAATCCACCACCAACTATATGTGGACAAACAATCTTAAGCGGACACTTTTGGTTCCATAGGTGCCATGCCGCGATCAAGCTTTCTATTATGATATGACCTGGGTCTTATATTTAGCATCAGTGAGCAACACTTCTTTACATTTAGGGGGGTCTGTGAGTGTCTGGAGCTAATCAGCTTACTCAGTGATTCAGTGTAGGGTGGTGAGATTGAGATGCCCTCATATATCTCAGAAATGTGAATACTTCTGATTCAAGCTGGTGGTTGTTTCGGATGGTGAGTTTCTATGATTTTTCTGGACGAAGTTGTCAATAGGGGCAGGCTTTGATGTTTCACAAGACTTATGCCACTTCTAGTGTGCATCTGCTTACAGTATGAGGTGTGCAGTCTCAGAAGTTTCTGCCACCGTGCTTTCACTTCGATATCACACAAATTCTCTTCTGCCTGTTGTGGTAAAGCTTGGATTTTGACTCCTGAGGGTAAAAATGACGCATCACAGGATAGCTTGCATCCTTTCCATCTTCACAGCAGCCTTCTCTTCAGACTCAAACTCGTCTGGTGTAGGACCTCTTCACACACAATCACCTCCCCTCACTCATCACCATATTTAAATAGGTCCTTCACTCTTCTCTTATCTCTTGGTTTAACAGTAACAAGTTCACTAGTCACTTAAATAGGCTTACAGTACACCTATAAGGAGCCAAGGTATATCTTCAAAACACTGTGCTTTCAGTATATTGTGGAAAGTCCATCACATAATGACAAATAAATTATGTATTTCAAACTCTTTTTCCAAGCTATGAAAATTTACATTATTTCCCCAAAGGTCCCCTGCTAAAAATTTCTTTTGGCTATAATCCATCCATGTCACTAAAAATGACCAAAGCACCAGATTTAAAAAAAAAAATAAAAAATAACTTTTCTTCTTATAAGAACACCAATATAATTAGCAACCCATCACACTGATGGACATTACTTAGTTCTTTGTATCTTAATGTGTAATGCCTATAGCTAATGCAATATATTTATTAGTGAATAGTGAATGCCTAAATACTCCATCAATGTGCTTTCTAAGTAAATCCTACTGACAACGTTGCAGTGTGCAAAATAGTCAGCTTGCACTAATGACAAGTTTAGGATGACAAAAAGGAGAAATCTTTCTTAACCTACCACATAGCTGCCAACAGCAGCTTGTAAACACCAGTGAGCTCAGCAGAATGTCTATGCATATGTGACTGTTTACAGGAATGTCATCATTCATATGTTTTATTAAAATACATTGCAATGCATATTTGAAAGCTTCACGTAGGATTAAAATACATCAAGCTTGTTTTAAGATTACTCCAGCAAGGAGTATTGTCACTGTGAAAGATGAGTAGAACTAAGACCTATTTTAATGTTTTATGAAAACATTATTAAAAAATCCATCATTAGTCACATTCTCCTTCAAGTCGCTTAGCTCAGTTAAAATACATTAAGCTTCCTTAAAAATCAATAAAGTGTTTTAAAAGGTTTCTTCCTGGCACAAAGCAGATGGGAGACATATTTTTTAGATATATTTTAATCTCCCTTAAACACCAATGCCTAATCAATCATTTTGGCTCATATACTTCCCCCCCCCCATACTCATTTTGTTATTGAATAAAGCAACATTTCAAAATATATGTTTCAATTATTATTTTGCTCCATATTACTGCTTCCATTTAGGTTTATATTGTGCTCTTTGTATAGTTCTCAACAGTGGACAATTTTTAGCTTAGATTTGCACTGTAATTTTTATAAAAATCTCAGGGGTGGTCACTTCCTTATTTTAACCATTGTGAGGCTTCATATGGACTTCAACTCAGTCTTACCGTGGGAAACCTTAAGATGCATAAGCCAAATACTGCTAGCATGTACAATGTCATAGATTTAATCTGTAGCCCACAGTGATTTACACACACACACACACACACACACACACACAGAGAGAGAGAGAGAGAGAGAGAGAGAGAGAGAGAGAGAGAGAGAGATTCACACACACAAACATCCCCCCGACACACACAGAGAACACCACACCATGCCATATCCACCACAGCACACATACCACATATCTAGTTTGAATTTTCTAGAACGTGTGCTAGGCCTTAATTCAGAAGGACAGACATTCCACTGAGCCAGGACGTTTGAAACCAGGATGGGCCATGCTGTTACTCTGCCTTTTAATAGCAAGCCACCTTTAACTGTTGTGGTTTGGTTTGGGAGTGACAGGGTTATAACTTAGCTGGCAGAGTGCTTACTTGGCATTCACAATGCCCTCTGTTCAAGCCTCAGCATCTCACACATTGGGTTGGGTGGCACAGAGCTGTTATCTCAGCACTTGGCAGGTGAAGGCAGTAGGAACAGAAATTCCTAGTTATCCTTGTGTAAATATGTTGTGTGATTACTTTGGCATGAGATATCTAAAGTAGTTAAGAATCACAGAACAGGAAATCAAAAGAGTAGTGGTTTCCAGGAAGGGACTTCAGGGAGAAGAAGGGGCATTAGCATCTAATTGGTATGGAGTTTTAGATTTGCAGCGTACAAAATCCTGAAGAACCTGTTCCATGACACGGATTTGTGCTTAATGCCAGTAGACTGCACAGGGAAACGTAATTCAGGGTGCAAGTTTAATGTTTGTGTCTACTTTTAATAACAAATGTTAAAGGCAAATAAAAATAAAAGCTGGAGCGAATGGCTACTCCATTGATGGGCTTTTTTTTCCATGGCATGTGCCATATTTTTTGCTGGTCAATTATGCATTTTTATATCTCCAGTAGATGGATTCTGTCTCTTCTCTGTTTTCCATATCACACATCTAATTCATGGTCTAACTGTTCATTGTTTTGGCATTCTGTAGATGGTTACACTACCGCCAATGCTAGCTGATTCTTTCTACTGTGATTGTTGTTTGTGTTTGTTTTTTTTTTTTAAATTATCTTTATCTCCTGCTGCAAGTTTTCCTTTTCTTGTGACTTGTTCAATATAAGTCTAGAGACAGATAGAGGCTATTTTTCCTCTGTTTTTCCATTCACAGCATTATATTTAGTTGAGCATCTAACAGATGAAATGTGCAGGACTCCAAAGTCAAAGGAGTCAATTATATGGCTCTGTTTTTATGGAAAAATCTTATGAAGTTGCCCATTCATCATTATATGGCAACATTTCTGTATTAGCATCTTATAGGTTCTGTGGATTTTTTTTTTTTAATTCTCTCCAGCATTACTTCCCAACCTAAGTTTGCCCACTGTCCACTTGTGGAGAGCCGTGCCGCGAGCAATCGTGTGCGTGCTGTGAGCAATCGCCATTATAAGATGGTGCTGGCTTCCACTGCGCCTAACTAGTAAACAAGCCTTATGCGCAAGTGCAAGAGTGAACTCACACCTAGTCACTGCCCATCTTGCGGAGTAGTAATGGAGTGATGGGCGAGCAACGAATCAAGAGCTGTCACGCCACATCAGGTGCTGAAACGTCACGCTGCGGGCTATATAAGCAGCGCCATTTTTCCGGTTCAGGGTCTTCCCTCCTGATAAGTAAGCAATAAAATCTTTGCCGCAGAAGATTCCGGTTGTCCTGAGTGTGTTCTTGCTGGTGGGGACAAAAGCTCGGGCAATATCCACTCATCCCATTCCCCCCAACATACTCCCACTTGCCCAGATCCACACCTCCTCCTGTTTACCCTCAAAAAAGGATAGAAATTCCAGGTGTACCAACCAAATACAGAATAACAGGTTGGAATAAGATTAGGTACAAACCTTTATATCAAGCCTGGAAGAGGCAAACCAGTAGGAGGAAAAACATCCCAAGTGCAGGCAAAGGAGTTAGAGACAATCTTGACTCACAATGTTAGAAGTCCTAGAAAACGCAAACCTACACAATATAACATATATGTAGAGGACCTAGCAATTACCCACATAGGCACTGTGGTTGTTGCTTGAGTCTCTGTGAGCCCTGGCTAGTTGATTCAGTGGGCTGTGTTCTCCTGGTATCCTTGATCCCTCTGGCTGTTATAATCCTGCATCCTCTTCTTAAGAGTTCCCAAGCATCACTTAATGTTTGGCTATGGGTCTCTGTATCTGGTACTCTTACTTTCTGAATGAAGCTCCTCTGATGATAATTAGGCTAGGAACCAATCTATGAGTAATGTAGAATACCATTAGTAATCATTTTTTTGAATCCCCATCTCCAAACTCCAAACACTTTAAGTTCTATCCCCAATCTCTGGCCTATCCAGCCTCTGGTGGCACCTAGCTCTCTAATCAGTCTCAGGTTTGGACTCCCTCTTGTGGAGTAGTCCTCAAGGTGGACTAGTCAGTGGTTGGACACTTCCACATGCTCTGTGCCACCCCATCACAGTTGTTTTAAGTCAGCATGAAATTCTTTGGCTCTAGTGATTTCTCTCTTCTTCTTCTGAGCACATGAGACCAAACACTCTTGCTTCAGTTGATTATATTCTCTCACAAGAGAGGACCATTTTTTCCTTAACCTCTAAATTATGTCTGGATCATTTTTAGAGTTTTCCTGCCTGTATTGGTTCTTAATGATTCACTGCAAAATTACACAATTACTAGTGTGCCTTTAATAATTTCTTTTTCTATTTGTCATGTCATAACTATGGCCCCGTCTATCATTATGGTCTATAAGTTATTTTCCTTGGAATTTATCTTACATGGATCAATATTAAAATTTTTCTTGTGGAGATAAGAAATACACTTGATTTGTCTCCCTGTAGACATTTTCCATTCTCTTCAGTGTCTCACAGTGCACAAAGATTACCCATTGGTCCACTCCTGTTTTGATATGATAGATATATCAGATTTCAGTTTTAAAGCTCATTTTTGTTGTTGTTTCTAAGAATTGAGTTAGTTTTCCACTTTATACATATACATGTATATGCATGTGTATGTGTATATGCATATATAATATCAAATACTGTTTCTGCTAAATGGCCACACTTGTTTTCCACCTCTAAACTCTTGAAATTAATGAACTCATTTTAAAAGAATCTCTAAATTTACACACACACACACACAGAGTTCTGAATATAAAAATATATAAGCATTTCAATTTCTAACTAGCAAAAGAAAAGTAAAAATAAAAGAAAGATAGAAAGTAAAGTGAAAGGTTCGAACCTATAGTATTTTACTGCATTTGTACGTCATTTCACCTCTAGGCTGTCGATTGCATATTTACAAAATTAGCCTCACAAAGCCTCCATCTCAACATTTACAACAAATAACATTAATTGTTTATTATTAGCCAAATCCAGATCTGATTGCAAGTTATACAGTTCTACTTTATAAATCATCAATTTTCACTATAGGATACTGAAAAGGAGACTAGGTACATGAGATAAATACTTAAGTAACACCTCCCTACTCAGGAAACCAAGTTCCAACTCTTCTTTTACATAACCCAAGGTTCATTGTAGAATAGAGAGACTATTCTGCAGAATTTAGGCTGAAAATACCTCCATCTAGAGGTGAGTCACTGTGACTGACCTCTTAACAAATATTCCAGGCTATATGAGGCTGTGTTCCAGTGAAAGTACCTATACAGTCCTCTCTCTACAGTGCCCACGCTGGTAAATGTCTATATCTGTAATTACCTTACACAGATGAAACAACTTAGTTTATGTTTGCTTATTTATTTTCAAAGATTGCATTTTTGTTTGAATTATGTGTGTGTAAGGATGTCTTAGGATTTCTATTGCTGTAACAAGAACACCATGACCAAGAAGCAAGTCGGGGAGGGAAAGCTTTATTTGGCTTACACTTCTAGATCATAGTCCATCATCAGAGGAAGTCAGGGCAGGAACTCAAGCAGGGCTGGAACCTGAACTCATTAGCTAAAGCAGAGGCCATGGAGGGGTGTGGTTTATTAGCCTACTACAAATCGCTTGCTCAACATCTTTTCTTATAGAATTCAGGACTACCAGAGATGATACCAACCATGATGGGGTCCCTGATCCCACACTGATCAGGGATTGAGAGATTGCCTGAGAGCTGGATCTCATGGAGGCATTTTCTCAAAGTAAGTTCCTTTCTCTCTGATGACTCTGGCTTGTGTCATGTTGACAGACAAAAATAGGCCATATAATATGTCCATTCCAAAGATTGCCCGTGGAGCTAACCTTAGAGGCAGTTATGGGTTTCCCAACATGGACTCTAAGAACAGAATTTAGGTCTTCTACAAGTGCAGAGTGGGCTGTTAATTACTGAGAAATTTCTTCATCCATGGTTTATTTTTATAACTATAAAATATATCTTTATAAACAGTTGTACTTGGTTCTCAGGAAAATAATGATACCAAGAAGCAAGTGCTCTCTTACTAACAGACCTTCAAAACAGAAAATGCAGTTCGAATGGATAAGCTAAATCCATGTTTAGCTTCTAAGATGACCTGCCATTCTAAATACTGCCTTCCAGTCATTTTTATCCAAAGTGCTTCTTCTAGTTTTGTCCCTACAAAAAAAGTTCACATCTCAGTGTGGTCTCAGAAGCAATTTCCTATGCTTTCTCACAGACCTACAAGCTGCAAATATTATTAAGTTATTTTTTCCAATGTACATAATAAACCATGGTGCAGCAGAGCAGTGAATCATAATCTTGTTATGTCAAATCTGCAGGTGAGAGAAACGGAACAAAGCAAAAAGCAAAAACAAAGCAAAACGCACACACACACAAACACACACACACACACACACACACACACACACACACACACACACACGAAGATTCTCAGTACATTACAGCAAATGGTTTCTAACCAGGTGACCAGCTGTATAAGGGTGCAGGAAACAGGATGTGTTTCTCCTGATAACTCTTTACTGTAGTCTCCTCTGTCATGTGGTGAACAGAGTGGGTGCATGTGCATCTCATCTTCTAACACTCACTTTCAGTGTCTTTCTCTGTCGACCATAATATACAAAATTAAAAGCTGAATAGGTGACTCCGAAGTTAAAAGTGTCCACTTGCAGAGGGCATAACTTTGCTTCCCAGAACCTGTGTTGAGTGACTCATAACTTTGCTTGTAACTCCAGTTTCAGAAAATTGAATGTTCTTCTTTCTGACTTCTGTGAGTGCGTACATACACACACACACACACACACACACACACACACACACACACACACACACACAGCCCACAATTTAAAATGTTATAGATTAAAGATGTGTATGTAGATTTACCTATGTTAGATACATAGGAGCAAAGGTGCCAAGGACCAGCCTAAGCTAGGTTCAGGTTCAGGTTCAGGTTCAGGTTCAGGTTCAGGTTCAGGTTCAGGTTCAGGTTCAGGTTCAGGTTCAGGTTCAGGTTCAGGTTCAGGTTCAGGTTCAGGTTCAGGTTCAGGTTCAGGTTCAGGTTCAGGTTCAGGTTCAGGTTCAGGTTCCTGACAGAGTGTTGTTTGGGAGCATGGAAAACAAATGGCTGGGAGTTAAAATGTGAGTTTAAGCTGGTGACCCAGGTTCTGCTGAGATGGCTTTCCAGACTGTGCTGTGTCTTCTCTCTTGCATTCTCTCTCTCTGTCTCTCTCTGTCTCTGTCTCTGTCTCTGTCTCTCTCTGTCTCTGTCTCTCTCTCTCTCTCTCTCTTTCTCTCTCATGTTCTCTGTGTGTGTTCTGCTATTCTCTAAACAGCCCTTTCTTGCTATTCTAAAAACTCTCTATCTGATACAGCTAGTTTCCTTCTCGAGACAGCTCTCTCTGCTAGTAAAAGCTCTCTGGATAACTCATGGATTTTCTGACCAAAGTCAGAAAAACCACTATAAAAAATTCTTGGATCTTCTAAACAAGTTGAAAATTCTGTTAGAAAAATAATTAAAAGTAACTCTTGGGTTTTCTGATCAAAATCAGAAAGCCAGAAAATTTCTAAAAATGCTGTGTTCCATTTTCACACAGCCTTCTCTGGAAAGCTGCTAGAAAAAGTTCTAAAATAGCTCTAAACTATATATGCAACAGAGGATGGCCTAGTCCGTCATCAACAGGAGGAGAGGCCCTTGGTCCTGTGAAGGCTCTTTGCCCCAGTGTAGGGGAATGCCAGGGCCAGGAAGCATGAGTGGGTGGGTTGGTGAGCAGGGGGGAGGGTAACAAGGGGAGGGGACTTTTGGAGGGAGAGTAGGAAAGGGGATTTACATTTGAAATGTAAATGAAGATAATAGTCAATAATATATATATATATATATATCCATTAACATAATCAACTATATAAACAAACTCAAAGAAATAAAAATCACATGATCATCTCCTAGATGCAGAAAAAAGCATTTGACAAAATACAACACGTCTTCATGGTAAAAGTATTGGAGAGATTAGTAATTCAAAGCCCATATCTAAACACAATAAAAGCAATTTACTGAAAACCAATAGCCAATATCAAATTAAATGGAGACATATTGAAGTAATCCCACTGATATCAGGGACAAGATAGGGATGCCCACTCCTCCTATATTTATTCAGTATAGGACTCAAAATGTTAGGTAGAACAAGACAACAAAAAGAGATCAAGGGTAATTTAAAATTTGATTGAAATATTACATATATTTCCTTCTCTTTTCTCACTCTAACCCATTTTATGCCCACCATCAGCTCCCTCTCATATTCATGGTATCTTTTCCTTATATTTATATATATATTTACACACACACACACACACACACACACACACACACACACACGCATACGCACACGCACACACACACACACACACACACACCCACACACATATATCATAAAACACAGTGCCCCGATGATTTCTTAATATGAATCTATATGAGGTTACTTTATATAATAATAAACACCCTTTATAGATTAATGCTTTTCTAAAACTTTTTACTAGGATATTATCTCAGAAGTATTTTATGTTTTAAATAGATAAGCAAGTTTTTAATCACTCTGTTTACTCTTAGAAACAGTTTTATTCAATTCTGCTTGTAATTTTATTAATCTTGACATATTCGGGGGCAAACAATGATAATGGATTTTTGGATTTTCCCCTCAAACCATTTAATAGCCAAGAAATATGTTTCACCTCACCTGACAGGGGAATTATTTCCATTCTGATTGAATTTTGTTTAGTGATAGTATTTCTGATATATTTATTGTTTCTTAATTGTAGTTAATGCATTATTTATATAGTCAATATTTACCTAAACATGCACTAGTTATAATTATTGCTTTCAATCAAAGTGTTATTGTCTAAGGAGTAGCATTGATAAAGACATCCTAAATGCCCTTTCTCAGGGATCACACAGAAAAAAAAATCTATGTCATTTTAAATGATGAATGGATAATATTTAATGATGTATCTTGCAAAACATCATATGAAGACCTGTGTAATTACACCAACTTGCTCAGACTAAAGGAGTAACTCCTGATCCAAATCAGTAGAGTTCTTCTTCTTCTTCTTCTTCTTCTTCTTCTTCTTCTTCTTCTTCTTCTTCTTCTTCTTCTTCTTCTTCTTCTTCTTCTTCTTCTTCTTCTTCTTTTTCTTTCCCCTCTTCCTTCTCCTCCTCTTCTTCTCTTTTCATTCCTATGTCTTTTTGTATTTTATCTTGAGACAGAATTTTACAATGTATTTTGGCTGGCTTATAATTCACTATATAGACCAGAGTGGCCTTGGACTCACCACTATCCACCTGTCCCTGCCTTCAGAGTGCAGAAATTAGAGGAGTACGTTTCTATTCCTGTCTCTAGAGATATTTTTAAGTAAATATTTTAGAATTATTTAGTTTGAAAATTTGGTGATATTTTCCACAATGAATTGTAATTTAGAAATAAGTTCAAGGCAATAATCTTAAAAGCATTCAAACTTTGAAGTAAATCTTGAGATATCTTCTGTTCATAGAAGTCCTTATTTTATATGCAGAAACCCTAGGTCTTCAGATTATAACAAATCAAAACCTTACTTCATCTACCTAATAACTGCACTAAACAATCAAAATACAACATAACCACAAATATCAATTATGTACCAATCCACTCATAAATTATCCCAAAGGAATTATAGAAAATATGCCCACTTGCAACTGCACTGGAATATAAAGTCCTTAAGAAAAAAACTTAGTTCAGGTAGTGAAAGATAAGGTGATCTTATGTTTGCAGTGGAAGGCTGATTCTTAAATTTATTATCCAGAGCTGCTTTTACATTATCCTTATTCCCTACAAAATATTAATGATAATTTATCTAATAAATAGGAAAAATTCTAAAATTCAAATGAAACTACAAAGGGTTATGAAGAATATATCCAATCTTGAGAAAGAACAGGTATGGAATACTTCAAACAACTTCCTATCAAAACCCATTGCAAAGCGACAGTAGTTAAAGACAGTATGCAGAAATAGTATACCATAGTATGACAGAAGAGAGACCCCAGAAATAACACTCACATGTATGGGCCACTCAGTCTTCAATAGAGTTTGTTCACATCATTTAGTTATCCATACATGTATACTTCTATGATTACATTATGTATACACAGAACAATGCAAGATGCTGGTAAAAGGGCAATGGAAGCAGGCTGCCTCAGGAGTCATCAGCATGATTTTATTTTACAGATATGATGAGCAAAATACCAAAGTAGTCTATTGGGATGCATGTTGGAACAGAGCGAGTATATTAAAATAATGTGGGAAAAGACCAAAATTATAAAATTTAACCACAGCTGCAGTTAGAAACAAACACACAAACATCTTCTCTTAATCTTCTCAGTATTTCAAAGTGTGTTTTTGCTAAAGACACTTTTGGTAATATTCTGATTGTGCAGGTACTTTAAACTTGGCATATCAAAGAGAAGGTTGAGATAAAACCAAGGTGTCTTTATGATTGGTAGGTGACTTGGTGACTATCTGGGCTTATCTGTTTCATTGTGTGTTTTCAGAGAACTTAATCAGTTTTCAGTTACCTATGTTGCATTTATAACCATGAACTGAGATATACATGCAAAGAATTTGTTGGGGAGGGTGTGTGAACTCCAGTGTTGTGGAGAGTCTCAAAGTATTCCTCATTGAAAGAATGAATAGCAAGGGAAACTATGGAACAAATGGTTGGAAAATATCAGGAAAATATTTGTGAAAATATTTCCTTTAAGCAAACATGTTTCTGACCTGGATATTTTGAATTCATATTTCATGCATCCAGCACTACTTTATTTTCTGTGAGTTGCTACTGGGTAAGAATAGCCTGTGATGCAGCTCCTACACATAGTCCTGAAATGTACTTCTGTCCTCATTCTTACTACTGCATATGGAAATACATATTATATTATATTATATTATATTATATTATATTAAACTTATTCTTTAAGTTGTGAGTTTCAAACATCAGTTCCTTAAGAGATAGTTTTATTTAGAACTAATTCACATACCACACAATTCGTCCACATAAAATGGGCAATTCTTGGGATTATTTTTGGTTATTCACAGATGTGTTTAATAATGAGTGCAGTTAATTTTATGATTTATCACCTTAAAATGTAGTCACATCTTTTAGCTATTACATTTCCATCACCTTCCCATATCACCACCTGCATTCATTTTTGTCTCAATATATTTGCTTATTCCGTACATTTCAGATCAATTGAAACATCTGCTATGTGGTCTTCAGTGGCTGAATTCTTTCACATAGCAATCTCTTCTTAAGGCTGATTTACATTAAAACTAGTGTCTGTCGCTTACTTATGCTTTTATTGATGAATAGCACTGTGCTTTATTAAAATTCCAACTTTTCATCAATTTACCATGTGTCAGGCACTTAAGTTGGTTTGCAGTTTGTTTCTGTAAGGAGAACGGTGGAGTATTTGAGTTCAATGTTCAGTCGGAACTGAAATTGTAATGATTTTATCATATGGTCCTCTAAGGACAGCCTTTGAGATAGTCTGGTTTGGTGACAAGCCTAAGCCATTTTATATGTAGATCAACCGTGTACAATGGCTATAATTTTCAATCAAGCCATGCATTTTTATGCCTTTTAAAATTATTTGATTTTAATTATTCTTCATTTTTCAGGATTTCATATACAAATAAAATATGTTTATAGCATCATCCACGTTTTTCTCTTACATCTCTCATACTTTACCAACATATCTCTAAATTTATCATTTTTGATAACCCACTAAATCCAATTAGTGCTGAATATATGTGTATTAATTTAGGGCCATCTTTTGCTGCATGGGTAACTATGGCCATGTCCTCAAAAATGAATGATTTTCCCTCCCCCCAGGGGAAAAAATGAAGTAAGCATCAACTGTAGTTATCGTCTAATCGGTCCTTGTTGGAGTTTTGGATAGGTTGATATTGTACAGGACTTGTACAGTTAACCAAAGATACTGTGGATTCATAAGTGTAATAGTTATGTCCAGAGTACAGCATTTCGCAGTACTCCTCCCCATGCTCTGTCTCTTCCTTTGTAATGTTTACTGAGCCTTAGCAGTAGGTGTATTAAGTTAGACGAACTGTTTAGATCTTCGTGTTGCATCTCTCATTCTTAGTCTATTCATCATACTTAGTAGGTTGATTCGTATCTTTACACTGAATGCTGACAGCCAACTATTCAGAAGCTTCTCAAATCCAATTGAAAAGAAGCTCAGGTCAATGGATACAAACATAATGATTAGGAAAACTATATGACAATATGGCCACTTAGCAAAATAACAATAGGAGGTTCTGCTCTAGGGCATATAACCACCTCAGCCAGGTGCTTTCACTAAGAATGCAATACTGCATATGGAATTTATCCTTGGGAACAGAGCCCTAACCCAATCAGAAATAAATTTCCTCACAACAGCTGTGACACTATTGCACCAATAGGCTCAGTTTGTCTCACAGCTCATTTTTACAGCATGCAGGGTCTCAAACTGGTAGCACCATTGTTGACTTTCATCCATTTTTTTGATCTAGTTGCTCTGCAAGGGTAATATATCATTTTCTTCCATCTATCCATCCATAGCCATAGCTGTTCTTGATGCAAATTCACATGTTAATCTTTTTTTTTTTTAATTCTCCTGTTCATGGTGTGTCATTTTTCTAGTGCTGCTTGAAAAAGATACTCTATGACCACAGCATTAAGAATTGTCATTGTGATGTCTCAGGACTTGATTTTTTTCATGTCTGTCTCTCTTGGAAGTCAATAGTCTGAGATATAGATTCATAATGTTTGTAGATTCAGAAGATCCTCAGTGATTGATGCTTTTCTCTCAAGTGCAGATTTTTTAGCCAGGATGTTGCTGTGGTTTTGTTGTTTGATTTTTTTTCTCAGCTTCTTAGTCTTCTCTTCCCCTTTTGGAACCTGCAAGCATCATTTGGCTTTTGTTCGTTAACAGATGCCACACATCTTTTGCTCTGGAGCTTGTTCATCCTCATTATTTTATCTATGTTTTCAAGTATGGTAATGGTTTTTCTGCCACTCCAAGTAATGTGAGTCCCTCTAGTGAAAATTGCATTTCTGGTACTGTTTTTAAACTGATTTTAAGTATATAAATCCATAACATATGACATAAATATTTGGATATCCACATATATATTCATATATGTGCATATACGTGTATGTGCATATGCACTATGTTCGAAGAACTCAGTGTGGTATCTGGCTTTATGTTTGCATGTATGAAAAATTTCACAGACGTAACAATTATAACTCCTTTCATGACACTGAATTCTGCTGTGCCAGCTGCTAATATTGTGTAGAAAACAATAGCACTGTTGCTGTGTTTCAGGTCTCCTTTGTACAGTTTCTCTAGACCTTTGTGTTCTTTTCTCAGAGATTTCACTAGGTCAGTATGTCAAAATTTGTTATTGATTTTTAAAAGTGCATGACTGTTATTTGATTCAGCTCTATAATTTTTAACCTTGACACATAATGTAAAGATATGTCTATATACATATATACTTACATATATATGTATTTCCTAGTGAGTGTTCACTGACAATCCCTTCCCAAAACTAGTCAAAGCACATTAATCAGCTTTCTCCACCACCACCTTTAACTGTTTACCATGAGGAAATTCTCTGACCAGTCATCTCAGATATTTATAAAGTAATCTGTGTTGCCAAATCTGGCCATCATGAAAAGACCTCCTCCTGTTTCTGAAGGGGCCCTGCCCATATCACTAAGGATATAATGCTGATGTACCAGGAAAACCTTGTTGGTTTTCCTCAAGTATGCTATCCTTAGATCCTACTTTCCATTTCCAATCAAACTTTATAATTATATCTCCACTTTAATAAAATGATTCAGTAAAGTCTCTCTAAAAATGAAAAAAAGAAGGTGTAAAGATCTTGTCAGAATCTGAAAATAAACACATTCTTGAAATGTGTTTTGTCAAGAGAAGCGTTCATCAGCCCCATAACCTGCCACCCACAGGCACACAGGTCACTCCAAGACTTTCCTGAAGGACCCACCTAAGTACAAAAGGACTAAATGCTCGTGTCCTTGCCCAGTAGTAGACTTGATAAGGCCTGTCTAGAGATTGGTTTGAGGGGAGGACTTGGAAGGAGTCAAGGTGTCATTTCTATGGACTTGAGACTTTTCCCCTTGTGAAAGGACTGGGGGAGTGCTCAGTCTTAAGGCTGTTCTGTGCTCCATGTTTTATGTTCTTAAAATAACCTGTGTTCCCTTTGTGCAACATTGGTTAATTAGCCTCCTGATGATTTTGTCCCATTGTACTGTATATGATGCCAATTAAACAATGTTGCACAAAGTCTATAAGATCCTGTACTTCTTAAGAAGTTTGCTTGGCATAAGGCAAGATCTTCTATTGTAAGATCTTCTGATCCCCAAGTTTATTATCTTCTCTATTTTATTTCCTTCTTTTTTTTGGGGGGGGGGTGGATTCGAGACAGGGTTTCTCTGTGTAGCCTTGGCTATCCTGGAACTCACTCTGCAGATCAGGCTGGCCTTCAACTCAGAAGTCCGTCTGCCTCTGCCTCTGCCTCCCATCGAGGGATCAAAGGCATGCACCACCACTGGCAGGCTCTATTTTATTTCCTTTTAATCTTCAGATAACTGGTTTCTCTCTGAGGACACTGTCACTAAGGACAACATGTTGCTTGTCTAGGACACTTATTAAAATCCTTTACTCTAAATATAAATTATACAAATATTTCCTGAGTTACACAAACCACTCAAGCAAATTAAATATATCAAAATATGTGGTTATAGGAGGTTAAATTTATATCTGATAACTCAGAAACATTGGTAAAACAACTTTTAACTTGTAGTTTACATCTAATGAAGCCAGAAGAGTTTGAGGATTGTGCCCTCAGCATGTATGGTCAAAAACTATCTCTGGAATATCGTATTCATACTGGCAGTAAAGGAATTCAAATTGCCCCCTAGAGGACTGACATAATGTTTGATGTACAAGGAAAACAGTTTTACATACCTGTCCTTAGATGTTACTTTTTTGTAGTATGCAACAAAGAAGATAAGCTTGCTGTCCTTTTTCCCAGATACTAATATTGTCATTGTCATAATTTTATCCTGTCCTTTCTCCTCTTTCTCTTCCTTTGCTGTTGATACAATGTAATTTGAAATTTAATAATCCACTTCTTAAATCATGGAATCACTGTATTGTGCTTCCTTTAGTTTTCTGCATATGTGTGTGTGTGTGTGTGTGTGTGTGTGTGTGTGTGTGTAACAGGAAATTTGAATTCTGCTTCAAATTCTGGACCCTCAAAAATATCCATTGCCTTTGTTCTTCTATAAGTTAATTTTTCTGTATCATTTTTTTCCTTCTTAGACATTTTGCCATTAACAGCAACCGTGGATAATGATCCTTCAATGCCCCAGGGTTTGTTTGTTTCATGGTTGCTTCTCTACTTGTTCAGTGGCATGCCTGGACTATTTTAGCAGATTGATTGTTTCTTCAGTGTCAAGTCTCAGATGCCTCACCTTAATCTTGCTTACAGGAATGAGAGAGAGGAATGGGTGTCAGCAGGAACATGTCTGCTGTCTTTCATTGACCTCAGGATAAGTAGTCTATCTTTGTTACTGTCCTGTGCCTCTCAGAGGCCACAGTAGATGCCTGATGATCGCTCTGTCTTGTGATCAAGTACAGGTTCATAAATTGCACCACATTTTTAGAAAAGTGATCTGGGCTATATCTCCCAGAGGTAGTTTTTATGCATCAAATTTATTCTGACTTAAAGGTTTTTTATTCCTTAGTCGACTCTCTGCTTTGCTATTTTTAGTATATGAAATGTTCTTAGATTTATTTTTTTTGTTGTGAACTGTTTTAGACCCAAATAATCAGTTATTTATAAGCGAGCCGTACATTTGGAATGCCTAATGACTCATTTCAAATAATAACATGCATTTGGGGGAAAGTGTCAGACGTCTTCGTAGTCTTGGTTCTTGGGTCTCAATTCTATGAGACACATTCTAGAGCTTTGCATGAAGCCACTGGCAGATGCATTTCACAGTGGCTTTTCTACCTGTTGAGCAGAGCTCAAGAATCAGGAGGTTAATCTGCATTTCTAGCTTTGCGTTTATTAATATGGGTGTCTCTCTTCTGTGATCTATTAGAGGTGAAGGCGTTCATGGCTGCAGTATTTTTGAGCCACCCCTCCTGGTAAAGCAACCTGTTAGTCTATTATCCTTGCCACACTCTCCAGGAACCTCGCTCTGAAGCTGACTGGCTGACCTGTACAATGAGATGCCTCAGTCCTTTCCTCGGAGTCTCTGTTATTTGATCAGTCCTCCCTGCCACACACTACACCCCCAGACTACAGCATCTGCCACAGTGACAGACTGGCAGATTAGAAGGGGTTGGACCAGGAGGCCCCCAAAGGTTCTTACTGAGGAATTAAAATTTTCTCATAGAGAAACAGTTGATTGTTCCAATGACAGGCTGGGGAAATCTAACCTTCATTTCTCAACAATTACAACTACCTCTCAGGAAGCAGAAACAAGGATTTTGCAACTTTTTTCTCTCATCTTCTCTGGATATAAACATGTTGAGATGGTTATGCTTATTTGATGTTATAATTTATTACATAAAAAGGTGTCCATGATCATCTTTTGGTTGAGTAATTTTGTGACAAATGGACTCAAGATAAACTTTCATTTGAGAAAATATATCTCTAGTACTGGCCTCTTGTCATGTCTATTAGAGCATTTCCTTTATTAAAGATTACTGTGGGATGGCCTGCCCATCATAGATGACCTTATCACTGGGAAGGAGGTCCTAAGTTGTAAAAGAAAGCAGACTGAGCAAACCAGTAAACAGTGTTTCACCATGGCCTCTGCTTGGATTTCTGCTACTTACATATGCCTTGTGTTCCAGCCCTGACTACTCTCAGAGGAGAATGTGAATCTGGAAGCTATAAATTGAAATAAATCCTTTTCTCCTTAAGTTCTTTTTAGTCATAGTGTTTTATTAAAGCAATAGAAAACGTAACTAATATCCTACTTATGTACATTGCATAATTCATAACTTTTTAACTGTGTTCTAGATACTTCTAGTCAACTGTTCAAGCTATAACCCCCCCCCCCCCCGCCACACACACACACACACAATCCCCAATACCTCTTCTGTTACTATTATCACAGATTTGAATTATTCTTCTGGCTGAGTTTAATTTTCATTCCTGGCAACAGATAATACTGTGGTTAACAGGAAGTGGCAAAAAGAAGAGAAAATTTATTTTATCACCATGGCTTAAATGAAAAAACAGTACATTACATAACAAGAAATTCTATCATCTCTTTTGGACTGCTACATACGTTTTACAAACAAAGCTCTTGGATTTTTTGATTCTCATTTGTAGCTTCTATCTTTAAATATAGTTTTGTATTATGCCCATTTCAAACGAGTGTGCGCACACATGTTAAGGTGTGTACATGTTTGTGGTGTGTGTGCATGTGTGTGTGTGTGCATGTGTGTGTATACACATGCATATATTTAGGAGGTCAGAGGATAACCTCAGATATAGGCAAGTCCTCAGCTTCCAACAGTTTGTCATTGTTCTTTGCTCCTATGTACTCCAAGGTAGCTGGCACATGAGCCTCTTGGGATTTTTCCTTCTCCAAGTCTCATGTGCAGGTTAGGAATCCACAAAGAATTTAAATGTGTATTAACTACATCGGATTTAACGTCGGTTCTATGGGTTTGAATTCAGGCCCCACACTTGTGGCCAAGGGCTTCATCAACTGAACCATCTCTCCCAGACCACACAACTGTTGCTCTGATTGTACTAGTTTTATATTTGTAATTAGACGCTGAAGCTGGGAGCCTGGTATTTCTAAATCATTATTCAATCCAGTTTCTGTAGTTAATATTGCTGCCTTCAGATGTACCATTTTGCTAGGGGTTGTGATTGGTGTGAATGACTTGTATTATCTAACCTCCTGCAGAAACACAGAATACTACATTTGGAGTCAAATTGGACTATCATTTTTACTTTTTTCCATACAGCTTTAAAAAAAAAAAAAAAACAGAGGGCATAAGGTTTTATGTCACCTCATTAAAGTCCAATTAAAATCTCCATTTCTTAATTCTTCATACATACAATATCTGATATATTTTTTCTCATACATTTAGCATTTGTTGTCTTTAAAGTTATACCACTAATCTTCATTAAGGCATGTCGGTGATTGAAACAGTTAAAAATTCTTTACTTTGTTATGGCTTGAATCTGAACTGTCCCTGATTTAACGGTTGGGTCATTTGTTCAAAGTGGTTTTAAGAGGTGATGTCTAATTAGTAGAATTATATTACTGGGGCTGAGATGTTGAAGTTCACACTTGGTCCTGGATGTGGACACTTCTCACTATGTCTGCCTGCTGGAGTGTGAATAGAATATCTGCCTCGTGCAGGAGTCAACTCTTGAGTGAGCTACCAAGCTTTCCTACTGGGAAATCCTGAAATCTCTCTCACACCAGGAGTCAAAATTACTCTTTTTCTTCTTTAGGTACTTCTGTTTTAGCCCAACTAATACCAAAAGCAACATTTTTTTTTATTATTAAATGATTGCATGACTCAACTTTGAAAGCTCTCAAAGTCCCCAGGATAAATAATTCATGTTAAGGATCAAAAGTAGTATTTGGATTTTATATAGTGCAATGTAAAAGAAATTAATTTTCTGATTTTATTGTATCATCCAAAGTCAATATAATCATGCACATTCTTATGTGTTTCAAAGGCAAAGGTTATGAATAGGTTTTATTAGGCACATGTACCAATGTCAAAAATAGTAGCAATACAACAATGATGAAATCTAATTCTACAACATGGTGGCATTGTAATAATTTTCTAACTAAAATTTAATAACCAATTCTTATGAGTGACTTGGTAAATACTTCAGAGTCTTCCCGAAGAATTTTCTCATGCTCTTGGTACATGCCTTATGAAACAGATTATGTTTCTCATGAGGAGCAAGAACAAACACCAAAATGACATTTATGTATTATGAAATCATCAAGTTATTAGAAAGGTAATTATGTGAATTAAAATAGAAATGAAAAAATGTTGTAAAGTCTTTTGTGTCTGAGGGTCAATATGAGCTTGTCTTCCTTTTGAACCAAGAAAATAGAAGTAGCATATGAGAAGACTAAGGAAAAGTAATTAACACTTTGATTTATCTAAAAATTAATATTCATTATTTTAGCTCTGTATGCATGTGGAAAATAGCTGTAAGCAAATTGCTTTGAAGTATGAAAAATAATATCATTTAAAATTTTAAATCCATTCATATGTATATTCAAATCTGTAACAGAATACAATTAAACATTTTCTCCCCTGTTTCACTTGATAAAAATGTTAATGTTATACTGCAGATGTTAGACATCTGGGCTGAAATAATATTGGTGTGGGAGGATAAGGCTCATAGGTATTAATATTTATATAAAGGAAATTCCTCGTTTTGTTCCTTGGGGTAGTAAAAATGAACAACAGTGAATTCCAGATCTTCAAGTGCTATTCCCACCAACATCACTGATGTGCTAGGTCATTTTCCTTCTTCTGAAATGATTTTGGGGAAGTTTAAGGGTCTGGGATACTATTTCAAGCAATATTTTATTTTTACATATGGATTCTATAAACTTATAGGTAAGATGACTTTATCCAGTTAATGCACAGATTTCATACATACCTACTCTGCATATGTACACTTCTGTGATGCGTCTATCACTTTGATGTGTATCTAGAGCCTTTGTAAATCTGTGGTGTGCCTGTCCTATGTAAGCAGTGTTTATTTCCTATTTCTCAGAACTTGTCTACATCTGACCAGGTCTGAGATACTATCTTACTTACCCAATCAACAAGTCTTGAAGTTCATCTTTATGAAGACTTTAGTCTTGATATTTCTACTATTCTTTAGTAGCAAATCAATTTAGTTTTGGAATCTATCTCTCTGACCTTCCAACTATAGTTTAAGATTTTTTTTTTTGGTTAGTTTTAAGAATGCAATTTTACAGTTCTTTTCTTTTTTCTTTCTTTTTTTAAATTTTAGTTTTATTGAATTTTTTTTCACTTCAGATTTTATTCCCCTCCTGGTCCATCTGGACTATTCCAAATCCCATACCTCCTATTTGCCCCCATCTCTACAAAGATGTCCCTGGCAAAACACCCTCCACTCCAACAGACCTTTAAATACTGTGGGGTCTCCAGTCTCCTGAAGGTGAGGTGCATATTTTATGAATGAACCTATGTCCAGGAGTCCTCTGCTGTATACGTGTTGGGGACCTGATATCAGCTGGTGTATGTTGCCAGGTTGGTTGTCCAGTGTCTGAGAGAATTCTGGGGCCCAACTTAACTGAGACTGCTGGTCCTCCTATATGGTCGCCCTGCTCATCAGCTTCTTTCAGCTCTTCCCTAATTCAACCACAGGTGTGAGCAGCTTCTGTCCATTGGTTGGGTGCAAATATCTACATCTGACTCTTTCAGCAACTTGTTGGGTCTTTCAGAGGGCAGTCAAGATAGTTCCCTTTTTGTAAGCACTCCATAGTCTCAGTAATAGTGTAAGGCCTTGGGGCCTCCCCTCTGAGCTGGATCCCACTTTGTGTCTGTCGTTGGACCTCCTTTTCCTCAAGCTCCTCTCCAATTCCATTCTTGCACTTCTTTCTTACAGAAAAAAATTATGGGTCAGAGTTTTGACTGTGGGATGGCAAACCCATCCCTCACTTAATGCCTTGTTTTTCTGCTGGAGATGAATTCCATAAGTTCTCTCTCCCCACTGTAGGCCATTTCATCTATGGTCCCTCCCTTTGAGTACTGACACTCTTTCACTTCCCTGGTCTCTGGTACATTCTGAAGGGTCCCCCCAAGCTCTTACCTCCTGAGGTTGCCTGTTTCTTCCTGTTGAGCCTCAGGGCTTCTCCTTTACCCCAACCCAATACCAGATCATGTTCCCTTCTTCCCACCCTGTCCCTTTTCTTGTCTAGGTCTCTCCCTCCCTCTTCTCTTGTGATTGCTTTCTTCTCCCTCCCAAGTGGGATTTGAGGCATCCTCCCTCACTTGGGCCCTTTGGCTTGTTAACCTTTTTGAGTTCTGTGGACTGTACCTCATGTATTCTATTCTTTTTTGACTAATATCCACTTATTTGTGCATACATACCATGCATGTCCTTTTGGACACTCAGGATGATATTTTCTAGTTCCATCCATTTGTCTGCAAAACTCAGGATGTCCTCATTCATCATAGCTGAGTAGTAGTCCATGTATAAATGAATCACATTTTCTGTGTTAATTCTTCTGTCATGGAGCATCTGGGTTGTTTCCAGCTTCTGGCTATCACAAATAAGGCCACTGTAAAATAGTGGAACATGTGCCCCTGTGGCCTAGTGGGACATCTTTTGCATATATTCCTAAGAATGGTATTGCTTGGAATTCAGGTAGATCTACTTCCAATTTTTTGAGGAACCTTCAGATTGATTTCCAGAGTGGTTGTACCATTTTGCATTCCCATCAGATATGGAGTGGTGTTTCTCTTTCTCTACATCCTTGCCCACAAGTGCTGTCACCTAAGGTTTTGGTCTTAGCCATTCTGACTGTTGTAAGGTGGAATTTCAAAGTTGTTTTGATTTGAATTTCTCATGTCACTAAGGACTTCGAAAAACATTTAAATGTTTCTCAGTCACTTGAGATTCATGAGTGATAAATTCTGTTTAGGTTTATACCACATTATTTGATTGGGATGTTTAGGTTTTGGGTGGTTAACTTCTTTAGTTCTTTATATATTTTGGATATTAGCCCTCTATTGGATGTGGGATTTGTGAAGACTTTTTCCCAATCTGTAGGTGGCTGATTTGTATAATTAACAACGTCTTTTGCCTTACAGAAGCTTTCCACTATGAAGAAACAATTACTCTGATACCTAAACCTCACAAGGACCACACCAAAAAAAAAATAACTTCAGACCAATCTTGCTTATGAATATTGATGCAAAAATACACAATATAATTCTTGCAAACCGAATCCAGGAACACATCGCAACCATCATTCACCAAGATCAAGTAGGCTTCATCTCAGGGATGCAAGGTTGGTTTAATATACAAAAATCCATGAATGTAATCCACTATATAAACAAACTCGTAGAAAAAAATCACATGATCATCTCCTTAAATGCAGAAAAATCATTTGACAAAATACAACACCCCTTCATGGTAAAAGTATTGGAGAGATCTGGAATTCAAGGCCTATACCTAAACATAAGAAAAGCAATTAAAAGCAAACCAACAGCCAATATCAAATTAAATGGAAGCATTCCCCCTGAAATTGTGGACAAGTCATGGATGACTACTCTCCCTATATCTATTCAATATAGTACTCGAAGTATTAGCTACAAAAATAAGACAACAAAAAGACATCAAGGGGATACAAATTGACAAAGAAAAGAATAAAAGTATCACTATTTGCAGATGATATGATAGTCTAAATAAGAGACATCCAAAGTTCTAGCAGAGAACTTTTCAGCTGATAAACAACTCCAGCAAAGTGGCTGGATATAAAATTAACTCAAATAAATCAGTAGACTTTCTTTATACAAATGATAAACAGTCTAAGAAGGAAATTAGGGAAATAGCTCCCTTCACAATAGCCACAGATAATATAAAATATCTTGGGGTAACTCTAACCAAACAAGTGAAAATCTTCTATGTATGACAATATGTTCACATCTCTCAAGAAAGAAATCAAAGAAGATCTTAAAAATTGGAGAAATTTCTAATGCTCATGGATTGGCAGAATTAACATAGTAAAAATGACCATCCTACTAAAGGCAATCTATATATTCAGTGCAATCCCCATCAAAATCCCAACACAATTCTTCAAAGACATAAAAAGAGCAATTCTCAAATTCATATGAAAAGGCAAAAAACCCAGAATAGTGAAAACAATTCTTAGCACAGGTTCCCCAATGAAGGAGCTAGAGAAAGTACCCAAGGAGATGAAGGGGTTTGCAGCCCCCTAGGAGGAACAACATGAACTAACCAGTAACCCCAGATTTCCCTGGGACTAAACCACCAATCAAAGAAAACACACAGAGAGACTCATGGTTTTAGCTGAGTATTTAGCTGAAGATGGCCTAGTCAGTCATCAATGGGAGGAGAGGCCCTTAGTCCTGTGAAGGTTCTATGCCCCAGTATGGGGAATGCCAGGACCGGAATGGGAATGGATGGGTTGGGGAGCAGAGGGAAGGGGGAGAGGATAGGGGATTTTCGGAGGGGAAAACTAGGAAAGGGGATGATATTTGAAATGTAAATAAAGAAAATCTCTAAATAAAATGAAATATAATAAAAGAATATCTGGGGGGGGTCATCCCTATCCCTGACCTTAAGCTTTACTACAGAGCAATAGTGATAAAAACTACATGGTATTAGTACAGAGATAGACACGTTTGTCAATGGAATAGAATTGAAGACCCAGAAATAAAACCACATACTTACAGACACTTGATCTTTGACAAAGAAGCCAAAAAATACACAATGGAAAACAGAAAGCATCTTCAATAAGTGGTGCTGGTCTAACTGGTTGTCTGTATGTAGAAAAATGAAAATAGACCCATATTTGTCACCTTTAACAAAGCTCAAGTCCAAGTGGATCAAAGTTCTCAACATAAAACCAGACACACAGAATCTAATAGAACAGAAATTGGGAAAGAACCTTGAACTCATTGGCAGGGGGAAATTTTCTATGCAGAATCCAATTACTCATACTCTAAGCTCAAGAACTGATTATTTAAGATTTTTAAGAGTGGGGAATTTTGGTTTCACTCATTCCTATTTTTTATATGTACTGACACATCAATAAAACTTGACAGAAGAGAGAATACCACTGAATTTTAGCAAAAAAAAAAAATCAAAATAATCTGACTCTCAACTATCAAGAATTAGCATTAGTTGCCGGGCATGGTGGTGCACACCTTTAATCCCAGCACTCCAGAGGCAGAGGCAGGCAGATTTCTGAGTTCGAGGACAGCCTGGTCTACAAAGTGAGTTCCAGGACAGCCAGGGCTATACAGAGAAACCTTGTATCAAAAAAAAAAAAAAAAACAAAAAAACAAAACAAAAACAAAAACAAAAACAAAACAAAGCAAAAAAGAATGAATGAACATTAGCACTGAATGGGCTTTTGGGAGCAACAGGCTGACTTCCATATACCACATTTTTTAAAGCCAAAATGTCAGAATCCTTTCCAGTGTTACACATACCAAAGGGCAGAAAACCTCACCATATTACCATACAAATATCCTTCACTGTTCATTTTCTTATAAATTATGTTTTTATTATTAATCTATCTGTGTGAGCCTTTTTGCGTCTGTGAGAACATCTCTCTCTCTCTCTCTCTCTCTCTCTCCCTCTCTCTCTCTCTCTCTCTCCTTAATCGTGGGGTGGGGCCTGTGTAATTCAGAGGATGCCTTTTGGTAGTCAGTTTTCTTCAACCATGTGGCTTCCAGGGATTGAACATAGGCTGTCAGACTTGGAACTCAGCCCCTTTACCCACTGAGTCATCTTATTGACTTTCACTTGTTTTTTTTTTTTTTTTTTTGTTGTTACTAAATACTATAAAGGCTTCTCCCCTGTTAAAAACAGAGAACTCATTTTCCCGGACCAGAACAGTAGACAAGGATTTAGAAGCTTGTTGAACTTATTGTTTTATTTTGTTGATATTAAATATGAAGGAAGTAAAACAATTTAAGATCTGAATATTCATTCATTATATTTATAAAGCAATTAAACACATATGATAAGAACTTTAGAATAAATTTAGATTTGACAAAAGACAAAAATGAAGTGGAAGGCAGTACTAATCAAGACTCCTTAGGGATTTTAGGGATAGTACTAAATTCACTAAATTGATTTTAAACACATATTATGAAGATTTAGAAGGAGACAGTAGGTTGTATTAATGCATATAATAATCTGAATAACAGAATATAGTAGTAGGAGCAAACTTAGAGTGTAATAGCAAAATAAAATTGACCTCTTGTACTGATTACACTTTCACTAGACTATGGCTTTTCTCACAGTTCCTGTGCTGTGGCTGAACACTGTTGTTTCTTATGCTTTACAAAGAAATATTAATAATGTAGAAGAAGGTAAAATTATAAGAAAAATGCTCACAATAGATTTAAAACATTTGAGCTTTTATTTATTTTTATTTATGTATATGAATGATTTATTTCACCAAATGTCTCCACTGCCTATGAGGTTACTGGATCCCTGAGACTCGAGTTAGAAACTGTACTGGGCCACTACATGAGTGTTGAGAGTCAAACCCTTGTCCTCTAGAGGAGAGGTTAGTGCTCTTAACCATTGAGCCATCTCTCTAGGCATGTAGGACTTACTTGACAACTTGTGCCTTACTCCAACGTGTAAAATATCTACTTTGGCAAATGTGAAAGCATTCTCCTTTAATGTATTTAACAAAGAAAACACTTCATGAATTCAGTTTATGTTAAAGGAAAAATAATTAAAGATGAAAAAAAGAAAAAGAAAGAAAGAAAGGAAGGAAGGAAAAAAGGAAGGAAGGAAGGAAGGAAGGAAAGAAGGAAGGAAGAAAGGAAGAAAAGAGATGGCATGGGTACAGGAAACTGAAAGACAGGAGGAGATGAGAAAGGCAGGGGAAAAGTACAAGAAGTGGGAAAAGGGAAGAAGGAAGGATAGCGGAGGGAGGGAATGTCAGAGTAAAGTAAACTTGTCAGTAAAGTGATAGGTAAAATTTATATCTACAATAAGTTAACTTCAGGACATTAATTAGTGATTTAAGCCTTGTTGGTTTTACACTCAAAATCTTGATATCTAAAACTCGTTATATGGTTTTAAGCATTCTAATATTTTTTACCAATTGTTTAGATATGTGAAGATTGGACTCATAATATACATATCTATTATTTCAGTGAAGAATAATTAAAGATACCTAAAGAATAATTATAGTAGTATTTTCTCTTTATCTCATTGTAAGATATAATCTTGTAAGAGAGTGTAAGAGGAAGAGATGGAGGTAAAAAGAGTATTAATGTTAATCACCAATTGCAGTATTCCAAAACTTCTCTTGCACACCCGAGTAACCGATAAATATAAATTTATTTGCTTTTAAATCTGTAATATGAGAAGACTGCACAGATATCTTAATTTATGATATCAAGAGCTAACTAGAAAGATTAGACCATAGTACAGTTATCCTAGGACATTTTTTTTCTCCCTCACACAGAAGCTAAAATTTTTAAGGCGTTGTGCCTTCTCTTTCTCAATTAGGAATGGTCCTATTTTATAATAAACTAGTGGGAAAAAAGCACCAAACAAATAAACAAAAACCAGAAGCAACGGAGCCTCTTAAGCCCATTTTTACCTCTGCCCAATCACAGCAAATCATGAGGCTAGCCCATATGAAGAGTGAAATCAGTAAATCTCATGCTTGGCAAGAGTAGTAGTCTGTATGTTCAGAGGAGCAAAAAGTTCTTAGGCCCTATCTGCAAACCAACAACTATGGGGAAAAAAAGTAGAAGGGCAAAGAAAGAACACAAACCCTTACAAATTGTTGCTTCATCAGTAGTGTTATCTAAGTTTGTGTCCTTTCAGTCTTCTAAGCCGTTGCCCTTGGGAACCAACATTCTCCAGGTTCACTATTTTCTCTATAGTGTAAGATCTTTCTTCTCCTTCTAAGTTACCCGCCCCATGCTCTTCATGGATTCCACACTTTAGCATGGCTACACTGTTGGCTTTTCTTTTGGATGACCGAGAAGTTCCTATTCTCTCCTTCGCAGTATTTTTCATATAGCTGCACAGTCTTTTGTCTAAACAAAAATTGAGGATAACTGTCTCTTTCAATGTCTTGAATAACTCAATACTGTATAAACTATGAAATCTAAATTTCTAAGCATTTCACATTAAGTACCCTCTAACTTGCTTCTTCTCTGCCATAACACTTTGGTTCCAGATATTTCCTTACAACCATACAAATTATACATCACTTCCCAAATGTATCATAGTCAATTTTATATGCCTATTTCTTTGTGTTTCTATCTTTCTTTCTAGAAAACTTGCTTGATTCTATAGGGTTGATCCAAGGGTTTTCCATTCTCTAGAGCTCTCATTAACATGCAGAATATGAAATGATAAACATCAGGAATGAAGTTGTTTCTATTCCAAAGAAAATTTTAATCTACTCTTTTCCATGTTCGACAAATGCATTTGAAACAAACCAAAAACTGTCTTAAATGATTTTATAACATTCTTCTTAGTACATATAAAGCTCACCATGGGGCTGGTGAGATGGCTCAGTGGGTAAGAGCACCCGACTGCTCTTCCAAAGGTCCGGAGTTCAAATCCCAGCAACCACATGGTGGCTCACAACCATCCATAACGAGATCTGAAGCCCTCTTCTGGTGTGTCTGAAGACAGCTACAGAGTACTTACATATAATAAATAAAAAAAAAAAAAGCTCACCATGTGTAAAATGCAAGCTATAATTTAGCACTAGGTCTGTCTAAGGCTAAACTAGGAAGAAATCATGATTGCATAGACTATATTAATTTGAACTAGAAATTTAATGATATAAGTCATAAAATAGTGATAGATTTGAATGTTTTCTATAATTCTTTCAGAATATTCTAGTAGTGAAAAAGCAAGACAAAAGCAGAGATGGTCACTTGAAAAGCTTATTATCTACCATCAAGTGTACAGTTTAGTGCTTGTTGGGATTCCATCCCCTATTGCAAAATTTGTAAAAACCTATTATACCTGTAAGCTGTTATTGAAAATAAAGATGAGATTTCTATTGCAATGTAATATCCATCCCAAATGCACACATTCTCAAAGAGATTATTTTAGCTAAGTAGCAACAAAATATTAGATTATTAAAATGAGTTTAATAAAAACAAGGTATTTTCGTATACCAAAAGATATAAGCTTTTTCAAATCTTAAAGCACCATTGACAAAAGTCAGCATGTGAATTTACAAAGAGGTTCAAAATGCCAAACAATAGGAATGCAAAAACTGAGTAATAAGATATTTTATCTAGACACTGAGGCTGCAAAGGAGAGTTTGAATATTTACTGATATGTATAGTCTAGTAAACATTCCACTATGATATTCCTGATTCTACTTCTGAAGGTGTGCATATTTATATTGTTATTATGAATATATATATATTTTATAATATATATATATATATAAAATGTTATAGGAATGAAGTTCTATTTCCTTAGTAGCAAGCATTTGCTAAGACTGTGCTTGGCATTTCTGCATAAACTGTTTTAGTTTAGTTTAGCACTTACAACAGCTACCTAAAATTATTAGTACTCTTCCATGTTTACGAATAAATATATAAACCACAAATGTTAAAATAAAAGCCATTGGGTACTGGAGAGGTACCTCAATAGTTAAGAGTACTGGATGATTTTCCAGAAGACTTAAGTTCAGTTCCTACCACCTGCATAGTATCTCACAACCATTTGTCATAGAATCTGATTTCTTCTTCTGGTGTGCATGAAAAGAGAGTACACATATAAATGAAATAAATAAAAGTAAAATAAAAGCCCTTGAGCAAAGTTCCATCTTAATAAGACACAGATATGGGTT
Organism: Mus musculus; assembly: GCF_000001635.26. Lineage (NCBI taxonomy): Eukaryota > Metazoa > Chordata > Mammalia > Rodentia > Muridae > Mus > Mus musculus. Next base: position 91,803,410 of record NC_000077.6, read on the forward strand.
AGAATTATAGTCATTTCTTTCTGATTCTGCTGGTTGGAGCTCCATAGAATACTACTGAAGATTTAGACTTCCTGATATAATTTCAGCAGAGGTCTGACCAAGAACATGATGTTCAAAATGTGACAGATGAAAGACATTTCACCTCTATTTTTATTTTAGGTTTTTAAATTTAAAGGTAAGTACATCATTTCCACCCGTTTCCTTTTTCTCCCTGCAAACTCTCTAAGTTCTGCCACCCAAAACATGGCCTAGTTCATGTAATTGCTATACAGTTCCAGCAAACCCTAGAAAAGAGGGGTTGGGAAAATTGTAAGAGTCAGAGGAACAGGAAATCTGCTGTCAGACTGTAGCTTTTTAGAAATGACAGGAAAGCTTTATTTCAGCAGGATGAATGCCTAAACATTACCAGAGCATGTAAAAGAATAAAAATAGCATAAAAGGTGAAACCTCATGGGGCTACATTTCTAAACAAAGAACTACAATTAAGAATGCTGAAAGTGGGAGAAAAAAATCTTCCCCAGAGATGAACTGTTAGTACTCAATACAATTTCGTCAGCCCTGAAATCAAATACATATTAGAAATAATAAATGTACCCAGCAAGTCATATTTATATATCTATTATTTACATATAAGCAATAGTAGCTACAGACATTTTTTTTTGTTTTTTTAGCAATACAAGAAAAAGGTGTTTGTGGAGAAAGTAGTTAATTATTAAATCTGAAATTTGCTAGTAAATTACTTGGCACCAGAAACCTTAGTGGAAAAATTACTCTGGAGTGGGGATTACTCAAATATGAGAATTTAGATTTATATCAACCAACACAGGCAAACAGGTCTAGCCCAAAATTGTATTCCTTCCTGTATACTGACTGGCTACTATTCCTTCCTGTATACTGGCTGACTACTATTCCTTCCTGTATACTGACTGACTGCTATTCCTTCCTGTATACTGACTGACTACTATTCCTTCCTGTACACTGACTGACTGCTATTCCTTCCTGTATACTGACTGACTGCTATTCCTTCCTGTATACTGACTGACTACTATTCCTTCCTGTACACTGGCTGACTACTATTCCTTCCTGTATACTGACTGACTGCTATTCCTTCCTGTATACTGACTGGCTGCTATTCCTTCCTGTATACTGACTGACTACTATTCCTTCCTGTACACTGGCTGACTACTATTCCTTCCTGTATACTGACTGACTGCTATTCCTTCCTGTATACTGACTGACTGCTATTCCTTCCTGTATACTGACTGGCTGCTATTCCTTCCTGTATACTGACTGACTGCTATTCCTTCCTGTATACTGACTGGCTGCTATTCCTTCCTGTATACTGACTGGCTGCTATTCCTTCCTGTACACTGGCTGACTCTGCTTCTTCCTGTACGTTGGCTGATTACCTACTTTGCATCACCATTATTTATAGGTAAAGATTTTGCCTTTGAAGTGACCTAGTAAACTCATGTTTAAATGCTTAAAAAAATGGCATGATAGACTCATGAAAAAGGGAAGCCAAACACTCCTTCTGCACTTTGAGGAGAGGAGAAATAAAAAACGCAATAGTTCCCTAGGAATATCTTTGTCTAATTTCAAATAATTTAATCAGTGGCTGAATTGGTTTTAAATCAAGGAAAGAATAAACAAGGTAAAAGTGCATATATAAAAGGGGAAATTATTTGCAAACCATATTCCTGATAATAGAGAGTTAATATTGAAAATGTAAATAAGTCATAAGGAAATGAACATTTTTCTAAATGGCCCATGAACTTGAAAACACATCACTTGTAAAATGTATATGTATGGATTGAACTGAAGACAACTCATGATAAGGAATTTAATATACATTTTTGAGTGTAGTGTTATGCTGGATGTATTTTTGCCTTTATTTTTTTTCTAGTGCTTTAAAGTAAAATAAAATAAATGCAACCACTAAAAATATGGAAAGAAAATTAAAATGCTAGTTCACAGAAAAATAAATTTAAATAACCAATAAGCAGGAGTAAGTAATACTTCAGAAAAAAATTATATCCAGTTCCTATGGTTAAGTTGGCACCAGACATGGCTTCCTATCATCACACCATACTTACTGTTTGCAATTTTAATCCCTTTTGGTTCCATTTTTATATTTGAATTTTGTCCCTATCCCATAGTAAAATTTTTAAGGGACAAAAAAAAATAATGTCTATTATTCTCTGCCTCATTAAAACTTGACGCTCTGTATAATTACATAAACATGGCTGACAATAGAAATAATGGTTAATTGTTCTAATTAAAACACAACACTTATTAAATAAGTGAATACAAATTTGTCTAATAATCTTAGCTATACATTACTTAAGAAGGGATTAAAATTATAATAGGCTGAAAAGGTGGTTCAATGGTTAAAGTGTTTGCCATAAAAAAGTAAGAACCAAAACTCAGATCTCCAGAGCCTAAGTATGGCCTGGCAGGCATGGTGGCCTTGAACTCTAGTCAATTGTGGGCTTGAACTTGTAAATTTTTGTTCCTTAACCTCCTGGTTTTGTGAGATTATGGACTTGAGCAACTGGCTAAACTTCATGAAAATATATCCATAAAGTCATGCAAATGTTGCATAATGATTATCTTTGTATATTGTAGGTAAACAGCATCACCTTGAACAATTCTCATTTCTTCTCTCGCAGTTATTTTAGCTTTATAAAATACTGTTCATTATAATTATTCTTTAGGGTAGGAGTATAATACAATCTATTTTTCTTACCTAATTATATCTCTTAAGCAGTCTCTCTTCATCTTTCCCATACTTCTTTCCTTACTATATCTGTAGCACGCACCGTTCTATCCTCTATGCTCTAGTGTATACATAAAGTACACAAAATGGACTTTTGGGGGCAGGGAGAAGGGAGTCAGAGACAGGAAGATTGAGGGGAGGAGTCAGCAGCCTATACCCACTTAAATTAACATGGATTGAGCTGGCAGCCTCAACCATTCACATGAACTTCAGTAGTAACTCGGGCTCTAGATATCAACAAGGCCCTTGGCCATATCAGTACCATCGATTCACTTATGACCTTCATTGGCTGCATGGAACATAAGCCTCAACATGGTCTCAGGGGTTTTCTCCATACCTCTCACATCAGCATGGCTCCCTGAGGCATCAAAGCCCAAGGATATCTCCAAGGCATCAGGCAGTAGCCAAGGCTGCATAAGTACATATGGAGCTCTGGATTCACTGCAGCCTGGGGCAGTGGCATGGGCCACCAACACCAACATGTGCACTAGTGGTATGATGAACCACAGTGGTCCTTCAAGTAGGTCCAATTTAGAAAGGAAACTTTTCCTCATTTTGGACCTCCTTCATTGGCCAGAGCCAGGAGCTATCTCTCTATCACATATTTGTTTCTGAAGGCCGTGGACTAGAGTTGCTTGAACCTAGTTGTCTCTTTTTATAAGAAAAATAATCAGATTGTGTTAGAATATCACTTAAGACCTAATTTTATTGTAATTACTTCTTTAAATTTAGTTACATCATGAATACTAGCTATGAGGCTTGAACTTGTAAATTTGGAAGGATATGATTCAGTTTATTTATATATCCTCATAGTGATCTTTCTTTACTATCTTAAATATTATGCTATGGCTTTGTTTGTAGAAATAAATATAGGCTGATAAGAGTGTTGGGAGCATATCTATGCTATTTATAAAAGTCTTTTTACAGATTTATTTTTATTTTATGTGTATGAGTGTTTTGACCTACACATATGTATGTATACCATATATATGTATGATGCATTCAGAGGTTAGACAGGGGCATTGATTCCCCTGCAACTAGATTTAAAGTCAGTCAGGAGTTGCAAAATAGGTGCTAGGAACTAAACTCTGTTCCCCTTCAAGAGCGGTGATGACTCTCTGAGTCATCTGCAGCCTTATAAAATAGTTTAGTATATATTAAAAATCAATTACCCATTTTACAACAAAGTATTTAAAAGTGTATTTTAAAAAAATCTTTCACAAAATGAAAATACAAAAACACCACATATTTAAATTACAATTATCCCTATTGTCTACGTATGAGCTGGTTTTATTCCCACAGAGATTATCCTCTATGAATGTTTGGTACTTTATATGAGATGGTTCCATATTTGCATATAAGCTGTGCAAACATACTGTAAGTCATCCTGGCATTAATTATAAACTCTGTTAGGATGTTAAGATGATGGTGGCAGTGAACATTCTGCCTCTCACTACTCCACCCACAGTGCTGTGGTAATATATAACAGGATTTTTCTCACATCGTTAGTGGTAAGAATAATGACACAGAAATTGCTAATAAAGTTTAAGGTGTAGGACTTTTGCTTGGGCAGTCTCCCAGCAAGCTCATCTAACTTAACCCAACTATCCAGCCTATGTGGCTAGCTCTATAACTTTCTACTCCACTGAAGTCCATGTCTGTTTCCTCCCTGTCCACTCTAGATTCTCCCCATTTCTGCTTTCTTGTCCCTGTAGCACTCCTCTTAAGTAGCCTCTCCATCCTGTTACCATGCAAGTTGAGTGTATCCTACCCTTGACTCATTGTGACAAATTTTTCACTTTTGTTTGACCCTCAATTAGATTCCACTTTCAAACATTGCTTCCTTCTACAAACTAACCTTCATTGTTATGGTGTGTGTGTGTGTGTGTGTGTGTGTGTGTGTGTCTGTGTCTGTGTGTGTGTGTGTGTTTGTGTGTACGTGTGTGTGTGTGTCTTGCATACAAATTGTTATGGTGTGTTCATATATATATATATGTATATGTATATATATATATATATACATATGTGTGTGTATATATATATATATACACATATATGTGTGCATACATATGGCATACAAATGGTATATATGTATATATACACATATATGTGTGTATGTACATATTCATATATACCATATGTATACCATTTATATATGTGTGCGTGTGTATGTATGTATGTATAACAACTTGCATGCAACATAAGCCAAAGACAATTGCTTTGAGTGTATAATCAAAAACTGACAGTCAAAAACCACAAAATTTAGAATGAACTCTACCTTCAGTCTAATCATATTACAGAGACAGAAAATCTGCAGAGGTTCGTCTTACAGTGCTGAAATCAGTGCATGTTTTCTCACAGGATGTGTTCATGTAAGAGGAAGGTCACAGTAAACTCTCATGTTTGATCTTGTATACACTCAGCCTTTCAAAGAAACGAGGATTTTAGTTTGCCTTAGAGAGAGGCTATTCTGTAACCTGACAAGACCCAGAATCCCATATCACTTCCCTGATGTTCAGCCTTTAGCCTGTCCTGCAAACATTTCAGGATGTGCAATGCTACTGCTTGCTTCAATAGAGTTTCAGGTGGTTCATATAAATAAATTACTAGTGGTAGCCCAGAGTTTGTACTGATTTTTTTTCATTGCCTACTATCTGAAGGAAATAAGAGAAACATATGTTCCTAAGCCCATTGTTCAATATATTCACATAGTGAAGTTAAAATGTTTGGTTAGGAAATCGATATTGCTATACTAAGCATCACATATAGTAAACTAGAAGAATTGTAGGGAGTTGTGGACTTACTTAAAATCAATGTGTATTCAAACTGTGGAGTAACAAAATAGATAAAACTACAACTTTAAATGGTAACCCAGGGAGAGTTAAGCAGCATCTTAGCTTTTGCCACTGCAGGGAGAATCGATGAGCAACACAAACAAATAATAAAAAGTAATACAATATTTGGGCTAGCATTAAGATTCATCTGCAGTAAATTTGAGGACAATGCCTGGCATGCTGTATTGGCAACTGTATTAAGAATCCTCTATGCAATGAATACAGTATCAAGCACTGAAAATAAATGAGAACATAGATTTAGAACTGCATCTGGAAAGAAGAGCAGGATTTAAATGTAATGTGGAAATATATTTTTCATTACAGTGGCTTCTCTCAAAATATTGTAAAAAAGGCACAGGAGATTGTCCTTGAAAATTTAAACTTCAAAACAAGAAAACCATGGTTTATAGTATAAATTATCTGAGTTTCTTGAGTTTGTCTCTGTAACCTATTAAAGTATACACTGTATTGTGGAAACGTGTAGATTAACAAAGAATGGCAGCCATTCAACAAAAGAAAGTACAATGCACATTAAAAACATTGCTATAGTTTGCTCTATTACTGCCTCATTCATGTCCTATTGAACAATCAGGCCAAAGTGGGGCCTCTAAATGTGCTGTCTTGGTATCACATCTCTATGGGTTCAAGTAATTATCTGTGTGCTACTTGGTGCCCTATGATTTTTGAAAGCAATCAATCAGTTTTCTGGGCCTTTATTTTTTCTTTAATTGCCAGGTGTGGTGGTGCACGCCTTTAATCCCAGTACTTGGGAGGCAGAGGCACATAGATTTCTGAGTTTGAGGCCATCCTGGTCTACAGAGTGAGTTCCAGGACAGTGAGGGCTACACAGAGAAACCCTGTTAAAAAAAAATCAAAAAAATTTTTTTTCTTCTTACATTGTTTTGCTATTTGAATTGAAGAGATATAAAGCAAGCTATTATACATGTTATTTTTACTAGAAATACAAGTTTTACTCAGAAGTGTGTGTAATAGTTGTGCAAGCGTGAGAAACAGAGTTTACATGTCCAGATTCCATATAAACCTGTTATACCAACTTCAACTGTGGCAAACACACACAGAATATAATACAGAAAATAAGCTACCATTGCCATCCCATTAATGGCATTATTTACTTTATCTACAATATCTATTTAATTCTTCACTTGATTAGTATTGTGGAGAACTTATTTTCTTTTACTCTTTACTTATCTCCTTTTCTCCCTTTGTTCTCTTTCCTAAGTTCCCGTTATCATAGATTAGGTCCTTTGATGGAGGCTTGGCTCAGTAAGAGAACAATTTTATATCACCTCCATTGTCCTGGGTTTCATACCTGGCCAAAAGGAGAAACAAGAAGAGGAAGAAGAGGAATAGGATGAATGGGAGGAGGAGAAATAGGAGAAGAAAGAGAAGGAGGAAGAATAAGAGGAAGAGAAGGAGAAACAGGGACAGGAATAAAAGAAAGATCAGAAAGAGGAGAAAGAAGAGGAGGAATAGGAGGAGTAGGAAGATGAAGAGCAGGAGGAGGGGAAGAGGAGGAAGGGGGTGGGGGGAGAGTAGGAGATAAAGCACCAGCAAAAGTTGTGGTTGTTTGAATAAGAAATATCCGCCGCCGTCTTAGATATTTGAATACCTGGTCCCTAGTTGTTGGTGATGTGTGAGGAAGATTTGAAGATGTTATCTTGTTTTAGGAAATTTGTCACAAGGGACGGTCTGTGACAATTAAACTGACTCTTAGTCTCAGTTCTTTCCTCTGTTGCCTGCTTGAGATTTGAGAAATGAGTACTCAGCTGTTCTCTTCATGGCCACTCTGCCTACTGCCTGCTGACACAGTTCTCTGCCATGGAACCTTATCCCTCTGGAACTGTTGGATGAGCTGAGCTGAAATGCCCAAGAAAGGGGAGGAAGAACCTGAAGAGACCATATCCAGTGGTTAGTCAAGGCCCAGGGTTGAGGGATGGAGTCACTTACCCATCTCCAAATTTTTAACCCAGAATTGCTCCTGTCTGAAGGAAATAGAGAGAAAAAGTGTGGAGCAGAGACAGAAAGATAGGCCATCCAGAGACTGCCCCACCTGGAGATCCATCCCATTTACAGACCCTGGCACTATTGTGGATGCCAAGAAGTGCTTGCTGACAGAAGCTTGATATAGATGTATCCTGAGAGGCTCTGCCAGACCCTGACATTTACAGAGGCAGATGCCTGCAGCCAACCAGTGGACTGAGTGCAGGAACCCTAAAGGAGGAGTTAGATAAAGGACTGAAGAAGCTGAAGAGATTTGCAAGTCCACAGGAAGAACAACATCAATCAATCAGAGCCCCCAGAGCTTCTGGGGACTAATCCACCAACCAAAGAGTACACATGGAGAGACCCATGGCTCCAGCTGCATATGTAGCAGACAATGGCCTTGTCACACATCAGTTGAAGGAGAGGTCCTTGGTCCTGTGAAGGCTTGATGCCCCAGTGTAGGGGAATGCAAGGACAGGAAAGTTGGAGTGAGTGGGTTGGTGAGCAAGGGGATGGGGGTGGGATAGGGGGTTTTCAAAGTGGAAACTTGGAAAGGGGATAAAGTTTGAAATGTAAATAAATTAAATATCCAATAAAAATAAATAAACTATTCCTTCTCTAAGTTGTCTTGATCATAGTGTTTTATCATAGCAATAGAAAAGTAATGAATTAAAAAACAAAAAAAAACTGTTCTATGTTCCTACATCAAATTCCCCTAAATTGAAGATACTCAAGCCACTAATGGAAAGTACTGAATAAATAATAATAGAATGATCAAAGATGCATGCTATGGAAAACAGGTAATTTATACATTTAAATATGCTAAAATCACATTTATTTTGGAATTATTAAACAGTCTAATGGCAGTCCCTTTCATCGATTTTTTTAACCATAATATATAAAAAAATCTAAGAGGTGATACATTTCTTAAATTGCTCATACTATGAAATAATTAATACAGGCAATATCCATGCTTCTCTATATGTTAGACTCAAATTTTAAAAATATTTTAAAGAATTGTCATTTTTTAATGTAGCCAGTCAGAGAGCATTGAGTCATTTTCTTTTCCCCATGCGTGTTAGTAACTACAATCCTGCTGATATGCATGCTTTGTCCTATAGAGAAAGTATTATCAGCAAGGCAGTGACAATGGGCTTCTGTAAAATAGTTTATAGCTATGGAGTAGAATATGGCATTTTGACATATGGATACAAGGCATAATGATCAGATAAAGGTAATTGGAAAATCCACCTGGAGCAACAGGGATACAATTACAGGTCACATGTTATATGAGATAAACTGAGCTCAAGATAAATACTGTGTACTCTTCCCCTAAATAGAGGTGTTAATATGTTCATGTTAGAAGAATGAAGAACAATAAACATAACCAGAAACTGGGGCAGGTATGAAAAGGGGTAATGAAGAGAGTTTAGCAGGGACATGGATGGAAAATAGTAAAAGGAATAACTTACAGTGTTCTAGTGCTGGATAGTTTCCCTTACAGTTTTGTTTGGATTTTTGTTAACTTCATTGTGGAGATTTGAATGTGGTTGACGCTATTAGGAGGTGTGGCCTTGTTAGAGTAGGTGTGACCTTATGGGAGGAAGTGCGTCACTGTAGGGATGGACTTTGAGGTCCTATGCCCAAGTTTTGCCCAGTGTGGAAGAGAGACCTCCTCCTGGCTGCCTGTAGAAGACAGGCCTCTCCTGGCTGCTGTAGGATCAAGATGTAGAACTCTAGGCTTCTCCAGTACCATGTCTGCCTGCATGCTCCATGCTTCATGACATGATGATAATGAACTGAACCTCTGAAACTGTAAGCCAGCCCCAATTAAATGTTGATTTTTTAAAAAATAAGTTTTGCCTACTTCATGTTGTCTTTTCATAGCAATAAAACTCAAATTAAGCCGGGCATGGACATGGTGGAGCACGCCTTTAATCCCAGCACTTGGGAGGCAGAGGCAGGTAGATTTCTGAGTTCAAGGCCAGCCTGGTCTACAAAGTGAGTTCCAGGACAGTCAGGGCTATACAGAGAAACCCTGTCTTGAAAAAAAAAAACTCAAATTAAGATATTTGTACAAACTAGAGTCATCTAAAAAGGGGAAATTTGGGTAAATGTCCCTGTAGATAGGCAAGTCTGTGGGGAGAATTTTATTGATTAATAATTGACATACATGGGCACAGATCACAGTGGGTGGTAACACCATTAGGCAAGTTTGTCTGGGTTTGTAAGAAAGCAAACAGAAAATCAGAGAGAAGAGTCCAGTAACAGTGTTCCTCGATGCATTGTGTTTCAGGGCCTGCCTCCAAGTTACTGCCTTGTGTTTCTGCCTTGGTTCCTTCAGTAATGGACAATGATGTAGGAGGTATAAGCTAAATGAACCCTTTCATCCTCAATTTTCTTTTGGTTACAATGTTTTAAAAGTAACCCTAAGACAGATATGCATCATGGTATAAGAACTGCAATTGGCTAGTAACTGCATTTTTCACAATCACTAGCTGAGAGGAATTTTAGTGTTCATAACACACAGAAATGGTTGTCTGAAGTGGTAAATTTACACTTTATCTAGAGGAAAAGATAAGAAAGTGTGAATGAACTCTGAGTATTTGAACTAAACCCAGCCTATTCCCAGTTTTAATCACCCATTGGCTAAGAAGGATACGATACTGTGTAATCGTATTCAAAATATGATTCAATAAATCATTCAAATATTCAAAACATCACAAAAGAAATATATCCTGCAGTGGAAGAAAGCTACATAAGCTTGAAATATGATTAACTGTAAACACATTTATTGGTATATCACAATATTTTATATTCTGTGACTAATTTGGTGCTACAACAGCAGGTTTGAATGATGGTAAACCACATTCTCTGGTTTACAAGTATTAAAATATTTATTATGTTTAATAAATATTTTTGGGAGAATTTTGTTGACTCTGACTAATGCCATGTAGAGAAGATAATTATGGTAAGCACTGTAGCTCTAGCATCCAGAATACTTACAGTTCCTGATCATAGGCCCTTACAAAGATCATGAACATGATAAGACAGAAACCAGTAGTGGTAACAGAAGCCTATTCATGTACCAAAAAACAAATAATAAATACATTTTCTTTCCATGTAAGTTTTGCATGAGTTTATAGTGAAATTCCACTATTTAGTGTGTATTCACATGAATTACATAGATATATTTTAATCTTTGCAATTTGGCATTTTTTATCTTTGGTAGGTAACAAATTTATCACTAAAATATAAGTAGCATAGATAAGAAAGCTCTCTCTCTCTCTCTCTCTCTCTCTCTCTCTCTCTCTCTCTCTCTCTTCCTTCCTTCCTTCCTTCCTTCCTTCCTTCGTTCCTTCCTTTCTTCCTTCCTTCCTTCAGTCCTCCTTTCTCCTTCCATACTTCTCCCCTCCCTCCCATACGATCCTTCTTCCTTTATTTCTTCTTCCTTCTTTGTTTCCTTTCTTTTCCTACTGAGTACTGAACTCAAACATTCTCCCCCTGTGCCATATCCTCTGGCTTTGTTTTCATTTTCAGTTTGAGGAGAAAAAATTCACCAGTTTGTATGGAAAAATTTTAATTTGTGATCTGTGTTTGCTAGTTTTTATCAGCTTGACACAAAACAGAGCTATCTGAGGGGAGGAAACAACTTCAGTTGGCTAATATCTCCATCAGATTGTCCTCTGAGTGTGTCAGCCTGCACATGTTCTTGATTGAGGAGTGGGTGGGTTGGAGAGCAGGGTGGGGGGAGCAGCCTTAAAAACCATGTCAGACCTTTAATTTTCACCATGCAGCATACCTCCCTGTAAAATTTTTCATTTGAACAGTTCCATGCATTCCTAGTGTAGAAAACTGACTGAGTTTGAAAACACAGCAAAGTAAAACTTACTAGCCCAAAACGACACACTTCTCTCTTGACCTTTCCAAGGGCTAAGTGAAAAATAGTATTAGGTACTTTGCTTCCTCTAGGCTGGAATTCTTGTTATATCATTAGTGGAGAATATACTTTCCAAACACTGTAGAGGAAATAAATAACCCCACAGCACTCTCAGTGGGTAAATGGGTTGAGAAAACAATAGAGAAGTTACTTCTAGGGGCTATTTATGAAATTGTGCCACTGGAAAGCACAGTATCAAGGGATTCAGTAGTAAGGTACATACCTCACATTCTACATGGTGCTACTGTTGTGTAGCTGAAAGACTATCCAGCTTGAAGCCAATGTTCAAAATCGACTAGGCACATGCTGAGATTCTTTAATACCCATAAATGGTATTTCCACAAGATAATCAAGACTAATAATGTGCAGAAATGAGGATAAGAACTTAGAGGATTACAGACATGGTGGTAAAAGGATCATGAGTTATAGTATAGCCTGGGATACATATTAAGGTTCTCTTGTAGAAAAACCATATATATATAAAAATAACTAAGTTTTTCTGCTGCACTGATTCATCCCTAGTGTTCAGAATAGCTGAAGATGAAGTCTTAGCAAGAACAGTATGAATCCTGAGTAGGTCTTGAGTAATACAAACTAGAAAGGGGTTTTCTTTTGTTTTTTTCTCTCTACTTTAACTTTCCTGTCTTTTGACATTAGTTGATAAAGGAAATCTATATCAAAATACTGTGGTTACTTGGAATTAAACCTGAGTACTCAGACCGGCCAGCAAGTTATCTTACTTAAAAAACCAGAATCCAGAAGCTCTGTATGGCCAAGAACACGATCCAGAAGTATGAACCATAAACAGCATGTCTTCTTCCAGTATCTGAATCCTGAATTCTTCCAGTCTCTATTAACAAACAATTATGATGACTAATTTTCATATTTATTATTTTAGGTTAACTCATGAGAACTGACTACTTACACATTCTCTTGTTCACATAATGAGCCATTGTTAGCAAACTACTGCCAAAACTTTGTTTTTATTGAATTATGTATTATATGATCTTTCCTATCTTACATACTCTTATAAGCTGCATGTTATTACTCTTTTGCCTACTCCTGGGACCCTTTTATTCCCAGTTTTGTCTTGCTCAGCCTTGATAGGAAGGCTTGTGCCTAGGTTTTTTATAGCCTGCTACGCCATATTCAAAATATACCCCTGGGAGGCCTACTGATTTCTGAGTTAAATGGAGGAGGAGTGGATCTGGGAAAGAAGGGAAGTGTGTGTAGGGGAATGGGAAGGGTGGGAAAAGTGTGGAAAAAAATATATATTTGAATACAGTGGGTGTTCTTTAGGATGAGTTGAGTACTGGGTTGCATAAAACAACATATCTCAGCATCATTATAATAAAATATCTCAGGGCTTCTACTAGCAATATTGAATTGAATTACAAATTATAACAAAAGGACGAATGACAAATTCACAAACAAGTAGAAATCATACAACACAGACAATCAATTTGTGGGTCAAAGAATAAATCAGGGACTGTTTAAAAATATTTAAAGATGAAGGATAGGAAAATGCCACATACCAACTCGTATTGAATATTGGAAAAGTAGAGCCTAGAGGGAAATTTGTATTTATAAATGTCTTCATTAAAAAAGAAGATATATGTCAAATCAATACCTTCTCTTGGCACAGTAAAGAACCAGAAAAAAATATGAAGAAAATTATGGCCAAAGCTAAAAAGACATAAAGATAAAATGAAGATTAGAACAAATATTTTAAAAAGACAGAGTAGCAAAACAATAGCTAGCACTCCAAACATTCCCTGAAATAGAGGAACTTGAAGTAGACGAAATAAAAAACGTAATTGAAAATAAAATTAACCACACAGTCCAAGTGGAATATATATAAAATGAAATATTCTTCACCCACAAAAGGAAATAAAGTCTCCTCTCTGTCTCTCTGTCTCTCTCTGTCTCTCTCTCTGTCTCTCTCTCTGTCTCTCTGTCTCTCTCTCTAAAACACACACACACACACACACACAAACATGCATACACACACACTAGAACATGAAAAACATACTATATGAAAGTGTCAGGAACAAAGTATACATTATGTAATTCAAAGTACACTGGATATTCATTAGAAACTGATCTTTATAAAAAGAATCACGGTACATCATAAATGTACGAAACACCAGGGAGTTGCATATGGATAAATATGTTTTGTGAATTTCAACTAAAAGAACAAAACACCTATGGAAGGAGTTACAGAGACAAAGTTTGGAGCTGAGACGAAAGGATGGACCATTTAGAGACTGCCATATCCGAGGATCCATCCCATAATCAGCTTCCAAACACTGACACCATTGCATACACGAGCAAGCTTTTGCTGAAAGAACCCTGATATAGCTGTGTAGTGTAAGGCTATGCCGGGGCCTAGCAAACACAGAAGTGGATGCTCACAGTCAGCTATTGGATGGATCACAGGGCCCTCAAGAAAGTACCCAAGGAGCTGGGGGGATCTGCAACCCTATAGGTGAACAACAATATGAACTAAACAGTACCCCCCCCCCGGAGTTAGTGTCTCTAGCTGCATATGTATCAGAAGATGGCCTAGTCAGCCATCAGTGGAAACAGAGGCCCATTGGTCATGCAAACTTTATATGCCTCAGTACAGGGGAACGCCAGGGCCAAGAAGTGGGAGTGGGTGGGGGAGCATGTGGGGGACTTTTGGACATTGAAAATGTAAATGAAATAAACACCTAATTTAAAAAAAGAAAATATTAAAACAATATAATGAAGAGACACAGGTTTGTTCCTTAGGAGAGAGCTGATCACACTGTCTCACACTATCACTGTGGATATATTACCTGAAAATAATAGTTTCAGAACTATATATTTCAATATTTTTATTCCTGTTCATGCAATCTTTGGGCTTAGTTATTTTTTCATTTTTTTATTAGATATTTTTCTTCATTTACATTTCAAATGATATCCTGAAAGACCCCTATACCCTCCCCATGCCCTGCTCCCCTCCCCACCCACACATACTTCTTGGCCCTGGCTTTCCCTTGGACTGGGGCATATAAAGTTTGCAAGACCAAGGGGCTTCTCTTCCCAATGATGGCAACTAGGCCATCTTCTGCTACATATGCAGCTAGAAACACAAGCTCCGGGGGTACTGGTTAGTTCATATTGTTGTTCCACGTATAGGGTTGCAGATCCCTTCACTTCCTTGGTTACTTTCTCTAGTTCCTCCATTGGGGGCCCTGTGTTCATCCAATAGATGACTGTGAGCATTCACTTCTGTATTTGCCAGGCACTGACATAGCCTCACACTACACAGCTATATTAAGGGTCCTTTCAATAAAATATTGCTGGCATATGCAATAGTGTCTGGGTTTGGTGGCTGATTATGGGATGGATCCCCAGGTGTGAAAGTCTCTGGATGGTCCATCCTTTCATCTTAGCTCCAAACTTTGTCTCTGTAACTCCTTCCATGGGTATTTTATTCCCTATTCTAAGAAGAAATGAAGCCTCCACATGTTGGTCTTCCTTCTTGATTTCCTTGTGTTTTGCAAATTGTATCTTGGATATTCTAGGTTTCTTGGCTAATATCCACTTATCAGTGAGTGCATTTCAAGTGACTTCTTTTGTGATTGGGCTACCTCACTCAGGATGATATCCTCAAGATACATCCATTTGTCCAAGAATTTCATAAATTCATTGTTTTTAATAGCTGAGTAGTACTCCATTGTGTAAATGTACCACATTTTCTGTATCCATTCTTCTGTTGAGGGACATCTGGGTTCTTTTCAGTTTCTGGCTATTATAAATAAGGATGCTATAAACATAGTGGAGCATGTGTCCTTCTTACCAGTTGGAACATCTTCTGGGTATATGCCCAGGAGAGGTATTGATAGATCTTCCAGTAGTACTATGTACAATTTTTTGAGGAACCGCCAGACTGATTTCCAGAGTAGTTGTACAAGCTTGCAATCCCACCAACAATGGAGGAGTGTTCTTCTTTCTCCACATCCTTGTCAGCATCTGCTGTCACCTGAATTTTTGATCTTAGCCATTCTGACTGGTGTGAGGTGGAATCTCAGGGTTGTTTTGATTTGCATTTCCCTGATGATTAAGGATGTTGAACATTTTTTTCAGGTACTTCCCAGCCCTTTGGTATTCCTCAGTTGAGAATTCTTTGTTTAGCTCTGTACCCCATTTTTAATACGGTTATTTGATTTTCTGGAGTCCAGCTTCTTGAGCTTTTTGTATATATTGGATATTAGTCCCCTATCAGATTTAGGGTTGGTAAAAATTCCTTTCCCAATCTGTTGGTGGCCTTTTTGTCTTATTGACAGTATCTTTTGCCTTACAGAAGCTTTGCAATTTTATGAGGTCCTGTTTGTCAATTCTTGATCTTATAGCACAAGCCATTGCTGTTATGTTCAGGAGTTTTTCCCCTGTGCCCATATCCTTGAGGCTTTCCCCACTTTCTCCTCTATAAATTTCAGTGTCTCTGGTTTTATGTGGAGGTTTTTGATCCACTTAGATTTGAGCTTTGTACAAGGAGATAAGAATGAATCAATTCGCATTCTCCTACATGTTAACCACCAGTTGTGCCAGCACCATTTGTTGAAAATGCTGTCTTTTTTCCACTGGATGGTTTTAGCTCCCTTGTCAAAGATCAATTGACCATGCGTGTGTGGGTTCATCTCCGGGTCTTCAATTCTGTTCCATTGGTCTACTTGTCTGTCACTATACCAGTACCATGCAGTTTTTCTCACAATTGCTCTGTAGTAAAGCTTTATGTCAGGCCTGGTGATTCCCCCAAAGGTTCTTTTATTGTTGAGAAGAGTTTTTGCTATCTTAGGTTTTTTTGTTATTCCAGATGAATTTGCAAATTGCCCTTTCTAACTCAGTGAAGAAATGAGTTGGAATTTTGATGGGGATTTCATTGAATCTGTAGATTGCTTTTGGTAGGATAGCCATTTTTACTATAATAATCCTGCCAATCCATGTGCAGAGATCTTTCCATCTTCTGAGATCTTCTTCAATTTCTTTCTTCAGAGACTTAAAGTTCTCGTCATATAGATCTTTCACTTCCTTAGAGTCACACCAAGGTATTTTATATTATTTGTGACTATTGTGAAGGGTGTTGCTTCCTTAATTTCTTTCTTATCTTGTTAATCCTTTGTGTAGAGAAAGGCCACTGATTGAGTTAATTTTATATCTAGCTACTGCACTGAAGCTATTTATAAATTTTAGCAGTTCTCTGGTGCTATTTTTAGGATTACTTATATACACTATCATATATTCTGCAAATAGTAAAATTTTATTTTCTTTCATTCTAATTTGTTTCCCCTTGATCTCCTTTTGTTGTCGAATTGCTCTGGCTAGTTCTTCAAACTATTCAATATAGTACTTGGACTTAGTTATTATCAGGAATAATTTTAAATTCTTTTTAAATGTCAATCTGGATTTCTTTTAATTTTTTTTCCTTTTATTGAAAATAGATTTTTTTAGTTCCATTCCTTTGCTTAAGAATTTCATGGATTCACTGTTTTTAATAGCTGCGTAGTACTCCACTGTGTAAATGTACCACATTTTCTGTATCCATTCCTCTGTTGAAGGACATCTTGGTTGTTTCCAGATTCTGGCTATTATAAATAAGGCTGCCATGGACATAGTGGAGCATGCTGGCTATTATAAGTAAGGCTGCCATGAACATAGTGAAGCATGTGTCCTTATTACCTGTTGGAGCATCTTCTGGGCATATGCCCAGGAGTTGTATAGCTGGGTCCTCAGGTAATATTATGTCAAATTTTCTGAGGAACCACCAGAATGATTTCAAGAGTGGTTTTACCAGCTTGCAATTCCACCAGCAATGGAGGAGTGTTCATCTTTTTTCATATCCTCACCAGCATCTGCTGTCACCTGAGTTTTTGATCTTAGCCATTCTGAGTTCTTTCTTTTACTTTCTTTTTTTAAACTACAGCATGGTTTTATTTCTTTTTCACAAAATTCATTTTTCCATCTGTGAGATTTGGGTATTGACTGCACTGTGGGGAGTCTCCAAAGAACACAGGGAGTTCACAACTGTGGAGACAGTTGGTGACTGTGGGTGGCATTTCTCTGCTGAGTCAGGTCCCCAGGCTATACCAACAATGCAGATTTTATGACAAGAGATGAAAGCCCAGGTCTGTGGTTCTTGAAGTTCTGTCATTTTCCCCTTTTCCTTGCAACTTTGGGAAATTTCCACTTAAGATCATATATTTCCACTGGTCTTCCTGATAACTGTTACAGAAAATTGAAAAGTTATTCCTTTACATTTCCCATCATCTGGCCCATAAAGTAAAATAGCATTATCTGTGTCTGTGTGAAAATGGGCAAAAGAAACAGCTTATTTAGCTGTGGCTAGGAAAGGAACCCTTAGAATGCATGCAAGACTTCTGGACGTTCTCCAGAACTGCACAGAAATTATCAATTATTTATTCTCAAAACCATACACTTTTCTCTTTGTCTGACCCAAGCTTTGCCATCCATCACCTGTCTAGGCAAACAGAAGCAGAGAACTAAGCAGTTATGTAATCTGAAAAATATAGATTCTCCCAAAATAAATAATTAAATCATGTTTTCCTTAGTAACTGAGACTTGGGATTCTTAGGCGGAGCATCTTAATAACTGCAGTAGACCTATACTTGGAAGTACCCAGAAGGTCAGCCTGTGTGTCTTAGACCAGACTTCCTCTCAGCCTTAGGAGCTGACAGAAATACAGCCTTTATTTACATTCGGTTTAACCAGAGAAATACTAGATAAGGGGCTGTCCTTATCCACTGGCCATTGTAGTGTCAAAAGAGAAACACCATAGATAGGATTACTTGCCAGAAAATAGATTTTATTGTAGATATTTTCCTTTGTGGAAAAAAAATTATCAGGCAAATTGGTCTAAAGTTACATAGATACAATTTTCATATTTTTTGGTGTGTTCTTCATTGAAGGATTCAACCCAGATTGGTCCTTGAACATATTAGGGGTATACTTTTATCACTGAGCTATGCTCCACACAACCACCCCAGGAATCCTTATTCCAGAATGAGCTCGCAAAAACAACAGTTCTGAAACAAATCACTTACTAAAACCTTGAAAGTTAGCAGTGCAGTTCACAGGCAGTTCATAAACTTGCTTCTAGAGTCATTATCTCCATTTGTTTTCCTAAATCACATTCCTAAACCTACTCATTGCCATCTGTGGCGTGGCAATCATGGTAGATGTGTGGTTATCTAGACTTTATTAATAAATTATTTATTTCATCCCAAATATTGGTTCCTCTTGGTGCCCCTTCTCAGAGTTCTTCACCCCATTCTCCTTGTATCTAAGAGGCTATCCCCCTCCCTCTCTCTGGGTATCCCCCTTCCTTGAGGAATCTAGTGTCAACAGGTCTAGGCACATCCTCTTCCACTGTGGCCAGACAAGGAAGTCCTCTGCTACATTTGTGCCAGAGGTCTCAGATCAGCCCCTGTATGCTTCTTGGTCAATGGCCTAGCATCTGGGAGTTCCCAGGGGTTCAAGTTGGTTGACACATTTGGTCTTCCTATAGGGTTAACATTCCCTTCAGCTTCCCCAATTCTTCCTCTTACTTCTCCACAAGGGTCCAACAGTTGGCTTTAAGTATATGCATTTTTCTCAGTCTCTCAGGGTAGAGTTTCTCAGAAGACAGCCAGCCATTCCTGGCTCCTGTCTACAAGCACAACATAGCATAACAATAGTGTCAGTGTTCGGTGCCCACCCATGGAATGGAACCCAAGTTGGGCTGGTCACTGGACAGCCTTTCCTTCAGTCTCTGCTCCATTTTTGTCCCTGTATTTCTTTTAGACAGGAACAAATCAGGGTCAAAATTTTTGAAGTGGGTTGGTGACCCCATCCCTCCACTGAGGCCCCTATGTATGTATTGGAGGTGGATTCTTCAGGTTGTACTTGCCCACTGTAGGGCATTTCAGCTAATATGACCCACACCGAGTCCTGGGTGTCCCCACAATCCAGGACTCTGGGACTTTCCAGAGGCTCTTCTCACCTCTCACCTCCAGCAGCCGCCCATCTCCATCCATTCCTCTGGCCCTCTGGCCCTCTCTCCTGTCTCCTCTCCTACTCAATCCTGGAGCCTTCTCCCCATCACCAAGGTCCATTCCTCCCTCTGCCTCCCTGAAAATGTAAGGAAGAGGGTAAAATTTTCTGAACAGAACACAAATGGCTCAGGCTCTAAGATCTACAGTTCATAAATATGACCTCATGAAGCCAAAAAGATTCTGAAAGGCAAAGGATACTGCCAACTGGATAAAGTGGCAACAAACAGGTTGGGAAAAGAGCAATTCTTTCCAGACCCTGCCAGTGTCCCTCACCAACCTAAATTTATGTTCTCTTTCTCTTTGAGTAAATCAACATCAAAACAAATAAAAATATGATATGACAAAAATTGCCAAAACAAAACACACACATGTGTATGTGTGTATATGTGATACAGTTTTTTTGGACAACAACTCCTGGGCACAGGGCCTATTCTGGAATGTGGAATTAATGCCCAGTGACATTCCACTAGACAAAATTAATTTTTCATTTCCTAGTAAGTAATAATTATAATTATCATCTTTGTTAGTGGTGGGACACTCTGTCCAATTCCTATTCCAGATGCTAGAATTTTTATCTGTTTTGAACTTCTGCAGGCCTTATGCATGCTGTCCCTGTCTTTGTGAGTTCCTATACTTATCAGCCCTACTGCACCCAGAAGACTTCAATTTCAATGGACTTTTGTAAAGATTGTCCGCAATAGCTGCATACTTACTAGGCTACTAAGATGAGGCAGAGCGAAAGGTCTGGTTTCCAATATCACTAGAAAAGATAGAAGGTGACTTTATGGACTCAGCGTGGATCAAGATTGCTTTGCACTCCACTGTATTAAACTATAGACTCTAACTGGCCAAACCTGGGCTATGTGACAACTTTTGTGGCAAGATTGTTAACCTCATCGTTTTCAGGCAGTTAAGAACTGCCATACGGTTAGTGACTCGATATCAGAAAATTAAGTTTATGTTTCTTGTAGTAAATGGGAATAGAAATGTGTTAGGCTCCATGAGTAATGACATTTTTAGAGTTTAAAATATTCCCTTGTCAGTGTTTTCAAATGAGACAGTTGGCCAAAGAGCCATTGAGCACACACCACATCATCTTCATTTTGCCAAATAAGAGAAAAGATTATAGAGTAGGAAATGAATAAGAAAAATGCATGACTAAATTATGACTTAGCTACACATATATATTTACCCATAGGTCAAAATGACACAATCAAACATAATTTATTCATTGAGTTAGTAGGTTTAATTGTATTGAGAAAAGATAGCTTATCTATAAAATATGTATGACATGATTTTGGAGCTCTAATTTATGCAGATGTGAGCTTCTGGTTATGAATAGTTCCCAAAATAGATTACATTTGGGTTTTAATCTTCATAACATATTCTAGCACCTCAATTGAATATACAAAGGGTATAAATGGGACGATCCTAAGCACTACTCTACTGTGAACCAGGCAGTGCATTAAATGTTAAACAGAACTTGCTAGAATCCCAGAAAAGTTTTACCAGAGTCATTTTGCCTTCTGAATTAAATTTGTATTTAACTGCCTAAAATATATTAGATTTTTCCAAAATAGTATTTAAAACAGAGAATCATCCATTTGCAAGACTTTAACATGCTACTTGCTAACATCAAAGGAATTACAATTTCCACTATAAATTCTATAATGAACAATGCATCTCTGAAACACTGGCATTATATTCCTTATGTATTAGGTAAAGAGAAGAAGGTTTGCAAGTTATTTGTGGAAGTAGCATATGATAAGAAGGGCTATGCAAAGTAAATTCAGATTTGTCAATAACTTCAAAGACTCTGTTACAAAAAACAGATTAAATGCTATCACAAGAAGTGTACCGTATTACAATTGTAAGTATGTGAATGTATGTGAAATCACATAGTAAGTGTTTCATCCAGTGAACATAGCTTGCCACTGAAAACTATGTTTCCAAATTTTCTAATGATCCTACAGTACTCAGTCTCTGAATATTGAATATCATAACTTCTGACAGACACTTTATGAACCAACGTAGATCAATCAGCCAAAGGCAAAGGAACTTCTGATCTCTTAGAACAAATACCTGCTGTAATGAGACTGACAGTAAGCAGAGAATTAAAAAAAATATGTAGTGTTCCAGAGAATAAATCACTGAGGAACAATCTATGGAAGTATTAATTTGGATAAATACCAATACAAGGAAAAGTACTCTCTGTCTCTCTCTCTCTCTCTCTCTCTCTCTGTCTCTCTGTCTCTCTGTCTTTTTCTCTGTCTCTCTGCCTCTCTTTCTGTCTGTCTCTGTCTGTCTCTCTGTCTCCCTCCCTCCCTCCCTCCCTCCCTCCCTCCCTCCCCCTCTCATCCCTCAAGGTGTGTATGGATAACATGCACATCTACTCCAGAAAACAACCTCATGTGTCAACCTTGAATTTCCATCAAATTTAAGATAGGCTCCTTTTTCCTTTCCAGCACTGAAGGCCAGGCTCAGTGACTCTGGAAAGTCACATAAAGCCTACAGTACAGGTACTGAAGGGAAAACAGGAACACAGATGCCCTACCCAAGGCACTACCACATTGATCCTAGTGTTGTGTCTCCTGGAATCCCTTATACATGACAGAATGTGGCCCGAATGTTCATATTGCTTAATCTGTAGGTATGTCATAAAAGGCTCCCTCTGCTTTACCCCATCACCTGCAAAATCTATCAACTTTTGCACTGTGCATCTTTTGACTAGCTCAATGAGGTAAATTTGAGTTAAATAAAATAACAAGAACAGAGACTAGGCAAAGCAGGCCACTTTAATTTGCAATGTAAGTAATGACTCTACTTATGTTGTTCCCTAAAGCAAAGCTTCTCCCTGCTTCTTGTTGAGCACATCCTTGCTTCTCCTATATATTCCCATACTAGGATAAAATGATTCAATAACTGCTACTGGGTTTACTGCACTAACTTTTATGTTTAATTAATGCATATTTCATGTATTTTTGACTGTGTGATACTTATGGTGCTTGACTTTAATCTTTTGATGTACTAACAAAGTTAATATGTCTTCATAGAGTTTATAGTAGACTTTAGTGTCTATCTTCCTTTTCCTGGGTGCTTTAATTACTTATGATGTTTCAATGGCTTTGATTCTCATATTAAAGTTAGTTAGTTGACATTCAATGATAGTCTCATATTTAATACATTTAATAATATGCTTCTGTAAAATGCTGTAATCCTTATTTTGTATTCTCTATATGGGCATTTCCTCAACTCTCTTGAATTCTACCTGGCAGTTTAATCCCCAAAATGTCCATATAAACCGGTGATCATTTTCCTCTGTAAAAGTCCCAAGTGTTTAGTAAAATGAAACTTAGAAATTTGGATTTCAATACTTATCTGTGCCAATACCATATACTATTTTGTGACTGTAGATAATAGTAGCAAGATTAAGTTCACAGTAAGAAAATAGCCTTGGTCAAGAGTATATGTTCTACACATTTCAAAAATTAATTCTAAGTACTTTATTATAATAGATTTCATTTTAGGTGATCCCCAAAAACATTCCTTGGTGTGACTGCTTAAATCACATTTAGCTATCCTAATTAGTCAAGAGGGTAGCTCTATTAAATATGTTGTTATAGTATTTTTAATTTATAATTTGTTCCTTATGTTGTAACCCATTTTGATGAAAGGCATGCTGTATATGTGTACATTAATGATCACACAAACCTTGTGTAAATATATAAGACATACATAGATACTACATGTGTAAATTATATATAAATGCAGGTCAAGTGGCAAGTGCATTGTATCTTTTGTATGCTAATGCATTGCAATGAAACTTAACGGTGAATTTTGGAATTGTATATAAAAATGATTGCTTTTAATTTCTTATGAATTTACCCATCAATTTGTTAATGTATGCCTGTGTACTTCCAAATAAATTCATATACATAAAGAAGCTGTGTCACCTGGTAAATTGATGTAACATTGGCCAACTTTAAATATTTAATATGTTCCAGCCTTATTCTAGCAAATTAAACTCAAATTTCTAATTACCGATTAGTGATAATTTGTCTGAAATTGTACAGCAAGACTTCATCTCAAAATATTTATAGTCTGTGTAAGACATTTTTCTTCTGCAATCTCTCCTCTTTCTTTATCTGTGATCTGTTGTATTTACAATATTGGATAATAACCAGAAAAGAATACATGATAGTAGCTACATTTCTTTTAAATGCCTCTAATAGTAATGTGTTAAAAAACATTAAGTAAAAAACTGAGATTATTATTTTTTTAGATATTTCCTCATTTACATTTCCAATGCTATCCCAAAAGTCGCCCATACCCTACCCCCCTTCCCTACCCACCCACTCCCCCTTTTTGGCCCCAGAGTTCCCCTGTACTGGGGCATATAAAGTTTGCAAGTCCAATGGGCCTCTCTTTCCAGTGGTGGCCAAATAGACCATCTTTTGATACATACGCAGCTAGAGTCAAGAGCTCCAGGGTACTGGTTAGTTCATAATGTTGTTCCACCTATAGGGCTGCAGATCCCTTTAGCTCCTTGGGTACTTTATCTCCTCCATTGGGGGCCCTGTGATCCATCCAATAGCTGACTGTGAGCATCCACTTATGTGTTTGCTAGGCCCCGGCGTAGTCTCACAAGAGACAGCTATATCCGGGTCCTTTCAGCAAAATCTTGCTAGTGTATGCAATGGTGTCAGCGTTTGGAGGCTAATTATGGGATGGATCCCTGGATATGGCGGTCAAAACTGAGATTATTTTAAAAGAACTCCAATACTAAATAATGTTTAAAGAAAAAGGTGTAGGGATGAGATTTTTCTAGATGGAAACAGTGTTACACTTGCATATCAAGATTAATCCTCATGAATTACCTCCAGGCTTGCAGTTAGTGGTGTCATTTTTATAGGTATTTGCCATAGGGGAGGTATCTTAATGAAGTAAGACTTCAAAACTATCTTTGATTCAGCAAATTTCAGCTCAACAGTCTATGAGATATGCTAGCATTATAATCTATATATGTCTTATTGGCTATTTCTGTTACAACAGTTGTGTTTGGTATCTCTACTGTAAATATTGT
The DNA here is from genome assembly GCF_000001635.26 of Mus musculus. Lineage (NCBI taxonomy): Eukaryota > Metazoa > Chordata > Mammalia > Rodentia > Muridae > Mus > Mus musculus. Next base: position 91,828,131 of record NC_000077.6, read on the forward strand.
TTAGATCTTTACATTTATTTATCCATTTGTTTCTCAACACAGAACATATATCTCTTTAATCACTGTGCTAAAATATCTACCAGAAGTATTTGACAGATACACTGGACATAGCACTGAGAAAGATTTACAACATATGATACATACAAATATATATATATATATATGTGTGTGTGTGTGTGTGTGTGTGTGTATGTATATGTATGTATATACATATATATATATATATATATATATATGACACACACACATGTATACATGTATATGTAATATGCATACATAATATATTTCATATATGTTTATATAATATAAACTTACATAATATCAATTATATATAATATATATATAAATATAATTACAATTATATATATACAATTTTAATTTCTAGAAGAACCTAGAATTCTTTTTTTTACATCATTAAAAAACTACCAATGTTTCTAGATAGAAAAACTCTAGGGATGATTTGTCCATGTTATAAGTATAACTGATATTGATATATGGCATACTTATAGTGTTTAAATTATATGTTGTATGTCTACTACAAAAAATTTAAGAGTACTGGCTGTTGTGCCTGAGGACCTGTGTTCAATTCTCAGGACCTATGTAGTAGTTTACAACCATCTCAAATTCTAGTCCCAAGAGATCCAATGCCCGCTTCTAGCCTTCATGCATACTCCACATGCACATAGTGGACATACAGGCCTATAGATGAAACACACACACACACACACACACACACACACACACACACACACACACACATACTAATATAATAAAATAATTCACAAAACATTTAGATAATATAATTAAATGATAGACCGAATTATTAAAATGTCAATGCCACAGTCTTTGATTACAATTAAGCTTAGTGAAACTCCTATTGAAACTCTACAAGTGAGTAAGTTCTTGCTAGAACAAACACAAAATCTTTCAGTGAGGGTTCCAGCAAGTAATGCTTAAAATGCTTCACAAAGTTCTATCTTTAGAATACTCACTTTATATCGAACTTACCATATCTTCAAGTGGTATAAGTCTCTCCTACTACATCATAGACCAGCCAGTTACACAGTACCATTAGTATTCTTGCTATTTCTGAAAACATGCATCTTACTAATCCATTTTCAAATGCATTCAAGAATCTACTCTTTACATGCCAGAGTGAGGTCTTAGAAGGCTCATAGGACTCTGAAATGTCTATAGGTAGATAAGGCCAGAGAAGGAAAGAATAAAATACAGTAGATATGAAGGATGTAAAGTTGAAATTGCAGAAATCAGGACACATAGAATATGTTAAAAGGAATTAACTGCTCTATTTACTCAAAGGCACAGTGAATTTAGATGAGTATTGGGAATAATATGATTTTCAACAAACTTAGACCAAGTAATCTTATGCCCGTGGTTCAAGGAAATAACCAGGGTAGTTAATTAAGCAGATCATGAGTAGTAGTACCACCAATACTGTAAGATAAACTATCCAAATGTAATAACAGAATCTAGCCATAGAATTTACTCAGTCAAAGATATTTCAGGAGGATATATGAAATAGTAATTTATTATGATGATAAAAAATGTTCCTCAGAGAAAAGTCAACCCTCTGAATATTTTATTTCATATATACTTATTTGTATCAGAATTATAATATATACTCTACATAATTTCAAATGTAATTTTATATGCTTTAAGTAAAACTGTCTGGTAAATCTATTATTTTCTAAATTTATGAAACATTAATAACTATTATGTATGCACTATAAATATGTATGAAGGTTTTGGTGTTGGTGATGGTGGTTGTTGTAGTTGTTGTTTTGCTGTTTAGTTTCTTTTATCCATTTATTTATTCATTTGTTTATTTGTTTATTCACTTTCCTCCCATTTGAAGCTCCATCTCTTCCCAGGCCCAACTCACACAGCCCTTCCCTCCATCACCTCTTTACTCCAGGACTAAGTACCTCCTCCCCATCTGAGGCCAGACAAGGTAGACTAGTTCAAGAACAGGATCCACAGGCACTCAAGAGTCAGGGTAAGCCCTGTTCCAGTTGGAGATAGATTCAGATGAAGGCCAAGCTGTATATCTGCTACATTTGAGCAGGGGGCCTAGGTACAGCTCTTGTATGCATTTTGGTTGGTGTTTAAGTGTCTGGGAACTCCACAAGGGTGCCCTCAATCATTTCCCCAACTTTTACACAGACTTTCTGAGTTTGATCTTATGTTTAGCTGTGGGCTCTGCATCTGTTTCAGTCAGCAGCTAGTTAGAACCTCTCAAATAGCAGCTATGCTAGGCCCCAGTCTGCGAATCTAGGAGAAAGACCCAAACATAGCCTGAGGCTCCAAGGTAGTTGAAGGAGGAGGTCAGGGCTGCAATGTGTCCCTACTGATCTTCTGAGGACAGCTCAGCACATTTCCCACTAAATTGGCAGAAGTTGTCTCTGCAGTCATTTATGTCCAGCTCACACAGGGTACTTGTGTTTCCAAGCCAGCAGTGACAAGTATAGCTGTCAACAGTGTCTTCACATGTTGTATCATTTTGACAGGGTTTTGAACAAGAGGAATCAATGTCTCTCAGTGTGTCCCTGTGAATCCACTACCTATGCAGTCATGGTAGTAATTTTTTCTTCTATCCACACATAGACCTTCCCAGACATGGCTGATTGGAACATTCATCAGAGTTGAGTTCACAGTAGTCTCCAAGCAGTCCAGGTGCATAATCACAGAAGTAAGACCCAAAAGCATCCTGATACATGGTACCATGTAGACATGCCTGGGGTTAACATTCATCAACATCCAACTGACAGTTCACACTAGACTATGCTTGGGAACAGACACATGCATATCTTCTTATATTTTTGACACATCACCCTCACTCCTGCAGTGGTGAGAAACAAATCCATCTACTTCTAATTCACAATGTCTGCCTTGGTATCCAGGCAGACAGGAGCAGCCATTGATTCGATCCTGGCACACAGCCCCATTGTGGTAGGAGCTGAAAACCCACTCCTTGTGACCTGTCTCACAGAACTTTCTAGCATATCCAGCAAGGTAGATGCAGACAGGATACTCAGGATCTTCATGGAAGGTATCTCCTTGTTGGCAAACAGCTCCTCCACAGGAATTAGTAGCTGGTTTACAGGTTAGCTGTCTGAAACTAGGAGGACATAGGTCCTGTTTCCTGGGGTAGTCACACAGTGGCAATTCCTTGGCAGAGACTGGAGAAAAAGACTCTTTTAGATCTTTGTCCAAATTATTGTCTGTGTCTAAGCAACATTCCACAGAGATGGATGTAGCATGTGAATAGCTCACTTATCACCCTGAAAAATTCATATTTCAAATTCCATGAACATTAAACTCTTCATTATAGTTCTTCTATTTCATTATCTGAGATGTTGAAATGGGACTCAGGATATAAACTCATCTCCCAGCTCTGAACATCATGACTTCCTTTTCCTTTGTGGATAATTTGCTGCTAAGCTCCATATGGGTTATGTGAATCCCTTCTGAAGCACCTACAGGAAGTTCTTGACTAAAATATATGCTATAATTCCATAATTATTAATTATGTATGGGTTATGAAGCTGGTTAATGCTTTAAAGTTTGGCTTCAGTACTTTTAGATGACATTCAAAAGTTTAAATTTTTTTAAAAGACATTGTGATCTATTATTAACATGATACATCAGTAGCCAGTCTCAACATGCCTTGCTTTGTATTCACATTTCAAGGAGTGTGATGTATTTTAACTGTTGTCATCTCAGGACTTCAACTCCTAGAAACTATTGCTTGATATTTCTTTACATAAATAGATACTATATATTCTCTTTTCTCTGATTTTTATTATATTATGGTGGATATCAAAACGTTTAATAGAGTAAGTGAATTTCAAACTTCAATCAATAAAAAGAAATAAATCCATATTATATTGGCTATCAGAAGTCTACAAGGAAAAAGGAACCTTTACTCTTTTAATGACATATTCTATGAGCTATAAGTACTTCAGGGAAACTAAGAGTGCTAAAGGAATTTAAATGAAAACCAAGTCATTGATCAAAGCAGTGTTATCTATAATGTGTCAATTATTTGTTACTCAATTAATAGCCCCACGGTCTTTCCAAAGTCTAACAATTTTTCCAGTGACCTCAGGCCAAAGGATGAGTTCTGAGTAATGGACCAAGAGTAAAAGTAACATGTCACTAAAAACTGAGGCACAGACGATCTGTGCCAGTTTAGCGTCCTGTGTTACTCTGCAAAGAATCTAATAGAAGCCTAGTATTTCTTTTTTCTTCTGTTTATTTTATTCTTTTTTTCAATTTTTATTAGATATTTTCTTCATTTGCATTTCAAATGCTATTCCAAAAGTCCCCTACACCCTCCCCCATGCCCTGCTCCCCTACCCACCCACTCCCACTTCTTGGCCCTGCCATTCCTCTGTACTGGGGCATATAAAGTTTACAAGACCAAGGGGCCTCTCTTCCCAATGATGGCCGACTAGTCCACCTTCTCGCTACATATGCAGCTATAGACACAGAAGAAAATACAGAAGAAGGAAGACCAACATGTGGATACTTCATTCCTCCTTAGAATAGGGAACAAAATACCCATGGAAGGAGTTACAAAGACAAAGTTTGGAGCTAAGAAGAAAGGATGGACTATCCAGAGACTACCCCACCTGGGGATTCATCCTATATTCAGCCACCAAATGCAGACACTATTGCACATGGCAGCAAGATTTTGCTGAAAGGACCCTGATATAGCTGTCTCATGTGAGGCTATGCCAGTGCCTGGCAAATACAGAAGTGGATGCTCACAGTCATCTATTGGATGGAACACAGGGCCCCCAATTGAGGAGCTAGAGAAAGTACCCAAGGAGCTGAAGGGGTCTGCAATCCTATAGGTGGAACAACAATATGAACTAACCAGTACTCCCACAGCTCATGTTTCAAGCCTAATATTTCTAATAGTGTTAGTGCTAGATAGTTATTTTTTCCCTAGATTACCTTGTCACAATGGGAGACACAGCCAAAGTGTGATCTGTTTAGATACAGAAAAGCAAAGATCAAGGCATGCAAAAAAAAAAAAAAGTTAATATGTTTGGTCTTTGTTCACACTTTTTAACTCTGCATAGTCTCATCTAACATGATCAGAAAGAAAACTGTTAATGGTAGTTGGATGTTACATAAATAAAATCATACACAAACTTGCATGATTTTTGTTATGCATTAGAATGATATGTGTTAAAAAATACATGTGCCTGTGGTATCTTGGAAGAGAGACATTTGTCTTTTCTAATGGAGCAGAAAGTTAAAACCATCTGTTGTAGTGTGGATCAGTCAGTGGTATGTGCAGTCAGAAGTAACAGTCAATGAAAGGATGAACTAGGAGGGAGAATATTTATGAAGATACATTCAGAAATGGGAGATGTAAGGTGAAAACTTACATTTGCTTATTTCTTTTTTACCTTCCTTGATATGGATTCAGTGCTTTTCTTCCATCTTCTTCAAGTGAATGACATCTTAAACACTGTCCTCGTGCAATACTCCTCATACTTTGAGTTTTTAAGGATACAGAAATCAGTGCTCTCTGACAGGAGCCTGATATAGCTGTCTCCTGAGAAGCTCTGGCAGAGCCTGACAAATACAGAGGTGGATGCCCTCAGCCAACCATTGAACTGAGCACAGGGTCAACACTGGAGGAACTAGAGAAAGTATCCAAGGAGGTAAAGGGGTTTGCAGTCCCATAGGAGGAACAACAATATGAACAAACCAGACCTCCCAGAGATCCCAGGGACTAGACCACCAACCAAAGAGTACACTTGGAGAGACCATGGCTCCAGCCACATATGTCGCAGAGGATGGCCTTGTCGTACATCAATGGGAGGAGAGGCCCTTGGTCCTATGAAGGCTCAATGCCCCAGTGTAGGGGAATGCCAGGACAGGAGAGCGGGAGTGAGTGAGTTGGTGAGCAGGGTGAGAGATAGTATAGGGGCTTTTCAAAGCTGAAACCTGGAAAAGTGATAACATTTGGAATGTAAATAAAGAAAATACCTAAATTTAAAAAAAAAAAGGATACAGAAATCATGGTTCATATAGTCACAGATTTTATGGAGGTCAATGTAGCAATGCTTTAGCAATGATTCTCACCCCACACTGTTCTCACACTCAGAAGCTGCTAAGTGGTAGCATGTGCCTTAGACCTATTCATTACATAGCAGGGTTCTTAGAAGACTTAGAACCTATAAGAGATTGACAGTCCTATAATGGAGTTCCCTCTCTGACTGAGTACCCATCTTCTACCCCTTGAGAGAGTACAGCTAGGCCTGAAATCCTTAGACTGTGTTTTGAAACTGTAAAGGAAGGGGAGTGTTCCAGGACAGAAATGGAATTTGCATTGCATAGGAGTTAGATTTTATGTTTCCTTTTTATTTTATATCATTTGTCAGATGCTATGAAAAAACACTCCAAGAAAAGTAAGTCAAGAGAGCCAGAATTTGTCTTGGCCTCTAATTTCAGAGAGATTATACTCCATCATGATCAGGAAGACTTGGTATTATTCAGGGAAGAAACTGTAGCAGGTTACATGGCATCCCCATTCAAGAGACAGAGAATGAACAGGAAGTGGGTTTGGGCTCTAGAATATAATGGCCATGCCCACATTAATCTACTTCCTAAAGTTTCCACAACCTTCCAAAACAGGATCACTCTCTGAGTTAAATCAGGTAGCCTGTTGAGGGAATTTCATATCCAAATCCTCACAGTAGTAAGAGAACAGAGAATTTACTTCTTAGTATCAGAGAAATCTGTTTGATCCCTGATGAAAGAGCATAGTATCTGTGCTCTTGAAAACATCTCACAATTTCTTCCATCACTTTATTTATTTTACAATCCAGTCATTACCTCTCCATGTCCACCTTCCCACAGTTCTTCATCCCATTCTTCCTCCCCCTGTCTCTAAGAGGATGGCCCCTTCCAGCCTCCCCCCCCACACACACACACTCCCTTTGGCCCCAAGTCTCACACTTAGCCTTGTATTTGCCACAGCAATTTAAGTGAAGTGGAAGTACTTTATGTCTGTGCCAGGCGTGCACACTCAAAATAATTCCCTTCAGAGTTAATAAAAAAAATATGGAAAATGTGATCTATCCCTTAACTTTGTTGCTGATGTTGTTAGTGGAGAAAAGGGATAAAGTGATTGATGAATCACTGTGAGTATACGTCATCCAGACCTGTCAACAAGATGTGATAGTGATCAGAAATGGAACTCATGAGGTCAACAGTTATTTCTTGTAGTGTTGAGCTGTAAACTCAAATCTATAAGAAGGGAGACAGATTGAAAATTTTCTATTCAGAAAAAAAAAAAAAAGAAAAGAAAGCCTAAGTAAATTGACACAGTTTCATCTTATTGATTTGTGTTGTATTCTGAGATGCAGAGAAAAAAATTCAGGTTAATGTTCTTTCCTACTAAGCTGTCCTTCACTTCCTTATCCTGAGGCAGTGTGCACATTTGCTCTATAGAAATCATTTTTCCGTTTTACATTCACAGGCATGAGTGATAAAAGTGTGTGTGTGTGTGTGTGTGTGTGTGTGTGTGTGTGTGAGATTCTGCCTATGTAAATTATAAGACAGGATATCATGAGAATTATTTGTATCATGAGAACTATAATGTGAGAAAAAAAGGAAATCAAATGAGGAAACTATTCTTTATAGAGAAAGATAGGTAGACAGTAGAAAAAGGAATATTGTTGAAGGCCATGGGCAAGGTAGCCTGGCACACAGTGTTGAAGAGACAATGCCTAAAATAATGTGGAGTTTAGAACTGGTAGCCAAGATTGCCCTGTGGCTTGAACATATGTACACTGTGGCATACGTGCATCTACACACACACACACACACACACACACACACACACACACACACACACACACAGAGAGAGAGAAAGAGAGAGAGAGAGAGAGAGAGAAGGAAATATCCCTGATAAAATTTCAGTGCTACCCTTCTTATATTAAATTTCTTATATTAAATTAAAACATTTCAAGGATATGTGTAGATTCTTCTAACTTCATATCCATGCAAAGATTTTGGACAATGTTGGTGTTATAATAGTGAAAATCCAAAGGATAGAACACAATGCCTTTGAACTGAATCACAAATCACACAACTGAAAAAGCAAGGCTAAAAATACTGAGAGATTTACTCTGTTTATACTAAGCATTCACAGATGAAGAAGGTCTTGTACCTAGTTGCTGAATCTATTTTACTTCAGTTCCAGAGTTTAAAAAAATGCTACATGTGTTTTCTAAACTTCACAAAGAGGGAATGCTTTTTCATATCTGCATAATCCTCAATTCTGATAGCATTTCAGAAAAATATGTTTTGGAGAAATTAGTTTTCTTATTGATAAGATTTTGACAATGAGTGATGTGAGATACTTATAATACATTCATAAAAACTTTCAATGTCATTGGAAGTGAAATGAAATTCCCAAAAGAGATATTTTTCTCTTTTTGAAGCAATTCTTGGGCCTATAGCAGTAGATGCGATTCAATGGTCATTTGGTTTCAATAACACAATGTCTAAAGCAGTGACAACATTTTAATTCATACCAAAAGTTTATTACACAAAAATTATAATTTGGTCACAGTGTTCATCACTGCTATACCTGCTATAATCACATATATAATTTGAATACATGTTCTTTAGTTGATTTTATAATAATAAGATTAGTGCCTGGCAAATACAGAAGTGGATGCTCACAGTCATCTATTGTATGGAACACAGGGCCCCCAATGGAAGAGCTAGAGAAAGTACCCAAGGAGCTGAAGGGGTCTGCAACCCTATAGGATGAACAAAAATATTAACTAACCATTACCCCCTAGAGATCATATCTCTAGCTGCATATGTAGCAGAAGATGGCCTAGTCGGCCATCACTGGGAAGAGAGGCCCCTTGGTCTTGCAAACTTTATATGCACCAGTACAGGGTAACGCCAGGGCCAAGAAGTGGGAGTGGGTGAGTAGGGGTGGCATAGGGGACTTTCAGGATAGCATTTGAAATGTAAATAAAGAAAATATCTAATAAAAATTGAAAAAAAAAGAGATTACAATCACTTAGGTATAAATTTGATTTTGAATCTCAGAATAAAAATCCTTACTTTGACTTGATGTTATCATCCTCATAAATCATATGGTTTCACCTTAACTAACATAAAGTAGTTATGATTAAATGTTGTTATTGCTTTAGATCTCTGTGTGTGTGTGTGTGTGCACATGCACATGAGTGATACAATTCAGATTAATGCAGGTATGAATGGAAGCCAGAGGTAGGTTAGTTTCCCTCCTCAGTTCCTCCCCACCTTATTTTTTAGCGGGAGATTTCCAGTGAATCTGGTGATCACTGAATGAAATTGAAACTAAACAAGTTAAGGATACACCACATGACATTCTGATCTTGCAAAAATTAACCAGTCATGTAGAAAACAAGAAATGTGCTAAAATCTTTAATGAGGTAAACAGAGGCTTATACTGATGAACATTATAGGGAATGATAGATACCACTGAAGGATATCTAACTGAAGATATTTTAATAGCATAGGAGAGCAAAAAAAAAAAAAAAAAAAAAAAAAAAAAGAATGATCTGTAAATGTAAGTTAAGTTCATGAAATACAGTAGTAGTCACCACTGGACTCCAGAATACAGGACCTATATCAAAAAGTAGAATGATTCGTTTACAAACTTTTAGGCAGCAGCTTAGGGAAAAGTACTTCTTTGCTGATGGGAAATAAGAATCCTAGAAAGCTCTGGAGAAATCTGCTTAGCTCTGTGGCTCTCAACCTGTGTAGTAGCAACTCCTTTGTGGGTCAAACCACCCTTACACACGGCTAACCTAAGACCATAGGAAAACAGATATATTTACATTAGGATTCAAGACAGTAGCAAAATAATCATTATGAAGTAGCAACAAAAGTAGTTTTGTGGTGGTGGGGGTGTGGTCATTGAAACATGAGGAACTGTGTTAAAGGGTAGGAAAAGAGGAAGGACTAGAACCTCCAGAATAGCTGATGGTTGGAGGCTTGATTGGGAAATTGGACACAGGCAACTGCACAAAATCTAGTGCTGAAAAGATTAAGGGTTTGGGAAACTGTGTAGCGTCTCATAGTGACTGAGTCAAAAGAAGTAGAGGATCTATGGTGTTTATACTGATATATTGTTATAGATGAATAATGTTTCTCTTGGGACTGCTCTGGAATTGGTACTAGCTACTTCTTTGATTACTTTAACAACATAAATAATGAAAATTTGTCCAGGGAGATATGTTGGGAAGTTTAGCAGGAATATTAGTAACTCTTGGGTCTCTTACAGAAGCATCCAGAGAAATCTTGGAACCTTCATGGAAAGCATTCTCAGATATGTCAAGCACAAATTGCTCTACTTCAAATTTTTCTAAGGGTATTGTGGAAGACACATGGACTTCAGAGGAGGCATTACTCTCAAAGATTCTTATGTTCTGTCTGTATTGCTCAGGAATAACTCCAGGAGTATCTGGAGAGAGAGAAAATTGGTCCATATCGAGTCTGTGTTCCTGACTTCCACTAAGTTACTGAAAATCTTGAACTGTCCTGAAAGTTTGCACTGTTGTCTTCTCTCTGCCTTGAATACTCACTTCTTAAGTTATCATACCTTGTTCTGTTCCCAGGGTATCTAATTCTCTTTGAGTATGGCCAACTATTCTTGTTAGAGGAAGAGAAAGGTGAGGCCAAGCCTTATCACTCCTAATTATTTCTGCATAAACAATATGTAATATAAAATTTATATATTTGTTATAAATACATGTTACATAGAGTATGTAATTATCTAATACTATAACAGATGTACAATGTTACATGGGCTTGTACAAGCAGCCTTCTCACTTTTCATATTTTGGTAGTTGTCATTTTTTTTTGCTACAAGACTGAAGAATGTTTCTTCCCCAAAATTTGAAAATAGCTTTCTCAAGTAATAAAAAACAGCTATGGTGATTCCTCCTAAGAATAACAAATGCAATATCTAGCTCATTTTGGATTCCTATAACAGAATATCAAGGGATGAGTATTTTCTAATGAATATTTTCTAATGGGTCAACATTTGTTGAGTCAATCAACACTTATTGAGTGATTTTGTACTTTGCAATTTCATAATGTTTTGTGGAAGAGTAATTAAGAGAAAACCGGGGTTGGGAAAAGAAGATAGATAGATAGATAGATAGATAGATAGATAGATAGATAGATAGATAAAGATAGGAAAATGAATGATGGATGGATGGATGGATGGATGGATGGATGGATGGAACAGTAATATGAGAGAACATGCAAGGTAGATAAAGTGCATTCACACCTGTGGTAAATGCATTCATTTCCTAGACAATATTAACTCTTACATACGACTGGAACTCTCATGATCCACATAACCTTAACAATGTTACAAGATAACCACTTTTTGAACACAGAATAACTTATGGACTCAGACTCATTAGAGGTGAAGTATAAAAAATGTATTGGGATGATCTTAAGAAACAACCTTGAAGAGAGGGAGAGACACACACACACACACACACACACACACACACACACAGAGAGAGAGAGAGAGAGAGAGAGAGAGAGAGAGAGAGAGAGAGAGAGAGAGAGAGAGAGAGAATGCTATGGGGTGGCTGCTCTTATTTTATGCAAGGAAGCCAAGCAGAGTTCAGTGTTTAAAGTTCATAGGCTATGTGGTCTGTTACTGTAGCCTTAGGATTCACTAGAGCTCTGGCATTGGCTGCCTTACTATGAAGGCTATACAGGGGCAACCAACCTCTGACATATTGATGGTTTCTTATTAGATGGTCAATAAGGCTTGTTGAAGTAATTGCAAGTACACAGCTGTAATTACAAGGCAATCATTATCTTATCACTGATACTCTTAAATGTTCATTGCTTTAGTTAAAGATTTTTGTTGCTTAAATCTTTTAACTCTTAATATGTTCTGGAACCCCAATTAACCTCACTCACTTATGATATTATAAGTTAAATTAAAGTAGTTTATTATTATATAAGCAAATGCTACTAACATATTCCAATACTAACATGAAAATGGGACTTTTGCTTTGGATAGCCTTGATTACTCAAGAAGTTACAAGTGTGGATAGATTGGAATGCAGTCAGATTCATTGAAAACAAATTGCTTATCATGACATGCATACTTCCTTTGGCTTTCTGTGTTCTCTGTGTCCTCCAAATACTGGAAGTTTATATGATAAAGTTAAGGTAAGTTCTGTTTTGCTCATATACAAAATGTGATAATTATAATGCCGTCTTTAATGTTTTCATTAGAATAATAAATGTTGTCAATGCCGAAGTCCAAGGCAATTTCTAACCTCCCCCTCCAAGTCAGATCTAAATTCAACCTAAAGGAAAAAAAAATCACCTACATTCTATTAAAGTCTTTAATAATATATAATGAGAAGAAAACAAAACACATAGGTTGATGGTGATATTATGAATGGGTATTGTGTGTATATGAAAGAGGATAATGTTTGCATAAAATAGCAATTAACACTCATGAAGTTTATAGGCTTTAGCATACACTTCAATAAAAGAATTCACTGCTTCAATCAAAGTATTTATTGGACTTTATAAAAATGTCAGATGGGTTATTTTGTAAGGTAAATCATATCTTTTCCTCTAAAAATGGTTTTGAACTATTAGTGCACAACACCCTAGGTTGTGACCTATCAGAAAAAATGAAATTGCATAAATAATTACCTAAGATTAAAAATCACATTGGATTAGGGGGTGTGGTCAATTATTATCTTTACCTATGTACATACCTGCTATCTGTATGTGATTAGTGTCTGCATGCAATGTGTATAGCTGGTATCTATGTATGACTGGTGTGTTTGTGTGAATGATACTCATGTGCATCTGGTGCTCATGTATGGATGTTGTTCAAGTCCATACATGAGTGGTATTCATACATGACTAATGTTCATGTACAACTACATTCATAATGGATGATCATAGGACACATTATGGCAGACAGTAATTTGAGGCAGATACTACCGTGGAACCCTACATACTAAACAAAAGCAAGAGCAATTCTTCCACCAGGCTTCAGAAGGAGCATGACCCTGCCAGCTCCTTCATTTCAGACCTACTATTTCTGAAATTATGAAAGACAAATTATCAAATGTTTGTTGTTATAAGCCATTCAGATCGTGGTAGTTTGTTATAGCAGCCCTAGGGAACTAAACAGGACCTAACAGTTAGAGACAAATTGTACAAATCAGTAGAAAACAGCTCCTGGCATTCTCTTGGCTGTAGAGAATCATTCCAAGGCAAGGCTTCCAATCATTTAAGAAGGTGACAACTTCAAGGGAAAAAATGTATCCTACAATGAACTGAGGGCTTAATATTAATTTTATGTAGAACATTCTGTATTTCCCCCTTTTATTGCTTAACGACTTTCCTCTATCATCTAACCAAATGCATGCATGACATTTTCAAACATTTCTCCTTCAAGCATCATTATCAGTGCAAATGATCATTCCAGTAGATTTGAGGTATTGATTATTGCTGCTTCAAAAGCAATGCCTGAGAGATATGCCAACCTTTCAAGTTCAAAATTTGGAGGTAATTTTTGTGGGTCATCACAAACCTAAAATATATATTATTAATGAAAGTTGAGCATTAGTTTCACAAATAAAAGCTGTTTGCAGAAAACTGCTCTTTGCAGCATTTTCTATATCCAAAAAAGTGCCCCAAAAAGGCAATGAGTATCACCTTTCTCTGTGTGAGTGTGTGTGTGTGCATGTGTGTATATGTGTGCATGTAGCCATGTGACAGGTAAACAGCGTATGGAGGACAATTTGTGTAGCAGATTCTCTACTCTTAAAGACTGAACAAAGTATCATGTACATAAACCTTATAGAGTAGGCTTATGGAGCATGTACATATACCTGGTAATTCATTTCTCTGCCTCAAGAAAATTTATTTTAAAGTGAGGATATTTTGACACTTCGGGTATGTGTGCACATGAAAATGTGTTTGGAAAGTATACAAAATTGGTTTTCATCAGGTTATTGGGGAATGAAAGTAGCCCTTCCAGTATGTAACTTACCAAATACATCCTGCAAGGAACACTTTTTCCAGCTAAATCTTAGAATAACCATTTTGTATGTATTTTAGATTGGCTTCACCAATATTTTTGTCAGAGTGGAGTCATTATAAACATTGCAAGTATTGAAATTTTTTTTTTTAGAAATTTCACATTCAGGTAACAACTGAGCATATAGAAAGACAGAATCTATTTCTGCAGTTTCAATTCAATTATAACACCTAATAATTCGTTAATGAAGTTGACAGTGTTATTTTGACAATATAACTATTATCTAGCTTTGAATGCATGGGACTGGAATGGATTTGAGATATATATTATACAATCTTTCTAATTAGTTCAAAGTATCTCTGAAGACATCAAGTCTTCTATCTTACACAGCCAGCACTGTTGATGATATTTTTATTTTGTTTTGTTTTATTTTATTATTTTTCTCAATAAAAAATAGACTCAAGTAAGTGTATTTTGGGGAAGATGATCTACCACAAAATTGCTGAAATATTAAAGATTTAAAATACTTTCCATATAGCAGACAGTGTGCATTTTTCTTTGCAAGAGAGTTTGGGAAAGCAATCAAGTCAGGCAGGCTGGTAGATCTGCCTAGAAGGAAATCAGATGTGAAATGGAAGCCACAGGAAACTGCATTATTTAAGTATGGTTGCTTTATTTACAAATGGACTGGACAAAATATCTCATTAAATAGAAAGTAATTTTCCAAAGGAAACATTAAACAATATGGAATAAAAATGAAGACAAACACATCAAGCTTCTGGCTATAACTAACTGTGAAGATAGTTCTCCTTTGCTTAATGGAGAACAAACAACAACAGCTTTCTGCGTTTATTACTTATCAATCACATTCCTCAAGGAATACTTTTTCTAACTAAATCTTTGAATGACCATTTTGAATGTGTTTTAGATTTGCCTCTGCAGAAAGGCAGAAGTCCAATTAACTCAATAATAACATGAGATCTTTCTTTCACTAATGGAGGAGATAAAGATATCTTTGTCAGTATTTTATAAAACAATGCAATGCAGAATGTGGTTTACACACACAACATTGACTAAAATATTTTTGTTAAAGTGGAATCATTATAAACATTGCAAGTATTGAAATATATAATATTATATATATATTTCACATTCCTGTAACAACTGATCCACTAAACCTACACACAATGGCCATTTTCGTTTTTGTTTTTCTTCTTTTTTTTTCATTACAAAACAATTCATGTTGTTGAGCCTGAATGATGAGCCACACACTCATTATGTGTAATTAGATCAAGTACCCATCTATAACTGAGAGGAAAACAAAACTTGTTCTCTATCACGGCAGGTTTTAAAAACAACAATATATTTGGAATTTTATGAAATTTAGATTATGAAATTTAGAATCAGAGTATGATTCTGATTTATCATTATACTCGTAATTCCATGATATACTGAGAATTCAGTTTCATTTAATAATCAATAGAGCTGGTAATATATAGGTCACAGGGTGAAAGATCCTGAGAACTTTAAGGGGAATCCATTCATTGTTAACGACAGAGTGACATATTAATGTTTTCCAATGCCAGTGATGTTAAGGCCTCTATTTCTTTTCCCATGAGGAAGACTTCCCTAACTTCCAGATCATTATCACATGAAATTAAAGGTACATCATGTCTAATAGAATATGTGATTATCTCTACAATAAAAATCCTTAGATAAAAATAAATTAAAAAATTATATATATTCAGAGCCCAGTAAAGCTGACAATAATGTCATTTTAAATATTTAATATGTTTTTATGAACTTAGTTCTTTCCAATCAGATTTTAAGTGTTATTGCTGCCATAGCATTAGCCCTTGAACTTCAATCTCTTACTCATGCAAATAGCTGCATGCTGCTTAAAATTGCCCACCATGATTAAAATCTAACAGACCCATTCTATTTTCCATATATCTCCAGGTACATCTGAATATAGACATTCACTGTTCAGATAGTTTGTTGTGTGTTTTGTAGTGCTTGTAAGGCATAGATATAAATCTAAAACTCACTGGTTACACCTTGGAAAGACAGTGAAAATGAATACTATTACAGCTAATTTCAGAAGCAAAAAGTAGAGAGTAAACTAGCCTTGAACTGGGTTCAGGGCAACTCTTGAGCCTCAGCAGAGAATTTTCTGCAGCAGTAGATGGTAGGCAACATCGAACATAACAAATGGGCAAAGTCCAGAGAACAAGAGACTATGGAGTTCAGAGCTAACCTGGGACATCTTTATAACACTCCTTCCTCGAGAATTAGGGTTATCTCAGAAAATGGAGCAGAAAGATTGTAAGAGCCAGAGGTCAGGAAGAAATTGAACCAAACCATCCTCTGGACGTGACAGGATGTCAGTACTCATGAACTCAAGCAACTTTTGTTGCCTGTACAAGATCAAGGCAGCCAGTATTTCAGCAAGAAGTGCGAAAGGGCCCATAAGCCCCAACCTTTAACAAAGGAGCTATGAACAACTGAAAGCTTCCAAGGGAGAATAAGTTTATTTCAAGTTCATAGCTTATGATAGGTCATCCATGCTTCATAGCATGGCACTACATCAGCAGTGGGGACAGCATAAATTGGAGTTTATTACATCAAGAATAAAACAAAATAATGAGGACATGAAGCCAGCATGGGTAACAAAGTGAGAATGGACCTGAGAGAAATAAGAGAATTGTCAGTGAATATAATTATAATATGGTGTATGAAATTCTTAGAGATATATCTATATCACCTATCTACCCATTAATATTATATAAAAACTATATAATCTATATATACATATAGATTAAAAAGTATAGATCAAGACACAAAAATAGAATTTGTGAGAGTATCAGTGTAGATAATAGAGTGACAGGAAGAAAATACTTTATATATATAAATGAATACAATTTTCAAAAATTATATTTTGAAATAAAAAATACACTAGCTATTATTTTCAAAAATTTACATTTTATTTTCAAATTTGAGAGACATGGGTAATTGTCACGTATATAATTGTATTAATTTTATCTCTGCCATTTCAGGAAGTTTAGTCAACCACATGGAAAACATTGAACTGATGGTTTGAAGACCATGTGTTTCCTTTGGTCATATATTTTTCAATATAAACCATTTATACAGAAAGAACAAAATAAAAATATAATTTAAGAAAATTTAGCACAATTATCTGAAAGATGAGATGAGAGAATTCATATACATACAAATTTGGCTGGCATATTTAGATGAGATCAAACATCAAGGTGGCTTTTGAATCAGCAGATAGAACCATTGTGCCACCAGGCCTAGAACTCCAGTTGGGTCAAGTTTACAAACATAAACCAGAAGCCTAAAAGGAATAACACCACAAATATGTATGACTTTAGTAAAAGTAAAGAATTCATTAAGGTTACTTACTTTCTCTGTACACACTATTCTTTGATTAGAAAATAAACTTCAACTTCTTGCCTCTCTTGCTTCTCTAGTTCTTACTCCTGCTTCTCTCCCTTGCTTCTTGCCCCATTCCCTTCCCCCTCTCTCTGTGTGATCATGGCTGGCTTCTACTTCTCTGCTGTTTCCTTCTCTTTGCCTTTCTGTGCCTCTACTACTGTCTTAACTTCCCTTCCCTTGCCCTGAATAAACTCTATACTATACTATAAAATTCTAAACTATAAAAAAAAAAAAGAAGAAAAGAAACCTCAAGACCCACCGAGTGAAGACTGTGGATAAGAACATTCTAGGAAAATGAATACAAATTGCTCAGTAAACAAAAACCTAATGCTTAATAGCCCATGTTTAGTGACACAAATATTGTAATGACAATAGTATTTCTCATATTTTGAATTTATGGAAGTTAAAATGTTTGATAAAATATTGGTGAATATATGTGTCCAAATTTTCAAATTATCTATAGCAATATAATATGTTTCTTTGAAACTCACATGCTGAAGCAACACATCTTAATGTGAGGGTGATAGTGGTTGTAACTTTGGTTGGTATTTAAGCCGTATTACCTGAGGACCCAGCTATACCACTCCTGGGAATATACCCAGAAGATGCTCCATCCTGTAATAAGGATACATGCTCTGCTATGTTCATAGCAGCCTTATTTATAATTGCCAGATGCTGGAAAGAAGCCAGATGTCCCCCAACAGGGAAATGGATAAAGAAAATATGGTACATTTACATAATGGAGTACTACTCAGGTATTAAAAACAATGACTTCATGAAATTCTTATGCAAATGTATGGAACTCAAAAATATCATCCCGTGTGAGGAAATACATTCACAAAACAACACACACAGTATGCACCCACTGAGATGTGGATATTAGCCCCAAAACTCAGAATACCCAAGGTACAATTCACAGACCACATGAAGCTCAAGAATAAGGAACACCAAAGTGTGGACACTTCAGTCTTTCTTAGAAGCGGGAACAAAATACTCAAGGGAGGAGATACAGAGACAAAGTGTTGGACAGAGACTGAAGGAAAGGCCATGCAGAGACTGCCTCACCTAGAGATACATCCCATATAAGTCACCAAACACAGACACTATTGTGGATGCCAAGAAGTGCTTTCTGACAAGAGCCTGATATAGCTGTCTCTGGAGAGGCTCTGCCAGTGCCTGACAAATACAGAGGTGGATGCTCTCAGCCAACCATTGGACTGAGTGAGCACAAGGTTCCCAATGGAGGAGATAGAGAAAGTACTGAAGAATCTGAAGGGATTTTTCATCCCCATAGGAATCACTACAATATGAACCAACCACTACCCTCAGAGCTCCCAGGGACTAAATCACCAACCAAAGAGCATACAGGGACCCATGGCTCCATCTTCATAAGTTGCAGAAGATGGACTTGTTGGACATCAATTGGAGGAGAGGCCCTTGGTCCTGTGAAGACTGATGTCCCAGGGTGAGGGAATGCCAAGACAGGGAAGCATGACTGGTTGTGTTGGTGAGCAGGAGGATGGGGAAGGGGATAGGGAGAGGAGGTTTTCAGATGGCAAAGCAGGAAAGGGAATAACATTTGAAATGTTAATAAAGAAAATATCTAATTAAAAAAGAATAAATAAAGACTGTAAGAAAAGAATGAATGGAGCTCACTGTGAGGTGCATGAGTGTTATTTCACATCAGATCCTCAGAGCATCTTTGGCTCTTTCTACTGTGTGAACTTATAGCAAGAAGATAGTAGCGTATATGCCCATCAGAGGATATATTGATTTGAGTTTGCCCTTTAATGCTCCATATCCAAAGAAACACATGGTCTTCACACCATAGGTTCAGTGATGTTTTTCATTATGGGAGCCTTCAATGACAGAGATAAAATTAATGTATACCATATGAGGAAAAAGAATCACATGTCTCTGAAATAAAAAAGAAATACAATTATGATATAACAATAAGATCTAGTGTTAAGAACTTACAAAAATGCAGTAATTTGTGGAAATTTATAGATGAGGGTGTGAATAATGTCATTGAGTATAATTTCAAAATTCTTATAGTCAAGTACAAAATGAGAGAAAAATAATTACATCACCTCATAAAAATTTTGAATAACATGGAGCTCACTATACAAGTACAATTGAGAGTGTAAGCATGTTTTTGCTTGTGTGTGCACATGTATGTGTGTTTTGTGAATGAAGAATTGGATGAAGGAGTTCCACTAGGAAACAGGTGGGATATTCAAATTAGGATAAAGTGAGAGCTATCCAATGAAAGGATGTTTCATATAAGGAAATATAATAAAATAAAATGCATTGTATCTCCAAAGATTAGTCTCTTCAAAAGTCTTACGTTCTGATGGCTGATTTAAGGGAGTAACAGTTATCATGATACAGAAGAGGTCTGCCATTAAACAGGTAAAAAACTAGAGACAAACTATCCACTGCTCCTCTTACTCCTTCTAACTTTCTTTAGTATCTCTAGACTGTCCATATTCAATGAGGAGCTGCATCACACAGAAGATCATGGAGAACAGTGCTTAGGAGCAGAAGAAGCACATGGAAAGAATAAATACAGATGCACAGCAAAGCATTACATGATGTGCACACATAAGTATATGTTAACATACAGGTACATAAAACTAACACGTATACATACACATGTAAATATACTAGCACAAATGGAAAAATAGGTAATTTCTTGCCTTTGAGATATGTAAATAGAATTATATAATGGACATTTAAAATTGACTTTATTCCTTTCAGGGAATATGTGTGTGTGTGTGTGTGTGTGTGTGTACATACACACCTATACACACATATATTCATACTCATAAACATATATACCATATACATACATTCACATACAAATATACCATACACATACATACACATATGTGAGACACCCGACTTGCCAGCAAGTAAGACGCCACAACAGGATCCTTCTGCAACACCTTTATTGGGAGAGCATGGACTGTGTAGGCGAAAGACCCCAAGCCCAAGCCCCAGAAATGGCGCTGCTTATATAGGCCTAGGAGTGATGTGTCCATACCTGATTGATTATGCTACCAGTACCTCATTAATATGCCTCGGGCCAGGCAGAGACTCAGCAAAAAACTCTTATGCACATGCGCACATTGGTTGTTTACCCATATTCATGGGTGTCGGCTTAAAGAAACCAGCGCCATCTTGTAATGGCATTTGCGGCTTCCCACACACATATATGCTTCAAATATATATACAAAATTTTATTGTAGAAACTGTAATAGTGCAGTATAATTGTAATAATTGCAAAATAAAGTAGCAAGCAACACATAGATAAAAGAGAGGAAAAAAGAAAGAATAATTAACTATACCTCAGCCTTACTGAATGACAGTAACTCATGCAGTTTATCATGTTTTATAGGGGAAGAAACTGAATAATGAAAAGCTGGAATTAAGCCATCCATTGTGAGTAGCTTCCCCAATGCAGCTGAAACAGACAAGGTAATAGCTAAGACACCAAGGCTATTTGCACTTAACCCCATGTCTGGAGTAGAGTATAGAGTGCATCAGTACTCTTTTTTTTAATGTGGATATTGATAATTGAATTGAAATGTACTAGATATTGGGGCAATAAGGGCAATGGTTTGGGTAAAGATAGAAAAGCTGAATAACTTATATCAGTAATCTTTTATGTGCTTTGCATATAAATAAGGGGTGGCATAAATTTCTGGTTTATTTTGTTAAATATTTATGTCTACACACACACACACACACACACACACACACACAAAGGGCAAAGAAACTTTGGGAAGTGTTCCTCTAGTTTCATCTTAAATGTCCACTGTACAACCAATGCTTTTTAAATCTACCACTCATATATAGATCCGTTTACCAATATGAGAAATCATATGAACTGAGTTCAAAATATGAAGTGAAAATTGTTTAAACAATAATGAACCGCTTACCATACTTTAAGGAATATCCTGATGCACTTGTGATCCTGTTTCAAGAACAAAACTGAGTATCACATGGGTTTTGACCATAGGCAGATCTCTAGGGCTGTGTGTCTCCAATATACAGCTTAAAATTACTAATCTTGACAATTTGATAGGTTTGAT
This sequence comes from Mus musculus, assembly GCF_000001635.26. NCBI lineage: Eukaryota > Metazoa > Chordata > Mammalia > Rodentia > Muridae > Mus > Mus musculus. The sequence continues at coordinate 91,849,785 of NC_000077.6, forward strand.
GGTGACATAAATTTAGTTAAATCAATGTATGTGACACTCACTTTAACTTTAGATTGTGGGAGAATTTTTGACGAAATATATTGCTTTCATTGTTTCTGCCATGTTTATTTTCTTCTTGTGTGCTTACTACATCCGAGAGTCACCTGGGTAAGTCATATGTGTGGAACACTAATTAAGGAGTCACTTTTTTTCCATTTTCACCTTTCTAAGGACCTATCATGGTGGTGCATGCCTTTAATCCCAGCACTCAGGAGGCAGAGGCAGGCAGATTTCTGAATTCAAGGCCAGCCTGGTCTACAGAGTGAGTTCCAAGACAGCCAGTGCTACACAGAGAAACCCTGTCTCAAAAAACCAAACCAAACAAACAAAAAACAACAACAAAAAGGACCTACCAAATTTGTTCTTATATTCTTGTAATACTTTTTCTACTCCCTGATTTGACATCTTTTCAAAATGGTTTAACCATAAAAATACAATTTTAACAAATTTCTAGTAATATTTACTTATATTCTTCATATTACAAAATATTTTCACTGCCTTTCATGGACTTAAATCTTCTCAAAGGCACTTTGCCTATCTGGTTTAATTGAAATTTATTTATTGTAAATTTAATATATATTTACCTTAAGCTTTTGAACCCAAATTATTTCTATACTTTTAAGTATTTTTAGTATAAGACAGAGAAATGTCTTCATTCTGGCGTGTTTTGGAAACTTTTGTGGTAAAAACAATTTCTTTTTCTAGAATCAGCATTTCAAATTGCATTTAGTTGTGGTAAGCCTTTGAAGTAGTAGAATTGATATAATCATTCTAGCAAAATACACCTTTGGGGGCAATAAATGACCCTAAGACAGCTGCAAATCACAGACATCCACATGCAAAAAGAAAATCTAATGCATCCTTTCACATAGATGAGTGAAAACTTCTCTATACTACTGTATTCTTCGTTTTCTCAGACTTCCTCTCACTAGACCCAAAAATTATGGTAGAAGATGCTTTAAACCTTCATCTTCCAAGTACACATATTTGTACATCAATTCCATAAAAAGACGACCTTTTGTGCTCTTCTGTGTGTTCTTCAGTCACTGTTATTAACTGTCCCAGGCCCACTCCACCAAGGTTCACTGTGGTGGTCTGAATAAGAAATGACCCTATAGACTCATTTGAATACTGGATTCTCAGTTGGCTGGGCCTCGCCTGAAGTAAATCACTGGGAGTGGGATTTTTGTTTTTGTTTGTTTGTTGTTGTTGTTGTTGTTTTTTCAGGCTGATGGGATTTTAACTGAGCCCCTCCATCCCAGTCACTTCAAAGTCAGGGGAAGTTGACAAGGGGCCCCTTTCACGCGGGGCTCCTAGTGACTGACAGGCCCCCTCTGCAAACAGCTCTGCTTAAGGGCAGGGATCGGGCAGCCCTTACCTGACCCTATCCAATTAGCAAGCACTAATCCCTGACATTATTAATGATACTCTGTTAAGCTTGCAGATAGTAGCCTAGCATAACTTTCATCTGAAAGGCTCCACCCAAAAGTGACTGGTACAAATTCAGAGACACACAAACACTGGACAGAGCTCTGGGATTCATATGGAATATTTGGGGGTAGGATTAAGGGCCCAAGAAGGAATAAGAACTCTACAGAAAAGCCAACAAAGTCAACTAACCTGGACCTTTATGAGCTCCCAGAGACTGAACCATCAACTGAAAACCATGCATGGGCTTTTCCTAGGTCCCCCACACATAGGTAAAAGAATTGCAGCTTGGTCTTCATGCAGGTCCCCCACAACTGGAACAGGTGCTGACTCCTAATCCATTGCCTATCTGTGAATATTGCCCCCCCCCCTAACTGGGCTGCCTTGTCGGTCCTCAATGGGAGAGGATGTCCCTAGCCCACATTAACAAGATGTGCCAGAGAGGGTTGGTACCCAAGGGTAGCCTCCCCTTCTCAGAGCAGAAAGGGAAGGAGAGGGGCCTAGTGATTGGGGAATGTGAGGAGAAGGAGGGCTGTGATTCAGCTGTAAATAAATTAATAGAAGTAAGAAATAATAATGAGTGTACCACTACAGATATTTCTATTAGCACTGGGTAAGTTTGAGGGGTTAGAAGCCCACTTTTGAAGACAAGCACGTGTATTTGTTACTGTTTGTTGCTGTGATAGAACAGCATGTCTAAAAAGATGTAGCTAGAGCAGGAAGCTGAGAAATCATATTCTCCTTTACATACAGGAAAGTTAAGGGGTAGGAAGGAGAGAGAGAAAAACAGTCAGAGATACAGAGGGAATGGATTAAGATTATCAAATTTCAAAACCCACTCCCTGGGCCAAGAAGTGGGAGTGGGCAGGTAGGAGAACAGGGCAGGGGGGAGGGTATAGGAGAGTTTCAGGGTAGCATTTGAAATGTAAATGAAGAAAATACCTAATAAAAATTGGAAAAAGAAAAAAAGATAAGAGGGAGGAAATAGGGGAACACAGCCTGCCCTGGCAACATAAGTAATTTCTCACCAGGAAAAGACAACACACACACACACACACACACACACACACACACACACACACACATACCCCACCACCACCACCACCACCAACAACAACAACAACAACAACAACATGAAAAAAACAATTAACAATAATTGTCCATTAATAGCTTTCAAGATCAATGAACTCAATCCTCTAGGATCTGACACACACCTTTAATCCCAACACTCTGGAGGAAAAGGCAAGACAGGTGAGATGAAGGCCATACTGCTGTACAGAGAAGGTGCCATGACAGCCAGGACTACACAGAAAAAAATCCTGTCTTGAAACAAAACAAATCAAACAAACAAACAAAATAGTTAAATGACCTCATATTCTAAGCTCTGACCTGCTGCTAACAACGACTATTTTAATTCTACCAAACATGTCAGACTCGGGGATGTTTTAAGCTTCTGCTGATCACTGCAGTTCTTTCAGTTCCTCCACTGATCACCCTTGACCTTGTAGGTGTCTGAAAAGTACTTTTACTTAATGGGCATTATTAGTTTTCTAGAGTCATGAAATAACATAAACCAAATACAAATTTAATACCAAAATATTATATTCATATATATTTCTGGGGAAAAGAAATATAAAATCAGGTTGTTGCCTGGGTAATGCTTCCTCTAAGGGGCCTTGGAAAATATACCCCAACACATTCTTTACCTTTCACACTTGCTGAAAATACTAGGCAACCTTTAGCTTATAGAAATGTCAGTACAATTTCTACTGCAAATGTACATTTTTCTTGTGGTCATATGTCAGTGGCCAAACCCTCCTTTATTTATAAGGATGGAATTCAATGAATTGTACTTCATCTCGTATGACCTATTCCTGATTTCATAAGATAAGCAACATTCTCCTTTTTAGATAATATCACATCCACAGAGTGTTTGGGTTTGCATGTGCACATACTGCGGGGTAGTGCATAATCCAAACCCTACAGGATGTTGCACTATTTCATATTTCTTCAGGATCTATTCTGTCCTCTCCTATATTGCCCCTTTCCCTCGCCCTCCCATTATTTGCTTTCATTCCAGCAATACTACCCTGGCATCCAGTGCCATCTCAGCTACTTGAATACTTACAATAAATGTCTTTTTTTCAGATGCATGGGACATATTAGTTAATGGAGAAAGAACAAAACAAAGACTCTTTCTTTTACAATTGGTTCTTCGATGAAAGTGCAGAACCTCTGCATCAGGGAATAAATGAATGTTCTTAGAATTTTTCATAACATAACTACCATCCTTTTAAAAAAAAGAACCATAGTTCTTTTTATTTACCCAACATCAGAGCAGGTGAAGCTTAGATCAAGGACAGAGCTAGATGAAATTCCTGGTATGAACAAAAAGGAAAAAATAGGCAAACAATCAACTAAGTCAAAAACATTGTGTGATTTGTTGGTTTTAAGAATCTAGAACTTCTTGCTGGTGTCGACTGTATGGAAAATGTTTCCAGGAAAATCCTAGTCTCTCAGATTGATGCAGGATGTGTTTTTGTGCCTCATTTGTGCTAGTTGCTTATTTAATTAGAAGAGCCAATCGTCTGCACGGGCAGCTACAAGTCACCCTATCAGATCTGTTATTTGTTCCATGCCAGTAGAAAACATCATAGAATTAGAAAATGACCCATTTTCTCAAATCTTAATTTATTAACTCTACTCCTCCAAGAATGATGGCAGCAGTGACTAATATACTTTCTAGTTAATATATTTTAAGAATTTATAATAATATATTTTCTATATAGTCTAGAAGGACTTTATATTTTCTAGACTCTATCGTGAATTTTACATATTTGTTATATGAATGTTATCCATATGTGTAATTATATGTATATTTGCATTGTTATGACTATTATATAAATTAAAACTACCTATCATGTAAAACAATATTGCTGATCATCATATAGCTTGAGCCATGATTTAACTTGTTGGTTTAGAAGTATTTTTATTTTAAATTGATATTGAAAGAATGTTTATATTTTAATTTCCAATTGTAATCTTGTAGCATAGTCTACAAGAGTCTATAAAAGATTCTCATGTGATTTTACTCATGTAAAGTTGATTCATAGTCAATAAGTAGAACGCAGATGTAATTCTTTAAGATGATGCATGAAGGGGGTAGTGAAATAGTCACTAATATGGCTTGCCACAAAAGCTAGTAACCTGAGTTTAATCCCAAGAAATCACATGGTAGAAAGGGAGAACTGATTGCAGCAAGTTGTCCTTTGTCCTTCTCACATATGCTTTGGCTCTCTCTGTCTTTCTCCCTATCTCCCTCTCCTTCTCTCTCTCTCTGTGTCTCTCTCTATCTCTCTCTGTCTCTCTCTTTCTGTATCTCTCTCTGTCTCTCTGTCTCTGTCTCTCTGTCTCTGTCTCTCTCTCACACACACACAGACACACACACACACACACACACATACACTAAATAAAATAAATGTTGAAAATGTGTGAGAATATACTAGAATATACAAATTTGTACTGTCAAACATCCAGGGTCTTATATTCAGGTAAATTGCTGTGTTTCAAGGCAAGGAATTCAGTGATGTGTCGCTTGAATAATCAACATTTAGTTGAATTGCTTTGTGGCCAAATTCTGTCTCACAATGTAAATGCAAAGTATATATCGTTCTACTAAGTTTGGTTTTCTACCTGTGCTCCATGTAGAGTTGGATGCAAATGTTTTTACAGATGTACACATAAAATTTCAAACTCAGATTTAAATTGCAAGTGACTTTTGTCCTCTGATATGGTAAAAGAGAAAATTCATGTTGGATATTTGATTTAAAAATAAACTACAAGAAAATCTAGAGATAACAATGAGCCTCCTGAGTAAGCTAGTATCTCATGTGGACATTTATTTTCTTTCTCTTTAATTTTGTAAGTGGCTTGTGTACCATAATGCACAGCTTGGTTAGTTTGACATCATTACTAATTAGATAGCAGCTTTTGTGTTTATAGTTTTTTCCCATTTCTATTTTTCCTTAACATTTATTTCATTCACTTATAAAATGTATTTTAATTGAAACACAATTACATCATTTTAGATGAATTTGTTTCCTCAGAAGCCAAAGGACAATGCATATTCTCAGTCTCCAAATTGATTCTTCTCCAATCACATTAATGTGTGCAAGGAGGTTTGGTTTCAAAAGAATCAGCCTATGTCAATCATCACAAGACATCTCATATTTTCATTCATGAATTCTGCACCAGCAACAGTCAGGCTAGGGTCCCGATGGCAGGCCAGGTGCTCTGATAAATACTAGTTGATATTTATCTGATGAAAAAAATCATACAGATCTGCAGATTAACCAATTAACACTGCAAAATGGAGCCTTGAACTCAACAATGCAGACATGTTGCCTCTTAGGTTAACCACTAAGGAAAGAAAAGCATACATACATCCCACAGTGTGACAGAGAAAAAAATCATCTCTCCCTGCCTTCCATATAGACACAATTTGTTCATCTGTAAGATGGGTCTGGGGATGACTTATGAAATTCATCTCATATCTACCATACTTTGAATTAAATTAATCCAAAGTTTATTGATTCACTATCAAGAAGTGTTTGTATATACTTTCTACTTAAACATTTATTAAAATGTGTGGTCAAATTCATATCATTTAGGAAAGCTTAAATGTCATCAATATCTACACAGAAAGGAAGAATTGCTTCCAATAATACACTTCATTTGAGCATTTTACTGTTTCATATCATTCATAAAATTGATTCATCGATAAATTAAAATATAATCATTTATATTAAATATATAAATATTTTAAATATGTAAAATATATAACATATATGAATAAATAAATTTAAAATACAAACATACCTTATATTAAATATATACAATTATATAAAATAAAATATAAATATAATTTATGAATTATTTTAATGCAATTGATGCTTTTATAATAAAATGATAGAGTACTTTACTGAAGAAATATTTCTATTCAATCTCTAAGTATGTGTTTTCTGCCTTTCTCTAGAAATCCTTTGGCATCTCTTTAGTTTCAACCTTTGCTTGGGAAGAACAAATGTGGAAACATCTGTAATAATCTGAAGGTTAATGAGCTCTTCCTACCAAATTAGGGAGAGGCTGAGAAAATAGCTATGTAAGGCACAAACCAAATCCACAAAGATAATCAGGTTCGATTCCAAGGTTACATCTGTGGATCTGCACAGAAAGACCCCTTCCCAGACACAATGAGAAACTTACAGGGAATATCTGGAGATAAAACTTCACATGTTAAGCTCATTTACCACCGACTGACTGTGGTTGTCTGAGTTGATCAGGACTCAGAGAAGCATCCGTTTTGCAAGAGTAACTTCCGGGAAAATGATTCATGATGAAAATGAATGAAGGTCTGTGTTCAAGCCAAGAGAAACATTAGCTCAGCAGGAAAGTCAGCCAAGTGGAATATATGCTTGTTCACCTCAGAATTCTCTCTCTTAGTCATCTTGCATTTAATTATATGATAACAGCAGGAAGTTCATGCAAACCTCACTATTGTACATCTTTACAATTTTGTATGCTTTCCTGAACTTGAAAATTATTCCTGCTCTTGATAAATACTGTTCTCATTTGTTTTGTGCTTTAGTGTTTCTACCCTTCCCAGCACCTTCATCACAATTCGTGAACAAATAATCAGTGAAAAGTCTATAAACAGACATTATTCTAGCATATTAAATGCCACTGTTAGAGGGATTCAAAGAGGACTGAAATAACTATTCTTTCTCCTACACATTTCTATATAGCCAAGGAGAACACTGGCATGTCATTAAAGTGAAATCTTTGACTTAGATAAGGCATGAGATATGGATAAACTGTTGCCCCTCCCTCTGATTTTTCTGTATCATCTCTGTTTCTCTCTTAGATCAGTGAAAATTATCTCTGGAAAAGGTGAATAAAAATAGGTCATTTTGAGATTTCCAAGAGAGAACAAAAACTGGAGGGCAGAAAACAGGCAACAATGCAGTGCATACAACATTTTATAACTTAATAAACCATTCTCTCTTCAAAACACTATTACTTAGATTCAGACTTTTAATTCCAGCAGAGATGTTCTTTCTAAAGGACCCAAATATCTTCTTATTTCTCATTCTACATGAATTCTTTATTGGATTCAAAACTTATGCACACATCTATTTATTTTCACACAGTCTTCCTGCATGATTAGACCATAGGTCCTTCCCAGTCCTCTTCTGTCCTGTCAGGAACTCCCTCAATCCTTTTGTTTTTCTATCTCTGATTCCAAAATTTATTCAGTGTTGTTGGAATAGACAGCTTTGCTCCAAAAATATTGAAACATGTCTTGAACAAAGCAACCAAAGAATTTTCGAAGAATAAGTGTTTCTTCAAAGTAAGTTTCCACCAGATCTAGTACACTGAAAGAATCATCAAAGTGCATTTTTTATCTAAATCTAAAATTATAATGTCAGAGTGTTTCGATCAACAATAGCTGTATCACTCAGAATTCCTCCCCATTCTGACTCATGAGTCTTATGGTGACACAGGAACTGCCACCCTGGAGCTCATGGTATCTGTCTACAAATCAGAGTCCTCTCTCCAGGAACTGGTCACTTGCTGTGTAGCCTTGGGGAGAGGCCCTGTGACTCTCCTGTGTTTAGGGCTCCCCCAGGCCAGAGCTGATCGGCTGCTTCCAGATTCTTAATGAAACTCCCTGTAGGATGAAAATGGAATGTCTCCATCTGGAAGGAATTGCTAACAGGTAATGATAAAGTCTAAGGCTTCTATACCCCTTGTTTTTCATGGTCCTCCTTTGAAAATACAAAGTAGGTGATGGCTATGAGCCTACATCTACAGGAACAGGGACCAGAATCACTCTCTAGAAAATGGGTCTATACTTATTTCCTGAGATTTTGTTTTTTGCAATGAAATCATGATTATGACTCCAATACCCCCCAAAATATGCTAGGTATCTTCCATTAGCACATCATTAGTACTACTCCATTCCAAAATAAATGCTATTTACTCTGCTCATACATAAGCAGCTGTTAGAAACAAGATGTGCAAGTGGCTTTCCTTCTATTTAATCCTGAAGTGTCTTATCACTGATAAAATTAACCACCAGACCTTGCCTACATAGACTCCAATGCACTCTTTGGGGGTGACTTTATATAAAATGGAATCTAATCTACATTTCTCACCTATATGGTACTAATTTTCTCTCCCCTATTTGCAATGCATTATGTGTGATGTGGGAGAGAATGGTTTCATCTCCAAATCCTAAAATCTTCTCCTGCCCTCTGGTTAATTCATCACATTCCTCAGCAGAGCTTAGTACTCTTACCTCATTTTGAGTTACTACTGTGTTACCTAGTCTTTCTTGGCTCCTGTATAATTCTCATTTTATCAAGTCCATCAGGCTGACCTTCTTGTACTCAATATCAACATTCTATTCATGGACTCATTTAGCAAATATTTTTTGAAAATATTTTTCACATCAAATGTTTTGTTTACTATTTTCTATTTCTCTCTTCCTCCAAGTTCCTCCCCACATTTCTTTCCGTTTGGATCCACCCTCTTCCTGTCTCTCATTAGAAAGCAAACAGGCTTTTAAGGAATAATAACAAAATAAAATAAAATAAAATAAAGATAAAACATAAGCTAACATGAAAATTGAAACAAATAAACAGAATGAAAAGAGTCTAAGAAAAGGCCCTAGAAACGGATATAAAGGTAGAGACCTCTTCATTGACACTCAGAAACCCCATGGAAATACAAAACAGGAAGCCAAAATTGTATAGCAAATGGAGGTGTGGGGTAAAGACAAAATATTAAATTAAAAACAAACAAACAAAAATCTGCTTGTTGGGTCTTTTCGAGGGCAATCATGATACATTCCTTTTTGTGAGCCTCAGTAATAGTGTCAAGCCTTGGAACCTCACCTCAAAGTGGATCCCACTTTGGTCTTGTCGCTGGACCTTCTTTTCCTCAGGCTCCTCTCCATTTCCATCCCTATAATTCTTTCAGACAGGAACAATTATGAGTCAAAGTTGAGACTGAAGAATGACAATCCCATCCCTCACTTGATGTACTGTCTTCCTGCTTTAGGTGGGCTCTATAAATTCCCGCTTCCTACAGTCAGACATTTCATCTAAAGTCCCTCCCATTGAGTCTTGAGAGTCTTTCACCTCTGGTCTCTGGTGCATTCTGGAAGAGTGTCCCCACTCTCCTATTCCAGAGGTTGCCTGTTTCCATTCTTTATGCTGGCCCCAGGGCTTCAGTTTTTTTCCCTCATCCAATACCAGATCAGGTTCTCCTCCCCTCCCTGATTCACCCCCCTCCCCCATCTACTTTCTCTCCCATGTCTTTCCCTCCCTCCCTCCCTCCCTCCCTCCCTCCCTCCCTCCCCACTTGTGATAGATTTCTTCTCTCTCCCAAGTGGGATTGAGGAATCCTCACTTGGGCACTATAGCTTGTTGACCTTTTTGAGTTCTGTGGACTTTATCTTGGGTATTCTGTACTTTTTTTTGCAGGGCGTGTGTGGCAAATATCCACTGATTAGTGAGTACATACCATACATGTCCTTTTGTTTCTGAGTTACCTCACTCAGGATGATATTTTCTACTTCCATCCATTTGCCTGCAATACTAAGGATGTCCTTGTTCTTAATAGCTGATTAGTATTTCATTGTGTAAATGAACCACATTTTCTGTATTCATTCTTCTGTCGTGGGGCATCTGGGTTGTTTCCAGCATCTGACTATCAAAAATAAGGCCACTATGAGCATAGTGGAACAAGTGCCCCTGTGGTAAATTTCTGGTTATATTCTAAAGAGTGGTATAACTGAGTCTTAAGGTAGGTCTATTTCCAATTTTCTGAGGAATCTCCAGATTGATTTCCAGAGTAGTTCTACCAGTTTGCAATCCCATTAGCAATGGAGGAGTGTTTCTCTTTCTCCACATTCTTTCCAACATGTGCTATCACCTGAGGATTTGTTCTTAGCAATTCTGATTAGTGTAAGGTGTAATCTGAGGGTCGTTTTGATTTGCATTTCTCTGATCACAAAGGACTTTGTACATTTCTTTAGGTGTTTCTCGGCCATTTGAGATTCCTCAATTGTGAATTCTCTGATTAGTTCTATGTCCCATTTTTTTGATTGGGTTGTTCTGTTTTTTTGATGATTAACTTCTTGAGTTCTTTATATAGTTTGGAAATTAGCCCTCTATCAGATGTAGGGCTAGTGAAATTTTTTTTCCCAATTTGTAGGTTAACAAAATGTCTTGTTGACTATGTTCTTTGCCTTGCAGAAGACCTCCCCAAAAATCACAAACAACAACAACAACAACAACAACAACAACAACAACAAAGGACTGAGTGTGTAAAATCTCTTACTCACTTCATAATGTCTGACTATAGTTTCTGTATTTGTTTCCATCTGTTAAAAGAAGAAACTTCTCTGATGTTGACTAAGCAATGCACTCAACTCTTCATTTCATAATTTCACATTTATCAAATGAATATACCACACTATATTAGTGGAATGTCAGATTCCTAAAGAATTATGAAATTGGAATATAATCATGTTAATACTTACAAAATAAATAAGCCAATATTTTTGTTATCCACTTTTTGGAATGTGCATGTATTTGTTTTTAAAATAAATATGTGCTAAGATATAATTTTCCATTATTTGAATCCATTTTCCTCAAATTTATATGTATAAATATATATGTGTACATTTCATTGGCATATGTCTATTTAATGATCAGTCCTGAAAGCATACATACAATATTTTCCAGACTGAGCAAATTATATTTAGAAATATATGTCTATACATATACATGCATGCATAACAAAATTTAATGAAGTTAGAGGGACTATGAACTTGAAAGGGAACAAACAGGGGTAAATGGGAGAGTTAGTGGGAGAAAAGGTATGGGGGTGTGATTTAATTATAGTACAATATCAAAAATAGAAAAATAAAAGTTACATTTTAAAAAGAAAATAATTGTCTTCTTGCTACTATGGACTGCACAGAACTTCTTTCAGTAGACTTCTGCCATGTTCTCCTTGTCTCATCTCTCTAAGTAACATGACAGTGAGACTTTTAGTCATGCTCTAAATTAAAGAGCTCTATCATTTAAAACATTACCTCTACCACCAGCCTCCATTAGCTATCACATCTTTTTCTTTCACAAAGCCATTTTTCCCCCTCAGAGTAGTGTCTCATCATCCTTCTTTTTGCCTCATCAAATAATTTTTGAAATGTTTTCACACCTTTTTTTCTTCCCAGCATGCATAAATCCAGGAGTACTACTACTCTCTAATAGAGTTAGGTTATCTGCATGTGCATTGGTATCCAAAAGCAAAAATATTTTTCTCTTAGATTCTGACTGCTCACTTAATTGTTCCACATTTAGCAGACATGGAATACTCTTCCTAAAAACCCTAATTTATGATATGTCTACCCGACATATCTATCACCTTTCTGCAATAACTACTTTATTAGCCTAATTTCATCTTCTAAATTATTCTTATCTGATAACTGTTAATATACCTCACAATATCTCAGCTATCTCAATAATATTTGATGTCTCCCTCCAGTATGATCCCTTCCTCGTGCAGACTTCCTGGTTAAAAACCACAAAGAACATCCACCTGAGTACTAACTAGCCACGAGTCTGTTCAGTTTCAGAGATAAGGTATGTTCACGGTGACATTTTAAGCTTGATACAAGTATTGAAACCCTGTCCCCCCTTAAGCTGAGGATCCTTTTAATGGGCTTGCACAAGTTTGGCTGTACCATTATGTAATCAGGATTTAGGCAGAGGATTACAGCGCCAGTCTTATTCAGGTAGAATTATTGGGTACTGATAGGTTCTGCAGGAGAGGCATTCATTGTCTACCATTGTTTCCTCCCAGATGAACCTCAGAGGATTCAATGAGTATAAATCTTCCATCACACAGATGAGCCTAGTTCAGTTCAGCATATCATCAAAGAAAAATGAAGACATGGAGGGAGGTGAGTGTGAATCTTTGAGAACCTGGAGCATGGATTGTCAGGGATGGGAGAGGAGTAAAAGGAGCATATGTGTGTAGGAGGTGAGAATATGCAGAATGCATTGTAGACATACATGAAATAGCTAAAGAAAAAGTCTACTAAAATTCTAAATAAAAAAATGTAGAATTCTCAATAAATTTTCTAACGTGTGTGTCTAAATACTTCTCCCACTTCTCTGTTATGACAATTGTGTGAAGTGTATCAAGTAAACACACAACTTCTTCAGACAACTGAGCGAAGCATTTGTTGTAATCTCTCCATGCCCCAGAATAGTATTTTGTGTAAAGAACAACAGCAAATATCTGCAGAATTCATTGAACAAAATCACTTGAATTATGCTACTATAAATGGTGTGAGTAATAAATCTACATGACAATGACTAATTCTGTATCTTCCAAGGGATTTCCTTTGTGAGGTAAGGCTAGCTAAATTTTATGTTTCTTGTTCATATGGTCATTTATCATACTCATTAGTGTATTTGAAGTATGATGCTGCTTTCTTTTTTCTTTGCTGCTATTGATGTTCTATTATTTTAAAGGTTAATATGGTGAATGCATTACAAATGCATACCCTGTCATATGATTTGTCCTCCATATATATATATCCATTGTCTATAATTATGTATATCAAAATATATGTGTGAAATATTTTGCTGCAACTATGTTACTCTATTTGCATATTTATTAGATAGATGAATGCCAAAGAGATTAAGAGATAAATTCAAGTTACTCTGTGGTACAGAAGGTTAAGAGCTGAAATACACACAGACAAAATGTAAAACTTTCTAACATATACAAAAGTATACATATATATATATATATATACATGTATATATGTATATATATATGCATGCATACATATACAAGTATACAAGTATATATATATGCATACATACATATACAAGTATACAATTATATATGCATACATACATATACAAGTAAACAATTATATATATATGCATACATACATATACAAGTAAACAATTATATATATATGCATACATACATATACAAGTATACAAGTATATATATATGCATACATACATATACAAGTATACAATTATATATATGCATACATACATATACAAGTATGCAAGTATATATATATGCATACATACATATACAAGTATATATATATGCATACATACATATACAAGTATACAATTATATATATGCATACATACATATACAAGTAAACAATTATATATATATGCATACATACATATACAAGTATACAAGTATATATATATATGCATACATACATATACAAGTATACAAGTGTATATATATGTATATATATATGTATATATATATATATGTATATGTATATATATATGTATATATATATGTGTATATATATATATATATATGCATGCATATATGTGTGTAGGGGTATGTGTCAGGAGACATTTAGGATAGGCTAAGTTTAGCAGGTGACCTTTGTGGCAGTGGCCCACTGATTTTTCACATGGTCTGCGATGGTTGAGCTCAATGGTAAGGCCCAAAGAGACCTCATCTCAGAGTTGCTTCTTGCAACTGATATGCCCTCCCTGTCATTATTAAATCAATATATTAATCCCTGGGGATTAGCCTACCCAATTGATCAGACTTCCTGCAAATCAACATAACAATGAAATTTCGTGAATTAATAATGTTTAGATGAAGTAATGATTCTATAAGATTTCTGATTTAATTTAAATAATTTTTGGAATAAACTTTTAAGAGATGGTCTTAGCTGTTTTGCTAGAAAGATGTAATAAAGTTAGAATAAAAAATAGAATGTTAGGTCAAGGACTGTAGAAGCTGAAATGGCTTGCAACCTCATAGTAAGAACAACAATATCAACCAACCAGATCCCTGAGAGCTCCTAAGGACTTCCACCAACCAAAGACTACACAGGAGGTACCCATGGCTCCAGCTGGATATGTAAGAGAGGATTGCCTTATCTGCCATCACTGTGAGGTAAGTCCCTTGGTCCTGGGTAGGGTTTATAACCCAGGATAGGGGAATGTTAATGCTAGGCTGCTGAGGCAGGAGTAGGTGGGTGGGTGAGGGAGCACCTTAATAGAGGTGGGGGGGAGGGGATAGGGGGCTTGTAGAGGGGAAACTGGGGAAGGGGATAACATTTGAAATGTAAATAAATATAATAACCAATAAAAATGAAAAAAAGAATAGAATGTACCCACTCCTCATAATACTAAGTGTAGGCTACATAATAGGAAATACAATCAGCTTTCATAATTACACTAAAAAGAGAAATAGGCTTGGGAAAAAATTTTGTTCAAGGAAAAACATTTAGGTCCACAGGTATGCATCATGGTAAGGCAAGGCCATGTAAAAACTCTTGCTTTGAACTTACAATGAGCATGTTAGAGTGAAACACTTTGTTGAATTTAAAATCAACACAATTCTGTAACTTCCATTTTATGTAACATTTTATCTCTGAGATAATTTTCTAAAAATCTTTTCTGTCTAAGAATGTATATGGATGGCGTAGAGCTCTGCAAGCCAAACCGTCCAGCCAACCAATTTATTTCTTTTTTTGAATCTATATATGCATACATATATACAGACAGACAAACAGGCATCTTTCCATACATCTATCCAAATGTCTGTTTGTCTATATGTACATGTGTAGGAACCTGCATGTATAAAAGCATGCATGAATACTTGTAGAGTTAATTGAGACAGATGGTCAGTCCTGGCCAGAGTGTGGGCATATGAATGTGTGTGTGTGTACGTGTGTGTGTGTGTGAATATTTGCCTGTATAAAGCATTTTGATTCCTTTTCTTTCCTTCCTCTTGGGTTCACAAAGAATTACTAAGCCTATCCAGAGAGATTTCTGGCTGCCTGGCTAGAAAAGAGAGCCCTACCAATAAATCCTTTCCCTAATCTCACTGCTGATAACAACAAATGCCTATAGGCCCAGAGGTCTGTAGCTTCTATTCTCTGAGTCATAAAGTCGAGATAGATATATGTTATATTAGAAAGCAACACTAATCTCTCTCAAGACCAAGGCTTGTACCCCTGCCAATGATCTTCACCCTAGCTGCTTCAGAGGGGATCCAGTCTAGGGCTAAGCTCCTGGCAGAGGTGTACGGGTGTATATAAGACAGAATCAATAGTGATATTCAAAGGGAACTACCTATAAGTTTCTTTGTGACATAATATCTTTATGATCATCATATCAATGTTGCAGGAAGAACACTCATTGATGGTTGACTCTGAAAAGCATTTCCTTAGTTACCTGGCACAGGGCTTCATTACCATGTCTTCCTCTCACTGTTATTCTTGGTAGCTTTCTTCCAATCAGTATATAAATAACTATAATTCCCAGCTCATGATTAATGAAACACCCCTCTAAATATTAAAGTAAGTTTTCTCTACAAACCAGAAATCTGATACCAATTGCCTTTTGGTTTCATAGCATTTATATTTTGACCCCACAGATTTTAGCCTGTTAGATTTCCCTGAGCACTAGGTTTCTAAATGCCTTGAGCAAAATGACCAAACATGTTCAGTTTTGAATCCTCATCCCTCTTACCCTCACAGTGGGTAGGTCATATTTATCTTTTCCTATTGTTCGGTTTATTTAAGTTTTCAATCAAAGATTAGAGTGACAGGTTTCATTTTCTCATGTTTACAGCTGAGAAAACAGGAGTGATCTTAGAAGTAACATTCATATCTTAACAGCATGCATGTAGATGTGGGGGTAGGGACAGTTGCATTTTAGGACAGATGTGAAGCAGCTGTCATTGCATTGTATCAGTATATTATAACTCAGAGTGGAAATCCCCAAATTTTCATTTTGAGAACCTCAGTACCTGAAAATCAAAAGCTTTCTTTCTCATATGCTATTGTAAAAATAATCTGAAAGGGATTTTTACCAATCCTAAATCTGATAGGGAACTAATATCTAATAAATACAAAGAGCTCAAGAAGCTGAACTCCAGAAATTCAAATTACCCCATTAAAATTGGGGTACAGAGTTAACGAAGAATTCTCAACTGAGGAATACTGAAAGGCTGAGAAGCACTTGAAAAAATGTTCAGCATCCTTAATCATCAGGGAAATGCAAATCAAAACAATCCTGAGATTCCACCTCACACTAGTAAGAATGGCTAGGATCAAAACTTTAGGTGACAGCAGATGCTGGCAAGGATGTGGAGAAAGGGGAAAACTCCTCCGTTGCTGGTGGGATTGAAAGCTTGTACAACCACTCTGGAAATCAGTCTGGCGGTTCCTCAGAAAATTGGAGATAGTACTACTGGAAGATCCACCATTACCTCTCCTGGGCATATACCCAGAAGATGTTCCAACTGGTAATAAGAACACATGCTCACTATGTTCATAGCAGCCTTATTTATAATAGCCAGAAGCTGGAAAGAACTCAGATGTCCCTCAACAGAGGAATAGATACAGAAAATCTGGTACATTTAGACAATGGAGTACTACTCAGCTATTAAAAACAATGAATTTATGAAATTCTTAGGCAAATGGATGTATCTGGAGGATATCATCCTGAGTGAGGTAACCCAATCACAAAAGAAATCACTTGATATACACTCACTGATAAGTGGATATTAGCCCAGAAACCTAGAATACCCAAGATACAATTTGCAAAACACAAGAAAATCAGGAAGAAGGAAGACCAACGTGTGGATACTTCATTCCTACCTAGAATAGGGAATAAAATACCCATGGAAAAAGTTACAGAGACAAAGTTTGGAGCTAAGATGAAAGGACAGACTATCCATAGACTGCCCCACCAGGGGTCCATCCCATAATCAGCCACCAAACACAGACACTATTGCTTATGCCAGCAAGATTATGTTGAAAGGACCCTGATATAGCTGTCTCTTGTGAGGCTATGCCAGTACTTGGCAAATACAGAAGTGGATGCTTATAGTCATCTTTTGGATGGAACATAGGGCTCCCAATGGAAGAGGTAGATAAAGTACCAAAGGAGCTGAAGGGGTCTGCAACTGTATAGGTGGAACAACAGTATGAGCTAATCAGTACTACCAGAGCTCGTGTCTCTAGCTGCATATGTAGCAGAAGATGGCCTAGTCGGCCATCATTGGGAAGAGACGAACCTTGATCTTGCAAACTTTATATGCCCCAGTACAGGGTAACACCAGGGCCAAGAAGTGGGAGTGGGTGAGTAGGGGAGCAGGGCGTGGGGAGGGTATAGGGGACTTTTTGGATAGCATTTGAGATGTAAATGAAGAAAATATCTAATAAAAAAATAATAAAGAAGAGAAAATCATCTGAGTACCTAAAGGGAAGGGTGGATTCATTATGTTCCATTTTGTATCTTAACAGATTTTAAATGTACAATAAAATGTACTCATTAAGTAATTTTCACAGTTAGCTTTAGTTGGCAACATGGCATACATGGGAAAAGAGAGACTCAAAAAAGAAATGGCTGCTATCAGATTTGTCTGTGGGCATTTCCTTAGGCATTTGTGTGACAGGATCTAGCCCTCTGTGGGTGCCACCAATCTTAGGCTAATGGACCTAGGCTGTGTATGAAAGGTAGCTGAGTGTGGGTTAGGAATGATGCCAGGAATTTTTCATAACCTCACTCCAGTTCTTATTTCTAGGTTTCAGCTTTGAGTATCTGGTCTGGCTCCCCTGGACAAGGATGATAATGAACTGAAATCAGAAAGGCAAATACTTTCTGCCAACTTGATTTTGATTAGTATTTTATCACAGCAACTGGTGATGCTATTCTATCATTAACATATTTTTCTAAAAGAACAACGCAGCCACCAAATTTAACAGGCAAACACAAATGCAGTCAGTGATTCTTGAGAGTTGTACCTTACATCCACTGGTTCTTCACTCAATTTGGCAGCTATACAATCTTTTTGAACTGCTTCCTCCACTACCTAAAGTGGCCTTTTAAGTTATCAAATCTAATAGCTAGCAAATACATAGGGAATGATTATCTAAAAAATAAACCAATTTTTACTGATGGCTGTAGTATCAAAATCTGCCATTTGTTTTTGAATAAGGAAAACACAGCTAAGCCTTCCATGGGAATTTTGCCATGCAATTTGTTAAAAATAGACATTCTTTATAATTGATATATTGTATAACACAATACTCTTCTTTTACATGGAAAAACATTCATGCATAATTTTTAATAGTGTTGTTACTCTACTAAGTTAAATATAACACCAAAATGATTCTTCCCCCAAACATAACTTTATTCTATTGCTCTTTCTTTCATTGTAACTTTCTGCTCCTTGCTGTAGAAATTTGTTATGCTAATTTAAATTCTTTAACCTGTAACAGCGTTTACATTGTAACAAATGTCTTAAACTCAATAACATATATTGTAACAGATAAACATCCAATCCTGTTTAAGTTGTAATGCTAGAATAAATAGCACCTTCTCATCTAATGTTTAGCAGCATCAATTATTTAGTCTCTGACACAATTAAAATAGCAACATCATAGCATAAGAAGAGATTAATGGGCTTCAGTAGGTAAACACTTTATGACAAATTGTAATCTTGTCAGTGAGCATGATTTGCAAATTAATCTGGAATCTGAAAACAGAAGATATGCCATTAAGGATCATATTTAGCCTCAGGATATCTAATGAAGCTGTTATCCTTGTGGCAAAATATCAACTCTGTAGGACTTTATACAGCTTTGGGCTGGAGTTATAGCTCTATAGTACAGCACTTATCTTGTATGTGATAGGTCCTGGGTCCCACCCTCAGCTCCAAAATGACCAAAAAAAAAAAAAAAATCAAACTGTGAGTTTGTAAATAGTTTAAGCATATATCATGCAACTTTGACCTTTTCAAAAATTCATATTTTTTCACGATTTTTAAATATAAAGTCAGAATGGACAAAAAAGTGCAAGTTCAAATAAATTTTATACAAATGCAATTGAAATTTTATTGTGTGAACAGTAGGCTAATGTTTAAAAAACTGAAGCATCATATGAATCTAAGTAGCAACAATTAGGGAAGAAGTTGATTTTAATAATACCATGACTTTCATTGTCTTTGTCAAAGAACAAATAAGTTTATTCTAGGTATTTTATTTTAAGTCAAAGATAATAGCAAAGAATGGAAAACAACTAATTTATAAGCCTTATATTATCATAATATATACAAATAAAAAGTACTTCACAAATGTAAAATCAGAAAAGCAAAGAAAATCACAGATAGCAATGATAACACATATTTAAATAATTAACATATTGTGTAAAACCCAGGTCAATGGATGGGGCTAGGAATAACTATCCTGAGGGAAGTGACTGAGACCAAGAAAGGCAACACTATATGCTCTCTTTTGCGTGTAGATGCCTTTGAATTTTTATCGAAGTATGTATTTAATTAGAGTACTCATAGAAGACAGGAGACCAGTAAGGGATCACGGAGCATGAAGAGGTGGGTTCAGAGGAAGGAGAATATAATGCATATATATATATACACATACATATACATACATATATATATACATATATATATGTGTGTGTGTGTCACATATATACACACATATACATACATATATAAACACACAAACATACACACATATATACACACACATATATATACACATACACATACATATACACATACACACACACACACACATATACATATACATGGAGAGGAGACTGAATAATTGAACAGGAATGGTTAAATGGAATGGGGTATAGAAAAGAGTATGAAGAGGTTTAACTGACGCAAAATATCCTTTGAAACTGTCTTATATAAATCTACTAATGCGGAAGCCTTCTAAATTAGATATTGACAAAAGTGACTTACAAAGGGTATATACTACTGATGACCAGTGCTTATGGGGTACTGGAAACTGAAGACAGAGGTGCGGTGTTAGACAAAATGAGACAATGACCACCTGTTAAGTTTTAAGCACATGACTGAGAATAGCCCAGGCTGTTTTTATTTATAGAGTCATAGCCTGCTCACCTGAGCAAAGACATCATAACATCATCATTATAAAAGCTCCATCATTGTAAAAGCTCCTAATAATTCTGACTATCCAGCCAGGCATGTCCTGTGGACATGAGCCCATACCCAGTTAGTAACAAGTGCAGTTGTGCAAGATGAGAGACATAATAACCATTATTGAATATAAGTCTATTTATCAGAAAATGTAATATTCTGTCATAATATGTTTTAATTGCAGAGCCAGCACATTGTACCAAGCAACCTTTTCTAATATGCACCTATTAATTTCTGATACCACTTTTTCAAAAAACATTTTTTAAGTCTCTACTGATAGGACACACCTTCCCCAATTTTTAAGTCTCTGCTGATTAGATTAGACACAGCTACCTCAGAATAGTTATGCAAGCAGCACTCACTGCTCTTCACAACTACCACAAACTTACTCAGTGGGACTGTAACTGTTTCTCTAGGGACATGATTACATGTCCCAAAATACCCAGGATTAGTAGGCACATCTGAAGGATGGATAGAGGAAGAGAGAGGAGAGGAGAGGAGGATAGGGTTTTACCCTCAAAAGTACTGGAAAAAAACCAAAATCATCATAGGGCTTTCAGCCTGCATAATCCTGGCCTTGTCCATGACAGGCAAAGTGAATCTAAATACTGCTATGAATAAAAAGAGCATAGCAAAAGCAAGGAGAGCTCGTAGCACACACAATCTAGGCAATAAGCAGAGAGGCAATCAAAATTCACCACAGGTCCTTTCTAAGTGGGAAGGGCTTTCCACAGGACTTGCCACAGTAAAGTCCTATCAGTGAAGCACTCATATGCTGTTCAATGCAGATGATAGATGGGCACCACCAATATATGCTGTAATTGGAGGAATGCCTTTCCCAGACATGATATTCTGCCAAACCAAAAGCTAAGTACCTACATGTGTACTCTTTGGCTGTTGGTTTAGACCCTGGGAGCTCTGGGGAGTACTGGTTGGTTCATATTGTTGCTCATCTTATGGGGCTGCAAACCCCTTCAGCTCCTTGGGTCCTTTCTCTACCTCCTCCATTGGGGACTCAGAACTCCAGATGCATTTGTAGCAGAGGATGAACTTGTCAGACATCAATGGAAGGAGAACCACTTATTCCTTTGAAGGCTTATTGCCCCAGTATAGGGGAATGCCAGGAGCCAGGACAGGGAAGCTGGAGTGGGTGGGTTTGTGAGCAGGGGGAAGGGGGATGGGAAGGGGGGTTGTAAGAGTGGAAACCAGGAAAGGGGATAACATTTGAAATGTAAATAAAGAAAATATCTTATAAAAAAAGAAAAGTCAAAAGTGTAACAAAAAAGGAAAGAAAGAAAGAAAGTAAGTAAGTAAGTAAGAAAGAAAAAAGAAAAAAAGAAGAAAGCTAAATACTAAGTGCAGGTTACCTATCATCTAGTTGTCTGTAGGGTTCCATAAACTCTTCACTCAAACCTTACAGGCTATTACCACTGGTGTAAGACCCAATTGCTGAGGATACTATATACCTGAGTCATAAGTCGTGGGAAAAAATCAAGTTGTTACTAAAATGGAATATTTATCCCTACTTAGCTTTCATAATATTTTAAGTTTCTATTTATGCTAATAGGGAAGAAAAGCATCCGACAATCATACCTACCAATGAACTCTCTGGAATACAATAGCAACAGACTTGTAAAATATTCTCACGGATGCATTACTGACCCAATAATATGGGAATCGATCAATGAGCGTGTGATCTAAATTCGGTTTAAACTTAAAGCTTGCCTCATAAGATAGAACTGATACTTAGGACTATCCACTGGAGGACACAAGAGGAAACTGTAGGAAAGCAAAGGGGATGAGGATTTTATCAATCATATATATATATGTGTGTGTGTGTGTGTGTGTGTGTGTGTGTGTGTGTATATATATATATATATATATATATATATATATATATATATATACACCTGTTTGTATATACGTGTATATGTATATATGTATATATGTGTATATGGGTATATGTGTATAAGCATATATGTGTATATGTGCATATATGTGTATATATGTATATATGTGTATATGTTTATATATGTATATATGTTTATAATGTTTTCCAAAATATATGAATACAACATTTGAGTTCTTACAATGTTACTTGCATATGCAAATTTCAGGCAGGGCTGACCATTTGCTAATGAAGAACTCACCAGGGTTCTTTCCTGGGGAGAGCATTTCTCTTGCTCTCAGCCTTCCCAGATCTCACTGGTCTTTGTCTAGGATGAGACCCCAAATAGAAAATATTTAAAGTTTGCTTTTAAATGTTATGTAACCAATTTCTTTTTATTAGCTTACTTAATTTTTAACTTGAGACCCCAGAAA
Source organism: Mus musculus (assembly GCF_000001635.26). Lineage (NCBI taxonomy): Eukaryota > Metazoa > Chordata > Mammalia > Rodentia > Muridae > Mus > Mus musculus. Next base: position 91,872,645 of record NC_000077.6, read on the forward strand.
TGCCTTTGCTTGTGTGTTTCTGGTTTTGTTTATTTGATTTGGCTTTGCCATCATTAGCTTTAATTCAGTTATCTTAATGGTAGATATTGTTGGTGCACATTAATTTCCTTATTCACTTTAGTTAATATTCAGGTTATTTAAAATACTCCCCAGTAAAGTTCAAGACAAATCAAGACCTGTATTCACAATCTTTCTATTTCGAAACATATGGCTGTATTTAAATGACTGTGGTGCATATGTCTCTGTATGGATTTGGGCCAAGATAAATGTAGTTGTAACAACTGGTTATGAATCAGCTCAAAATTGTCATTAAAAATAAATTTTAACTTGTGATTATTTTTTATAAAGTTTGAACTAGCTTTACTGAATTGTAAAGATACTATTAATTCTATTTGATGTGTTGATCCAAAGTTCATCAGCTTCAAGTTCTAGTGACTATGAAAATAAATAATTCATATTCATATTCTCCAGATCTACCTTTTAGCTTGATTTATAAATCCAATTGTTAGAAAGGGCATGGGTCACATTTCTTCTCCTTGTGCACACATGATGTTGAATATATTTTAGTGAATCATATTCCAAAATTCAGACGTTACCACACATTCAGCCAGAATCCTATTCTTTAAAACTTCATCCTGCCAGACATTCTGTTACCCTCCCTTCTAACCTCCAATCACTGGATTTCTCCCTAGTTTATAGAAGATAGCCTTTCTGGCTTTATTCCCTTCCCAGGTCAACCTGGCCCGATCTCATGATTAATCTCAGAGGATCTTGGTGATGATTTCCAATTATTCATTGCCCTTCCCTGCTACTAACATTGACCCATTGAAACATCTCCCCTCACCCACCAGGCTCGCATGTGCTATTGGATAAAGCTTCATACTCTCTATAATTACATTCATTACACATTTATGATGGTGATTTTGCTTAAGCTCTAAAGCAACTCAGCATTTATTTTCGCTTAGCTCTCTGTTAGATTCTTCACACACTCATTAAAAGCTCTCAAAACTAACTTTGGATCGCAACACAACACCCTATCGGTTTTAGTGAAACAATCGTCTACATAAAAATATGATTTTCAGGATTTATTTATTGGGACACCTGGCCTGTTGGGATTGGGCCCCACACAAATTTCAAAGTTTCTCAAAATATTATGTGTGTATATAACTTGATTTCATCTTTACAATGCTTCCTTCACCACATTAATAAAGCATTTATCAGGTTATTTATCATTCATTATGGTCTCCAAACTGTTGAGGGGTTGTAAATACCTTATTCTTAACCATAGCGAATCTCCACATTCTTACCAGTAGTTATCAGCCAGGTAAAGTTAGTGTGCTCCCAATAACATCTAAGTAGTAAATTTCAGAAATCATGAATTTTAAATATAAGAGAAATTTAAATTGTGTGTGTGTGTGTGTGTGTGTGTGTGTGTGTTTTGAGAACCTTGTTTTTAATGGCTGAGACATTTTCTCC